>NW_004524737.1:1595207-1617514 GCF_000260255.1 Octodon degus | reverse complement strand
GGCTTCAGGTTAAATCCTGAGGGGACTTGACTGAACTTACCAGATACAAAAGTTACATTTCTTGTTATATAGGTCTTGCTTCATCTTGGTCTTAACCATCCAGCACAAAAGTATGAAAATGAAGTATAAAAAGTAAACCACATTAATATTCTGAGCTGTAAAAAGCTCAAGTCAACAACTTTGGACATTGCCAGTCTTATGGAAAACCCACTACTATTAAGGACTACTGGATTATATTGGGAAATTCTGCTGAACTCAAGCACCTACAATATTTAAATGACAATGGAATGCCTTCTCTGACAAAGCTAACCAAAAAATGGGATAGAATTGAACGACCCTTTTGTATCTGTATACTGAAAATAATTAGGATAGATATACAACTCCATTCTCTTAATTCAATGAATATAGAGGTTTATTATAATAGTGTTTGAGACAGGATATCATATCTGCATCTTGTACAATGAATAACAACTAAGACAACATTACACAATGTATTAATTATTGAAAATGTGCCAGCAATCAGTTGTGAAACTGTCTCATTAATATTTGTTTCTCAATAAAATTAGTTTTTAAAAATCACTGTTTCAGAGTTCATGGAAGCAAAATCTATTTCTATTATGCTCCCACAGGATAAAAAAGTAATATATGGTATCTTTCATTAGATACAAATTTGTTAATCATTTTAAATTGATAAATTAAATATAGGTAAATAACTAGAACAATCATTCTATGTTATCATACCTGTTATGGGAAATAAAAAAGTATAGAGTAATATATTTCTAGTATGCAAAAATTGTATTCTGTAAAATTATTTTACACTATTATATTCCATAATGAATTTTTTAAATTTTATTTCAGTGAAAATGCTATGATTATACTTTCCAATACAATTCCATTGTCCTACTTGACTTTTACTAACATTTCATACACTGTTGGTCAAGCCCTCTTGTATGGAAAGTATACTTGGATGTTTCTTACTACCTCTCTTAATTTGTTATGTATAGTCCCCTTTCACTGTTGCTTATATTCTCATGATCTAAACTAGTTATTGTGAACTCACTTTGTCCAGTAAACTGCCTGGACATCAAACTGCTATATTCAACTATCTCATAGACAATCCCATAGTCTTTCTGCATAGGACTCAAGTCAATTTGTTAATCCAAGAGCTCACACAGAATTTTCTCTATCAAATATCTGCAATCATTTAATTAATTTAGGATACATATATCAAGCTACTGAACTCAAACCTGAAAGGTAATTACAAAGCTTTCTTTATCCTTACCTTCAATCAATGGACAAGTCCTCCTAGTTTTCCATCTAACACATCAGGATATTGTCCACCTTTACTTTAATTAGGTATGACTATGAGATTATCACAACAGGTGGACTTTCTTGTATTCAAATCCATTCTCTTTACAAATATCAGAACTGTATAGTGAGAAAATTAGCGCAGTCATGTAACTATGTATGAGAATTTCCTTTCATATTAATTATTCTATGACTTTGTTGAAAGTTTTGTGCATGATATTCAATTCAAATAAACATTTTAAGATGAATAAAGATTGAGTAGACTAAGATGAAAAATTAATGCTAGCCACAAACACTTCTAAAATTTTTCAACATATACTCAAAAACTCATACAACTGGATATAATCACTTTTCCCTTCTTCTAAAATTTTTCTGAGTGCCTAACATCTGCTAGACACTGCTAGATGAAGTTTGCTAAAGGCAAATACTATGTTCATATGATGTTCACAGTTTTTACATAAGTTGGTAATTAGTTAAAATCAATCATAAGGTTGTACAATCAACTATATGAGACATAAAGACACAAAATAAATCATTTGCATAAAAAGAGCTAAAATTAATTTTTGACCAAAGCAGTCAAAAATAAATGTCTTCTGCAAATGGTATTTAATTTGACATCTATATGTTAAAAGAAATTACAATTAATACTTTAATACCTAAACACGTGTTTTAATTATTTTCAACAGATTGTCAAGAAAGTAGAAAAGCCTGGAAATAGGAATAATTTTAGAACATTTGAAAAAATTATATAGTTGAAAAATGAATGAAGAAAGACTCAGGGTAAATGGGCTCTGCGGCATTCAGTGATATCGACATCATGGAGAATATTTCTGGGTATGGAATTCCAGTTAGTATAGGATGATTCTGAGCTATACATTAGAAGAACAGCTTTACATTGTGTGTTGTATTCAATGGATTCTTCTTTTTCATTTGTTCTCATCATTATAAATGTTCCATTTTAGATGAAATATAAAAAAAGTCAACCTAATATGTTTTTAAGACTTTACAGTTTCCTAGGAGGACCAAGGAAGATAGATACAAGTTCATGATCCTAGAATGCTCTTCTGTACTTTCTTTGATTGTTTCCTCTCCCACTAATATTTCCCATTTCTCTTTCATTAAGAACTATCAACTGGTTTATTCTATAAACGCTTATTCAAGTTGAAAGATTTGAGATTTGTTTTAGATAGTAGATAGCTGTTTAAATTGTTTCCATTTTTTATAATTGTTTTAGTAAAATCTCAAGATATGAAGTAAATATAAATTGTTTTTACAGATAGAAAATTTTACATGCTTTGTTTATTTGTTTAATCTTTTTTAATTTGCATGTTCATTTGTTTTTATAGCACCAGGGATTAATGGAAGGCCTTCACACTAATCAAAATGAAGGACCATTTTGTAATGACAAAAATATATATGTGTGTATATACAAAACAGTGAGGATAGATATACAGCTACTTTTTCTTAGTTCAATGAAAAGAAAGCTTTGTACTGATATTGTTTAGACAAGAGATCACGTCTGCATCTTGTACTGTGAATAACTACTATGAAGACAACAATGTGCAATGTATTAATTATTGTGACTGTCTTACTAACTGTTTTGAAACTGTCTCATTGCTATTTCTTTTTCATTAAAATTAATAAAAAATTTTTAAAATCTGCAAGCCCATGATTTTATTTCAGGATAGTGTTAGCATAATATTTAGAACAGAAGTTTCTAAAACAATATTTAAATAAAATAGTGCCTTCAAAAATTCTTCCAGGCATCTTTATGATTAAAAGACTTTAAGTCGCTATAATAATAAAGTCAGGGCTGCTATAAGCATCAAACTAAGCTATGTTCTCTTGCTTCTTGGTGGGTATGATCTCTAAGGTAATCTTGTATTTCTGACATTCATTTCTTTTTTTGCTATGACACATGTGCAGTGCATAATAATCGCATTCACTATCACCTGAACCCTGCATAAATCTTCCTTTGCATTCTTATGTATAATCATTAAGTCCAAACAATGGATTCTTATACTGTTTGTAAAACACATTCTTGAATTGCTTTTAAAAAGGCCAACAGCTGTGTGAAGGAACTAAATGTATTTTAGGTTTTCAGACAATGGCAGGCAGTTTGGTTAAATGTATAAATTCAACCATAATCTTTGACTCCTTTTACAGAGCATTGTTAAAACTTTGGTTGGCTCTGGAATACCCAATTTGGTACAATTTTTTATTTAGCCACAAAGGTCACCTTCTACTAAAAAAAAGTTAGTTGAGTAATTTACTGGGAGACATTGAGATTTCTAGGAGACTCTGTGTGTGTGTGTGTGTGTGTGTGTGTGTGTGTGTGTGTGTGTACTTAAATTAAGCCATAGTAATTAAGCTTATGGATCCCACATTCAATGTTAGTGAGATGCTCATAGTGCTGAGTCCAGATGTCCTTAGTAGTTTGCAGAAATGTCTCTCACTCAGCAGTTTCAAAATTCCTTTCTAAGAATACTGCTCTCCTTATTCTAACAGTGTCTCTCATTTCTCCCTTTTGAAACCCTTTGAATAAAGTAGATGTGCAGAAAAGACATTTGTGAATCTCCATGAAGGACAATTACAAGTTAATTGATTTACACAGAGCTCTTTCTGCCTACAGCTTCCAAAATACATCTGTGACCGCACCCCAGAGGCCTGCCTGGAATATAGGATGCTAAAAAAATTTACTGTAAAATATCCAATAAATTGAAAAGGATGGAAAATAAATACTACCTAAAGTAGTTATATTTCGCAAAGACATTTGTGTGGAACTCTTTCAAATGTAAAGCAGTTCCATTTTAGACATGATTACTTCTTCTGGGTGCTAGTAATCATCTGAATAGCAGTTATTGCTTCTTAATAATGACCATTATAGTCTCTTGTTCAGTTTTTCTATTCTCAAACACAGTGTTCAGAATGTCAAGGTTGACTGTGTCATGAATAATTCAAAATGATCAATTCCTGAATTGCCATTCTTGGGCAGGGGTGAGTTACTATTGAAACTAGTTCACCGAGTATTTCGCTAGAATATGGCTGAAAATAAGTCAAGACTCTAGGTTTTTTTTTTTTCTTTTTCCAGTAGAAACATTGCAAAAAGAAGGAAAGATACTGGGGCTCAAAGTAGATGGATTTTCTTATAGGAAAATGCTTTCAACCATTAAAGTACAAAGCAGTCAATGTAATTTTTATACAAACAATTCTACTGTTAGATACCCATGTTTTCCTACCCAGATTTCCCTTTTAGGCAAGACATCCTGGCAATGTCTCTATGACCATTTTCTCAACCAAGGGTCTGTAGTTATGGTTCCAGCCTCAGCAACTAAAAGAAGCACTTATTGAAAAAGAAACCAATTCCAATAAAAGCAACAGGATTTGAATCGAGTGGGCCAAGTCAATTTCTGTTTTCTATAACTGCCTAGGTCCTAACAGTTTTTTTTTTAATGTGTTTTTTTCTGAATTCATTGAAAGGCTCCCTTTTACCACTGAGCTATAGCAACGCACTCCAGAGAAAACAGCCAAGTGTCTTTCTGTATAAGCTTGAAATTTCCTTTTATGCTAAGGTTATTTTGGAAACAAAAGCCAGTTATAAATCTAAGAAAACTATTAGGTCTTTTTCTGTTTTAGTTCTTCAGTCTCAGTACTATAGCTTTTAATTACATCAATTTGAAAACAATTATTCTAATAAGTTTTATTAAACACTTAATACCTAGTGTTAGGTTAACCACAAAATGTATTGATTAACTTAACCATATTTTTAAAACAGATAAAAAATCATGTTGATTACATAAAAACTGTTAAATGAGAAGATTTATGATGAAATGAGGTTATTAAGAGGTTTTTCAGATTCTGAGGCAGAATTCAATACAAAGGGTCAAGGAAGACCAATCTATCACTTCAGCTTAAAAAATATAATATCCACAGAAACTGATTTCTTGCAAGAATTCTATCCTCTACATTTCTTTATGCTAGAATTTTTTCTCTTTTTCTGAAGATCAAGCCCCTTTGAAAGGGGAAAAAACATTGCTTTGACACCTGCTGAGATTATTCACAGTTTCAGAGCCCTCTGAGAAAGAACTGATTAGCTTGTTCATAGATCTGATGTCCATAAAGTTTCAAAGAAAATCAGTCACAAAGAGTGTTGCATGGGGCTGGTGAGATGGCTCAGTGGTCTAAAGCACCTACTTAGAACAAGCTAAGCTAAGCAAAAGCACAGGGACGGCGGTTCAATCCCCCAGCACCACATGCCAGCCAGCCCCGCCCCCTGGTGGGCTGAGCTGGCCACACACACACACACACAATAAATAAATAAATAAATAATCACCATGCACCATGACTGCGTGAGGCTTCAGGGAAAATCTAGTCACAAACCATAACAGATCTCATCTTTAAAAAAAAAATAAAAAAGAGTGTTGCATAACCTAAGAGAATCTTATGTTCTTAGTAGGGAGAGATAATTTCCCTTAGAAGAAAGCATTATCAGTTGATCTAGGTAGATACAGCATACATAAAGTGATAGATATTCATGATGAGTTATGTGATTAACATTTTAGCTAGAATGTATTTGAAACGTAATCTTCTAAAATTAGGTCCTGTTGAAAAATCTGCAAAACCAATCAATTCAACAACTAAGGACGTTTTCTGCTTTGAAAGTCTAATTTAGTCATAAAATATGTTTTAAAGCTACTATGATAATTATTGTCATGAATTTTGAAGATCTTGAGTCCCATTCTTGGCATGATGCCAATGCATGGGGTAGATGAGTTCATGAATTATGTAAACATATTAATTCTTCCTCTTAAGAAGTTTAGGAATTTAAGAAGTGACATTAATTTTAATAAGAATGGCAAATATTATAATCAATGCAGTCATCTACTATTGTGTTATCTATGCCTGAACTTATATAAATGTATAAGTATATATGTTGCATATATGCTGTAGTGGTTGATGCATTGTGTTACTTTGAGAAGTTAAAAGCTTAAGTAAATAGGCTCAGCAATTTCACACTCCAGGGCATGGAAGCCCCTTCCTAAGGCATTAAGTCCCCCTCTCTTGGGCATAGGGGGCCTGCCCTAGAGTGACTCAGCACAGAAAGGACATAAAGAGATTGGAGGAAGGATGATTGGTGTCACTTCCTCAGAGAAGCTCTGGTCTTTGTAGTCAACATTGAAGGAAGGGAGAGAACCTTGCAAGAACCTGCAGCTGCTTCTCCCTCCTTTTTTGCTGTCTTCTGCTGCCCTCTGACATGAGCCTGGCTGCCTTGGATTCAGCAGAGTATCTATTGAAACCTCCACTAACTGTGATCTAAATAAACCTTTCCTACCTTACTTTTGAGTGTCAAATATTTCGTCCCAGAAATGAGTGAAAAGCAAATGAGACACAATTTGGTACCTACAAGTGGAATTGTTGCTGTGATTACCTCACCATGTCATTCAAGAGCATTTGGATATGGCTTACAGGAAGAAATGAAATGGTTTGGAGATGTTTCCTGAAAAAGAAGTGCTGGAATACCTTTAGCTATTTTGTATAGGAGATTTTTGTCAGAGCTCAGAAGACCAGAATGCTGAGATAAATCTTACCTGTAACAAACAGGCTGGGAGGTTCCTTCTTGGAAGAAGGACTGCATTGATTGATAGACTCCAGATGATTTGTGTTATGGCTTGGAAGAAAGTTTGTCTACATTTTGCAGACATTGCTTAAGACTGAGATTAAGTGCAGTTAATCTTTTTAATTAATTTTAATGAGAAACAAATAGCAATGAGACAGTTTCAAAACTGGTTAGTAGGACAGTTTCAATAACTAATGCATTGTATATTGTTGTCTTAGTAGTGCTTATTCATAGTACAAGATGCAGGCATGATATACTGTCCAAACACTGTTAGTACAAATTTTTCTTCTCATTGAATTAAGAAAAAGTAGCTGTATATTTATCTAAATTATTTTGTATATACAGATACAAAATGATCCTTCATTTGTATCTCCTTTTTTTGTATGGTATTGGCAAAAAAATAGACCTCAGGATCAATGGAATACATTAGAAGATGCAGAAGCCTCTACAAATATATTCAGCCACCTTCTCTTCGACAAAGGGGCCAAACATGCTTACTGGAAGAAAGATAGCCTCTTTAATAAATGATGCTGGAAAAACTGGCTCTCTACATGCTGAAAGCTAAAATTTGACCCAGGTCTATCACCATGCACCACACTAAAGTCAAAATGAATTAAAAATCCAAACATTAAAAGAGAAAAAAAATCTCCTAGATGAGAAAATAGGAGGAGGAACCCTTAAAGACATAGCAGTAGGCAAAGAGTTCATGAACAAGAATCAGATCACATGGGTAATACTTGAAAGAATTAACAGTTAATATTGCAAAGGAAATTTCAAAGCAGTCAAATGTTGAATCAGTGGCATGGCTATTATTGGGGACTTTTAGTCAGATTTGTGTTGAGTATCTGGAGCAAAGAATTCATCAGGATAGTTTAAAATGTGAGTTTGGTCAGAAAGAAAACACTAGGAAGGGCATGGGCTGAAAAGATAGAGATTAGATCTCCATTGCCCAGGAAGAAGAGGAAAATAGAAAAGATGTCCAGTGGGCATCACAGGAGGTGGGATGTTCTCACCCTTGGTAGCATCAGAATCACATGGGTAGCGACTATTCTTGGGGAGGAAGCTACAGAGCCCCATGTTCCAGACTGGAAGCAGTGGCCACATAGGTTCCACAATGTTGGAAGCTTAGAGAACTTGGTCTACCAAATCAGGGTCTGAATGCTCAGCAATCCAGGCACTTGACCTCTATGGCCAAGAGAGAAGGAATTCTGGCTACTGCTCCAGCTGTCAGCAGATCTTGGCACATCCAAATGGCGTTGGTTTTGGGCACATGAAGAATGCAGTAGTTCTAAGGTTTCAAGAAGGCTTCCAGTTAGATTTCAGAAGGCCTGGGAGGCCAGACTATGTATTCTTGGAAGGACAGTGTGAAAGCTGTGAGAAGCCTATTCAGTGGAAACCTCAGAAGTTTGAAAAAGCCAGGTGCATGGATTATCTGAGGTAGCTACAAAGAGAGACCAAAGCCAGCCCCAGAGAAAAGCCATGGGAGTTACTAGCAGAAGTGCCATAAGGGTGAGGTGGCATAGAGCTCTCAATTTGCCACAGACTCTTTTGGATGTTTCACATGGAACTGTAGGATTTAATGTTTGCCCTTCTGGATTTTGGACTTGTTTTTGTCTCAGTCCTGCTGTTTGTAACTTTTGGAATGGTAATATCTATCTTGTGCCCTTGAATGTTGGAAATGTTTAACTTTTCATTTGTACAGGGACTCACAGCTAAAAGTTCTTAGATCTTGGAACAGATTTGGGCATGGACTTTTTAGCAATGCTGAAACTCTTAGGATTTTTGGCAGCTCTTGCTGATAGACTAAGTGCCTTTTGTGTTACGGAATGTGCATGAGTCTTTGAGGGACCAAGGGCAGAATAGTGTGGTTCTCATGTAATATAATATTGACAGACCTGATAGCAATTCTTAATGATAGTTAAACCTGTGTTGTAATGCTGAGTTGTGAAACACTAATAAGCACATTTATATCTGAAGAGTGATTTAAAGAAATGACAAGGGGTGGATTGTAGTGGCTGACACATTGTGTCAACTTGAGAAGTTAAAAGCTTAACTAAATCAGCTCAGTAACTCTGCACCATAATGCACAGAGACCCCTCCCTTGGGTGTGTGAGGCCCCTCTTAAGGTATGGAGGTACCGCTCTAGAATGACTCAGCACAAAAAAAACGATATATAAAGACTGGAGAAAGGATGGTTGGTGCCACTTCCTCAGAGGAACTCTGGTCTTTGCAGTCAACATGGAAGGAAGGGAGAAAAACTTTCAAGAAGCTGAATCTGTGTCTCCTCCCTTTGCTTTGCTGTTTTCCACCACCATGAACTGCTGCCGTCTGCCATGTAACTGGTTACCTTGGACCTAGTGGAGTATGGACTGAAACCACCACTAACTGTTAGTGAGCTGGACAAACCCTTCTTTCCTTAATTTTGGTTGTTGTGTATTTTGTACCAGCAATAACTGAAAAGTAACCAAGACATATATACATATATGACACATTTCACATTTTATTCTTTCCACAACCCAAGGAGTTACATATTATTATCTAAAATTTAAATATGAGCTAAATGAAACCCAAGGAGGCAAAAATAATTATCTCAAGTGATCTAAGATTACAGATAGGATGTATCTTTCATCATTCAATTTCATAAGCTATGTTCTTCTAACCATGTAATACTCACTCTACCAACACCCTTTTAAGGTAATGCAAAGTATATCTATTCCTCAAATCTCATGGATCCTTTTATTTATTTATTTGTTCATTTTTCTTCTCAAAAAACATTTTTAAAAAAAATCTTAAGGGATAATAACAAATTTTGCCTATAAAAGTAAAATTAATCCAAAAGAAGATGCATCCTAATAGCTGAGTCAACAAATATTAGTAGGTGCATAATTAAATTCTAGAGGAAATACCGCAAACAAAAGCAAAAGTCTTTTTAAAACTTAGAGAACACCCCAGAAGAATTCACAAAGTTAAGTAATGCAAGAAAGGTTTTGTACCACTAAACAGAAAGCAAATTTACCACTTTTAGACTGTGTCATCACCATTGGGCAACACGTACCCACAGGTAGCTTGATGACAGAGCATTGTGAGGCATGTCACTTTTATTTGGCATCACTAATAAAAATTTTTTCATGATCTCTCACTGAAAAAGAAAAGAGTTGGATGAGATTATATCTTATTCTCTTCAGGTAATTGATGTTGTCAATATATTCCAACCCCATTGTAAAATGTGTCTCTAATTTTCATGTTATACAATAAGGCCATAGTATACAACTGCTTTTTATTTTGTATCAACATAGATCCCATATTGATGGTGTGACTTTGATTACTTGCTCAAATTCATTTACCAAAATGGTTCATGAAGAAGGGAAAGAGAAGAAGGGGAGCCATAAGAAGAGAGAGGGAGAGAGAGAGGAAGAGGAAAAGCAAGAGGAAGAGGAAGAGGGGAAATAAGGCCTTAGAACATTTTGTTCTCTCTCTTGCCTTTTGATGTATGTGTTTAAATATGTGTCATTCAATCTGTAATTATACTGGTCATTCTCCAATCTACCCTCTTTTTTGTCTGTTTGCAGTGAGGCAAGAAAAAGTTATCTGAGCTAATCCCTAGGTTTAAAAAGTAGGTTGTAGGGCTCTTTATATGATGTGCTTTGCTGTGTCTTGGGAAGGACCAGAGGACTCTGCCCAGGCTATGCTTGGCTCCTTGCCCACCCTCCAGTGTACTATCACTATCTCGTGAACTTCCTGTGCATTCTCCTCTACACTACTTATCCATTCCTCATCATCTTAGCCATAACATACACAGTTTTACCTGGAACTTTGTGATGTAAAACTTCACTTCAATGAATCATTTATGTTTTTCTCTTGTAAATCTGTCTTTTTTTAATAAAAGTGTTGGCTGTGATCTTTTGATGAGTAAAGAATTATTTTTCTCTCAGCTGTTAGTTGTATCTATTAAAAAACAAACCTGCATGAAGAAAAACCCTTTCAAAATTTGTGAGAAAATCTACAAAGCTCAGGGGAAGTGGGTGATACAGATTTACTTTTGAAAAAAGAATCTCCAACTTTTTGTATTTATCGTAATGAAATGGTAAATGAATAAATAACATATATTTCTCCCTAATAGTTTACTTGCTATAAATATCAACTTAACATAACATTTTCCAATTATTAATAAATTATAAATACTGAATGATTCTCTTGGTGGAGTTATTATAATGTCTACTAATAATAAATTATTAAAATTTTATTGGTATATCCAATATATTGAGACTGAAAGTAATTTTTTTTTGGTAGAACTGGGAATTGAACTCAGGCCCTTGTGCTTGCCAGGAAAGCACTTATTCCACTGAGCCATTTCCCTGGCCCCTCTACAAGTAATTATTAGGTTGATGTCTTTAGGAAGTTTTCTTAAAACATAAAACCCTGAGAAATGTAAGTTTCAAACAATTTGGTCCACAGAATAATTACACAGAAGGCAACACTTGACTAGGATAGGTGGAGAAATTGTGTGCAGGAAGATTTCAAATCTAACCAGCTGTCATTGGCTCCCTGACGGGTCGCCAAGTAGAAAAGAGAAAAGATCATGCAATTAAGGAAATACTGCAAATAGTGTAAGTGAAAACTTGAGGGCAGAAGTAAAGAATATTGGCAGCTTCTGGATAATGTGGAAAATCAGTATGAATTGATTGAAAAGAATTACAAACTAAAGCTGTTCAAAATTATCACTTTTGTTAGTTAACAGGGAGCCCCCAAGACTTCTTAAGATACAACTAAAATTGTTCTAAAATAAGATTTAAGCTTTAATTAGGCTGGAGATAACCTAGAAGTCATTGGTGAAGGCACTGTTTTGATCTTAGAGTAAAATAGAAAAGATCAAGGTCTTACATTAACATCTTTTATTTTCTTATTGGTAATTACAGTAATAATAATAATTTAAATGTTAGCTTACTGTGAAGCCTAAGTTAAATTCAGTTTCTAAGTAGTGGAAGGCAATGGTCTCCCAATCATTGCAATTTTTATTGTTAGAAAGACTTCTTTTTTTTCCCATAATATTATTGAGAAACAAATAGCAATGAGATAGTTTCAAACCAAATTGGTAGGACAGTTTCAATAATTAACACATTGCATACATTCTTCCTAGTGGTTATTTGCTGTACACGATTTGGACTTGATATCCTATTTACAAATACGATTAGAACGAATCCCTCTATTCATTAAGAGAATGTAACTATATATCTATCCTAACCACTTCAAATACACAGATAAAAAATGGACATTCATCTGTATCCCCTTTTTTTGTTAAGTTCCATCATTTAAATATTATATATTTCTTAGTGCCACTGAGATAGCTCAGCAGAATAAGTACTTGCTTAGGCAAGCACAAGGACCAGGGCTTGATCCCACAGCACCACATGCCATGCTGGTCCCTCCCTCAGACCCACTGAGCCAGCTCCTGTGTCTGGACATGGTGACCCGCTCCTGTAATCCCAGCACTGGGGAGGCTGAAAACTTGAAAATCTATAAGTCTGAGCTGAGTAGTGAGACCCTGTACCAAATACATAAAAAAAAGAAACATTTCTTCCTTGAATTACTATATACTTTCTAAAATATTGAAACCAGATTTTCAAGTTAGAAAGAGCCTGAAATTTCTCCATACTGCTTTTCAGTGAAAAATGAAAATCTTCAGTCACACTTACACGTTCCTCGGTACAAATTCTGTACCATTTTATTTTTTAAGACATATATTCCAAGAACAAGGTTCTATGATTGTACATATGCATATATAATTTTTAAATGTGTGAAATGACATAAGAAAACTCAAGATGTAAGAAGCCTAAAATTGTATGTACTTCAATAAAGTGAAGAAATGACAAATTTAAATTTAAGTTACTCACCAGATTAGATAACCAAGTAAACATTCTTATTCTAGATGCACTAAGCTGAAGCTTACCAATTTATCTTCCTTCTTCTATAGCTGATAGGATGAATGCTGTAAGAAGAAACTAGCTTAGATATTTTGTTGTCTTATTCCCAAATAAAAAAACCTATATTTTATTCAGTGATTTATGAAGTGAAATTTCATTAATACATGGTAAAATTCCAACAAGGCTGTGCAATGCACATGAATTATATATGAAAATAAGACACTTTTTTTGTCCTTAGAATTTAGTAGTTGTAAAAACAATGATGCAATCAGAGTATCATATTCATTCTTTACAAAATTAAACCAAGTTACTAACAGACTAGAAGTATAGTATGTAGGTGACTAAGTGCATAGAGAGAGATGGTTTTCTTTTAATTTCATTGCTTATTATTTCAAAAGGAAATTTTGTACATTATAATGCTCCCCTGAAAGCATACTTAACCACTGTACTAATACCACCTCTTTTAAAGTTTGCACATAAGTATTGACCAAGTTTAGGGGTGCCAGGTAGTAAGCAAATTGTAACTAGTTTGCCTGTCACTAGACGGATATATACCAAATTGGAATTTTCATCTACATTCACTGATAAATAATTATATTCAAAGGCAATCTTTATTAACAGTTTTTCAACAAAAAGGGACCAACACAGGTAAATGTTCAAAATTTGTCATTGGATCACATATTCCAAGTTGGCACTATTTTCAAGAGCTACTGTAATGAGCAGCATTATTCATTCAATTTAGATCTGGTGATTCAAAGAGACCCTGTCTTGTTATGTTGAATTCATTGGAATAAACCTGAAAAAAATATATATAACTCTGAGAAATTAAACACAACAGACATATTCTTTATTTTGATACAGCTAATCTTATAATATAGGATTGCTAAAATAATTATCATTTGTCAATTATGTGCAAGTGAGTTACTATGAATCTATTTATTTAAGCTTAAGAGGTGAATAGCTTGTTTCATAATTGTTTAGCTTTAAAACATATGTTTCAAATAATGAGTAACACAGTATGTCTTATGATAGTGTCTTATTTAACTGCAGTCATTAACTAAATAGCAATTATGAAAAACATATTCAAGGAATTAGAATCATTGCTTTCCAAAACTATATGCAATGATAGTTTAAGTTCATGTGTCATTTTTTTTTCTTTTTGAAAACAATAGGGCATATTCATACTACTTTTCTTATTTTATTACATTGATCAAATTCAGACAATTCTCCCCTTGAAAATTAAAATTAAATAAGTGGCCCAAATTGAGAAGACGCCTTTTGCAGACAGACATGCCTACTGTCTAAATTAGGCCTTGGCTTTTGTGTAGAGAAGAGATGTCAGGTCTATTTCACGATGTTTCTAATTTCCCTTCCACCTCTGACTACAAGCTCTCCAAAGGCATAAATTCCTATTTGTGTTGCCTTGCATTTTTCACAGGATCTACCCCAGTGCTCAAGAGAATAATCTGCTACTTCGTTTCTCACACCCATAGCTTCCTTTTCCCAGTGCCATGCCTACCATTCAGACTTCTCAGTGTAAACAGACATTTAAACAAAATACACAAAAGACAGCCACCACTTTCAGATTAGTGCTGGGGCAGATAAAGTGGGGAAAATAATGGATGATTGAGTACTGTAAACCAGGACTTGTGCTAATTGCTGTAAACTCTATGGAATTTTCTTTTTTTATCTTCAGGGAGGTATTCTAGGATGCTTCCTCTGAGGACAGTAAAATCCAGAGATACCTGAGTCTCATATAAGTGAGAATATATTACACATAACCAGAACACATCTCTCACATATTTATATATTAACTCTATATTTTTTACCAAATTTAATACAGTGTCATAAATTGTTGTTATACTGTACTGTTTAGCAATAATCACAAGAAAATAAGTTTCCCCATGATCAATATAGATACAAAAGATTTGATTCCTCACAAAAGGGCAAGTGATAGAAATGTTATGTGCAAAAAGCTTCAACATTTGTTTACTAGGGGGGCTTGTGGGTTAGCTCAGTTGTTTAAGTGCCTGCTGGGGCAAATCCAGTCAGGTGCAGGGACCATGGTTTGATCCCCAGCTCCCCATGCTTTACCCGACCCACCCTTAAGGCAGCCTGAGCCAGCCAAATAAATAAATAAATAAAAATCCTTCTTGTCATTTGTTTACTGGATTGAAGATAGATGAGACTATGTGAGAAGGAATATAGATGGGTCCCTTGGGCTGAGATCAGATTCCTCCAGGTGTTAGCCAGAAGGTAGCAGACACTGCCTTTCTGCAACCATAATGTGACAAACTTTTGTCAATAAAATGAATAAGGAGGAAATCGCATTACCGCCAGTCTTTTCAGATAATCTTTTAGATTGTCAGCCACCTTAGTTCACCACTTTTGAGACTGAGCTAAAAAACCAGTTAAGCTACCTGTGCGTCTATGTGACACATGGGCATGGTTTTAAACCACTTAGTTTGAACTTTGGAGTTTAAAAACTTCAGTAAGTTGTGACATATTTTATTTTTATACCAAATTATAAGAATGATGGCTTTTTCATTGCTTTTTAGACCTGTGTTCTGTTTAGGGTTTTGCTGTGAGAACAATACAGGATGCATTTTATAAAATTATTTTATAATGAATCACCTAAAGAATCATATACAAAAAGTACAGGAAATGTGTTCACACACTAAAGTGTAAAGGATCCATCCAAGGGCCTAGATTCCATGATAATGTCCCACACTTGTCCAACTGAAGACCTAGAGTGTGTAACAATGCCTCCCACAAATCCAACTTGATGTCCAGAGCCCATGACAACATCTCATGCAGGCCTATTTCATGGATCTGTGATTAGAAGGCCCAAAGGTCAGTGGTGGAAGCTAGTAAGCCTGTGTCAGTGGGATGAAGGATCTGTGCCAACAGGGTGAGGTATTTGATCTGCAGCCAGGGAGAAGTGCTCAACGTAAGAACCAGAGTTCTCTGAAAAAATACCACAGCCATCCTCAGTGATACAGAAGTCCTGAGCTCCTGCAATGATGAGGACAGCTGAGTTCACATCAGGAAAGCTAGAACAATAAGCTTTTCCAAGAGACTGAGGTCTGCGTGGTCTTCCTCTCTGGAGCTAAGAAGCAATCAACACTCAAAGTATGATCAGAGCTCCCTGCAAGTGACGCATAGCCATTTTCAGAGAAAGTAAGGTCCTGAGCTCCTTTGACAATGAAATGAGACAAAGAATTCTGGTTCTTACTTTAAGCATTGCTTCCTGGCTCCAGGTTGGATCCCTCCGCCCGCTGGCACAGATCCTTCATTCCACAGCCATGTTTATCAGTAAAGCCAGCATAATAAATACGCCCCTCTGAAAGAACCAAGAGCTCTCTATAGCCTTTGTAACAGCTTCCAACAGCTCCTCAAACAGCTGCTCTTCCTTTCCAGTTCTGCCTCTTATGCTACTGGCAACAGTCCTCAGATTGACCTGCCACACCCAGCACCCTGCTGGTTCAGTTCAGCTGAGAGTTACAAATGGACTCTCTGTTGTCAATCCCATATAGCCTGCTAATTTAAGACTTTCATAATTATTTGAGTGGTAATATCAAGCAATGAGTTGCATATTTCTATTTGAAATTGAAACATGATGGGTGCCAATTAATTGGTGAAGAGTTTTTAAAAACATGGAAGTTGATGTGATTACCTAGGAAGAAAAAATGAGTTGCCAACTACAAGGTATGTGCTCCCCAGAATTTAAAGTTTTATAATGGAAAAAATCAGTTTTCATGAAAAAAAAAAGAAGCTGCCTAAGAAAACAAGCAAAATAAAATGTGGGGTCATATACATTATTTCAAGATGTATGAACCTATTAATAATGATTGGGAATTACTCATTTCATTTTAATATGAAAAGGTATTCAAGAACAGTATCAATAGCCTGATAAGGGCGCTTGTGGGTTAGCTCAGTTGTGCCTTCTCTGGCAAACCCAGTCAGGCACAGGAGACTGCAGTTCAATCCTCAGACGTCTAAGGCAGCCTGAGACAGCCAGAAAAAAAAAAAAAAAAAATCCTACTGAACTTCTGGGCTGGCCAAATAGCTCAGCAATTAAAGCACCTGCAAGCAGGCACAGGGGCTGGGGTTCAATCCCTGGGCTTGACGTGCCAAACCCACACCTGGGGCGCACTGAGAAGACGATTGAGACTGGGCTGGGTGTGGTGGCTCCTGCCTGTAATCCCTGCAATTGGGAGGTTGTAAACAGAAGAATGACGACAAGTCCAATCTAGTAAGTAGTGAGACCCTGAACACGCTCTAGACCCTTCCCTAAATCATAGTAAAAAAAAAAAATAGAACAATAAGCATTGAAAGCAACCTGAAATATGCAAAAGAGTGAATAAAAGGTAAGCGTAGACCAATTGCTGGCTTCGTGCAGTACTTGTAGGAGCAATTCTGTGGATGTGTCATACAACTACCTATTAGTAAATGAGACTCAGTGGGTTTTGAACACTAGTTTACTTTGCAACAATTGGAAAAACTTTTGAGACATTATAAAAGAAAATTGTTATAGTGAAACAAAGCTTAAAAAAAGTTTCCATTTTGAAATTCTGCACTCCTGTTTATACTTTGCTCTTCAAAAAGTCGTAAGACTTATCTGAGACACAACGGACTAAAGGATACTAGAAAAATAATATAATTATGTACACCTCAAACTGTTTTTGTGGGATTAAAGGAGATAAAACAACATCACACATAGTAGTTATCCAATCAAATGTTAGCTCATGGACATATGTAACAGAGAACACTTTACTAAATAATTCATTTGTGTTCCCGTTATGACTAAAGGTATTTTGCATAAAAATCAGCAAAACCTAAATTTAATTTATTTCAATCCTTTCCAGCACTGAAATTATGTCTTTTTTAAACCCATATAGACACATGCAAGGAGAAGTCTAAGGCAGATGATTTTCCTAATTTCTAGATTTCTCAGAATGTAATTCACATTCTAAAACATATTTTATAACTAAAGTATAAATCTGGTGTTGACCATAAGAACATTTACTTCGACATTTGATATTTTGTTTTTGCACATACTATCCCCAGAGTATGCAGCTTTGCAGAAAACTTACTAGTAAAATTTTGAAAGGTGAGCATATTAAGCTAATCCTTAATATAATAGTAAATATTTAATAAAATGGGCAGAGGAAATTCATTTTACTCTGAATAGTAATGATATTGAAATGATTTAATATATTTATTTTTATTCATCTATCTTCTTTTATTCTTAACAACTACTAGACAAACAAATATGCATCAGGAAAACTAAACAATAAAATTTCTGGAGCACTAAAAATTATTTCTATGAGATATTTGGGCTAAAATATTCATAAAAATGTGAACTTTTGTAATACATCTTCTATTTAGAGATTTTAGCACTTCTTAATGTTTTAAGAAGAAGCCATCCTAGTGGTCATAAATATATCTGGAATCAAAAAGGAATGCAATTAGAATTCTTTTTTTTTTTTTTTACTAAGTGGCACAATGATACTTTTTTCCCTTTTTAAAATTTCACCATCACTTTAAGTAACTATTGCTGATTTTTCAACTATTCCAATACATGTGAAATGTCTCAGGTTTCACAATACTGAGTCAGAGTATTTATTTATATCATTCTTATAGTGACAGTATAGAAAAGTTTATTATAAATATGTAAAATGGAGATTTAAAAATATATGCAATATTTATTTGTAAGTTAAGATAAAACCCAAAATCTCTCCTATGAAAAATTTTTCACTATTCTTATTCACAACTCACTCATCACTCAGCTTGAACTCATCTTCCCAGGTGTGGGGAGCTAGGAGTAAACTCAGGTACCAAACTGTATTGCAGAACGCAAAGAGCTGTTTTTGCTTGCTTCTGCCATAAGCGATCATAATTTTCATTGATGTTTCAGTTTATATCCTATTTTCTGACTAAAATATCCAGTAACTCAAAGCAACAGTCTGGATATGTTCACTCAACAAAAGTCATCAAATATATACCATGTTCTAAGCACCATGAAACCTACTGAGAAAACGTAGAAGGGAAAAACAACACCCATCCTTAGGACAAGTACAGTCCATCTCACCAGTCTGCAAGGATGGAGATTTTTAAGGGCTTATTGTCCCAACCTCCCTCAGCATGAAAAGTGCCCATTGAATTACATGTCCAAGTTTGAAATTAATTATCATTTCTCTTTTTCCATACAGATGATTTTCACTGAATCTTCATCCCAAATTACCTAATCTCTCCTATATCTATCTTGCCATTGTCCTTGCCTATCGCATAGAGTTTTCACATGTCTTTTCTTCTGTTATTTATGAGGTACATTTTTAAAAGTTCATATTTTAGATACCTTCTCTGTATTTCCTCTGTATAGTTTGACTCTTTTAGCACTAAGAGAAGAATTATCACATGTTGGGTAAACATGAGAGGCTGGAGCTCATCCCAAAACTTTATCCTCAGCATATGTTAATATCTAATACCACAACATAAAATACCAGAATACACAAGGCAAGATAGAGATAATTTTGTCATAGGATGTAAAATCATGAAATATTTACAGACTAAGGAAAATTTGAATGTGCAAAACATATACATACATAGAACTGATTTTGTTTAAATACTTAACACTGCAAAAATGACTACAACTGGTATCTCTTTAACTCACATAAATTTATGATATTATTATTGCCACAGTAATAAAATAAAAACTTCTATTATTCAAAGTGGACATTAGTGTTCATAGCACGATTGCTGCTAGCAGTAGTGTTTTTAGTATTATGGCTATAGTTAAAGAGAAAGCACTGTTTGAATAATTAAACCTTCTAAATATATTACATGTTTCACATGCAAGAGAATAGATAAAAAGATTCACTTAGATATCCTAGCAAGAATAAATCATTGCTTTATTTTTAAATGAATATTTAACAGAGACACAAATGTGTTATCATTGTTTAAATTAATTGAAAGTCACTGATATCTGAGTATAATATACATAAAGTCTGTAAATTATAAAAGATGTGAAAGAAATTTTACATTTTTGAACCAAACCATCAAAGTAGTAAAGATAAATATAAAGCAAATTATTTTTAAGTACTTTATGTAATTTATGTTTTATTCTAAAATAATATGAATTAGATAATTAAATTATGAAAAATAAGGCAAGGTACTTTGGAGAAATTTCCCCTCATTCTGTATTTTATTCATCTGAGGTATTACTCACATTAAATTTAAAATTAAACACTTTTAAAGTTTATAAATCATAGTATATATAGGTCATATTAAGCTACCAAAGAAACAGACAAACATCTTCCCAAATTGATCTTACAATTTTACAGTCTTAAAATGAAATAAAAATTAAATTCACTCTGTACCCTTACCAACATTTCCATTTGCAACTGTGTTAGACTCTTTCTGTGTGTAACGGTATATTTTTATTCTGAAGAGTAATGATATTGAAAGGATTTAATACATTTATTTTTCATTCATCTCTCTTCTTCTGTGAAGTGTGCACTCAGTCATTGTTGTTGTTGTTCTTTCCCTCAGTGCTGTTTTCTACTATATGGTTGAATGAAAAGACTAACCAAATATTTTTGAAAAACTTGTTGCTGATCAGATTGACAAGGGAATATTAGCTGAATAAATTCTGGACATAGACACAGATTTTTTTTCTGTAAGTGTATCCATTATCATTAGTTATACTTAAAATGAAATTTATAAACATGTGCATGTTCATGTGTTACATCCTTCTACACATAGAAGATGGAATATTGTTTGTATTCATCAAAGTTTGTATAAATTCTATGTAGTGAAAAGCATAATGTTTGACTTTTTAAGTAAAATATGCTCAACTTGAGTTATTCATAACATACGCAATAATAGTTGATTAGTTGAATAGCTTTTCCAATATTTTTTGTACATTGTATAATAGTGTATTGATTTATATATTCTCTAGATAACGTGTATTTCAAATCTTGTCCAACTCCTCAGTATTATAAGAAGTTGTAGTAGCACAGACTCTCCACATTTTTATGTAACATGCTTCTAAACATATAATTTTTTTTTTTTTTTTTTGCGGAGCTGGGGGAGCTCAGGTCCTTCTGCTTGCCAGGGAAGCGTTTATTCCACCGAGCCATCTCCCCGGCCCCCATACAACTCTTTTATTCAAGGAATTTTCATTTCAAAATATACTGGCTGCTTCCAAATTTAACTCAATTTGTTGAACAAAATAGAATATTTGTCTTTTTCCACATTTTTAATAACATGTGGACATACGAAAGCATCACTACTTCGATATAAAGTGTCATTTAAATTTGATTTAACATTTAATCTTTTTAAGCATCTGTTCGTTACTTATTCCTCTTCCCTCCTTGCAAGTGCAGTGTCCTGAGTTAAGCTTCCAGTACCCTCCCCAATACAATAAAGTTGTTGTTATTCCTTTATAAAATTTTATTTTAAAAATAAATTCATAATTCATGTGCTCTGTATTTTCAAATGTTTGGACCTCATTGATTTTTAGGTATTAACTAGAAAATCTTAATATTTTCTTTTATCTTCATAAAATTTTTACTAATTCATGAAATGCTAATATATTCTGCTTGAGTTTTACCTTATTTTAGAAAGGATTTGTAGTATATATACAAATGCAAATGTTTCTACTTTAATTAAATTTGTCTATCTTTTCTTTCTGATTTTTAATCTTGAGCGATGTCTGAAGAAATTTTGTGAAATCTCAGTTTTAAAACATATTTTATTTTTCAGGTTATAAATGTGCTTTTCACATTTATATTTTCCACACTTATTTTTCTGTAATATGAGTTAGAAATTTAAGTGTTCAGGCTCTTGTACTTGCCAGGCAGGCACTTATGCCATTGAATTATTTTCCAAGCTCCTATTCTTGGTGTATAATTGTGAATTGACTCAACCATTTTATTTAAACAAATGGTTCTTCCTTGCTAGTTGATATCATTTCTACTAATTGATATTATTAACATTGACATCTATAAATAGTTTATGAATTTCTAACCATTAATACTGATTCACTTGGTCCACCCTCTTCCAGGAACAGGTTTCATAAAACTATAATTTTTCAACTTACCTTAACATAGAAAAACATTTTCCTTTTCTAGCATCTTACATATCACTTTAATAATTCATTTACTGACTCTAATCTTGTATATGCATGCAAGTATCTATTTATCACACTCATAAAATTACTATTTAAAGTACTGACTGCTTAACTTGTGAAACTGATATTTTTTAATTGACTGTTTCTTTTCTAGATATAATGTAGCTTTCTTTATGTGCATAATTTTAATTATATCTTTCAATAATGGTTGGTAAGTTTTTCTATTAAATTCTTATACACTTTGTAAGTTTTATTCGTGTATAATTTATAATTCTATTTGTTTTATAGATATAGTGTTTTTGCTTCTATTGTATTTTCTATTTAC
>NW_004524737.1:1594143-1595042 GCF_000260255.1 Octodon degus | reverse complement strand
TTCAAATCTTGTCCAACTCCTCAGTATTATAAGAACGCTTATACTACTGAGCCATCCCCTGGCCCTGGTGTGGATTTTTAATCTAGAAGAATTGATAATTTAAAAAATAAAAATGATAACTTAATTTTTAAATTATCTTATGTATTTCCTATGATATTTGTACATTTGTTAATAGGAAAATTTCTGGTTTTTTAATATCCTATAATTCAATACTTATGTAATACCATTGAAAGAATTAAAATTAGATTTCTGATTTGATCATAGATGTTGTTTAGTGTAAATACATTTTAATATATCTTCTTCAGGTGATTCTAGAATTGCTTTGTTAGTTGAAAAGTACATAGTAGTTTTCATCATTAGTAAGGTGTCAAAATTTCCTGAAAGAAGGAAGAATTTTCTATTTCAGTTCTGTTTTGTACTGTTTCATTTTTTCAATTTTGAACTGCAGCATTTATAGGGATGGTTTTCTCTGAAATCAACATTTGCTTATGTTCTTAGAAATACCTACTTCGTTGAATAGTTTTGCATGTATGGTTATGTTTGGAAAATTTTAAAAACAATTACATATAACATATAAAATTATACATATATATAAAATCATGTAACAAGCCTATTTTGAAATATTTTTTACCTATGTGAAATTACTTTTAGGAACTGCCAAGGTTTCATGCATTCTAACTGGGTCCATAGCTCAGGAATGAAACGTATCTGGGACTAACGCCACCATCGAAGTGTCATTAGACACTCTAAACTTGAGCACATAGTGGATGACACAGACTGTTACTGCAGGAGAAGGCTTAAAACAAAGAAACAAAAGAAGTAGCAAAACATGAAGTTAGGATTTGGATTACTTATAATCATTTTAGTTTTTAAAACTAACTTTTCTAAAAAAAAAAAAA
>NW_004524737.1:1587220-1593893 GCF_000260255.1 Octodon degus | reverse complement strand
CAGCCGGATAGCTCAGCTGACTAAAGCACCTGCTTAGTCAAAGAGCAGTGGCCAGGGTTCAATCCCCGCGTGCCTGACTGGTCCTGCTCCCTTGGACGTGCTGGCACAGGGACTGAGACTGGACATGGTGGCCCAGAGCTTAGGAGGCTGAAAACAGAAGAATCACTATGAGTCCTATCTAAATAGTGAGACCCTGGAGACCCTGTACTAAGTACATAAAAATAATGAAAAGAAATTGTTCATGATATCATACATTTTAGAAACTCTGTGGCTTCTTGATTCATGTGCCCTATTTTTTCCAGTTGTGCTTATTGCTTTGCTCTTCTTATCAGTATTACTGCACTAGTAAGTAGATTGAATTCTTTTGTTTTACAAGTGTTCTTCTATTAACTTCTATTCATTCTGTTCTTATTTTCAGGCTTATACTCAAAAGGGTAGGATATATTTTTTTGTGAGTTATTTATCTTCATTTTAATGTATTTAGTACACTGTCTACAGGGCCTCACTACACAGATCAGACTCATAATAGCGATCCTCCTGTTTTCAGCCTCCCAAGGGTTGGGATTACAGATGTGCGCCACCACGCCCAGTCTCAGTTCAGGTCTCAATATGCCTCCAGGGTTGGGCCAGCAGGGCAAGCCAGGGTTTGACGCCTGGTCCCTGCGTCTGCCTAACCAGGTGCTTTAATCCACTGAGCTCTCTGGGCAACCCTCTCTTTATCTGCTTTTTAAATAAATTTACCACTACTTAAAACCTTCACTTTGTGTGTGTGTGTGTGTGTGTGTGTGTGTGTGTGTGCATGTGTGTGCATGTGTGTGTACCTATGCATACACGTGGGCATGTGTGGTGGGCATTGCCCGCAGTGCTTTGTGCATGCAAGACAAGAACTCTACCAGTGAGCGTTCACTCTTTTTAACAAAGTTTGAGGTCTTACACCTTGAATATTGTTTCATATTTCTTATCATATTTTGCTATGGTTATTCTGTTTTACTTCAACATCCTATGATATTTAGCATGCTTTTTATGAGATTTGATGAAATATATGATGAAGATTTGTTTTTAAAGTTACAATAAAATCATATTGCCTTTAATTTCCTCAAAGCATTCTGCCTTTATGAGCACTTGCCTTATCTTTTTGCTACTTTCTGAAGCAGTCCTGGAAAATCTCATCCATGAGTGTCTTTTGAAGTTTATCTCAATACTTTGAATCAATTCAAAAATTTTAATATAATTTTTGTACAATGTAAGCATTGCAGAAGGCCTTCCTGCTGTTGCTTCAGCAGCTCTAACCTCCAGAACAACCTCTGATTGTCCTCCAAGGCCGAAATGAGCGCCGAAGTTCAAGGTTGTGAACAGATTGACGAGATCTAGGCACCCAGGATGGCTCAACTACAGCCACTAAGGAAGACTTGCAGAAATCCTCCAGAAAGTGACTGTAACTCTAGAAGTGTTTCTGAAGAGGGGGATGGTATTTCGAAGGGAGTTAATAGCAATGTGTTTTTTAATGCAATTATTTTAGCTTAATTTTTTATTATGATTTTTCATCACACTTGACATCCTAAAACACAATTTTTGATATTCTTTTTGCTTTCGATGACATCACATTGAGGCACAATTATATGAATGTATACTGTTTCTCATATTATAATTGTAAATATATTAATAGAAGGTTTTTGATATTTGTGGTTGCCTTGTTTGGTTTTGGTCTTTTTTATTTTACTGTATTTTCTTGTTGAATTGTTTTTTAGGGGAGGTTTAATTTTTTTTTTTCTTTTTTTTGTGCTGAGGACAAAACCCAGAGCTTCCAACTTGCTAGACAAGCATTCTACCACTGAGCCAGATCCTCAGCTCTGGCTTTTGATACTTGTGAAGTTCAGTTTCTTTTAAATAGTTTTCAGTGTCAAATATGCTATAATTTCCTGTTAAAATTCTTTTGGCATATGCTTAATATTTTCTTGTCTGACTAGCATATAAATTTCTGCATATGTAGTGAAAATCTTTCCTACCATTGCTGATTTATAAATTGTTTTTTTTCTTTATCCTGTATTTCATGTACGTTATGTAAAATGATTAAATTCTTATATCTCTTTGAAAACATTTGTACAATTCATTTTAATTGCAAGTAATGATGTTTTATTTTTATTTACTTTTTATTTTTTTTGGCGGAACCAGGGATTGAACTCAGGCCCTTGCACTTGCCAGGGAAGCACTTATTCCACTGAGCTATCTCCCTGGCTCCAATGATGTTTTATTAATACTTTCAGCATAAACTACCTTTTGTATTGTTCCACCTGCTTTATTCATCTCCCAAATATTACACAGTATACCAGCTTCTGGGTGGCATTAATTTGCTTTTTTTTAAAAAAAAAATATGCATTTAGTACAGGATCTATAAGATCTCACTATATAGATCAGACTCCCAAGGATCCTCCTATGTTCAGCCTCCCAAGCACTGGGAGTACAGGTGTGTGCCACCGTGCATTAGTCTCAATTGTCCTCTCAGCATGCACACCAAGGAGTGAGCCCCAACGTTAACTTCTTACATATTGTATGTAGCATATGTATGCATTGTAAGCAAAGTAAAGCTGCTATTATGTCAATGGTATTGTTCTTAACACAACTGATAATGTTTCAATATGGTATCATATTCTAAAATGTATTCATTCACATATTCTATATGACATTATTTTGTGTATGCTTTATAATTTATTTTATTTCTCCTTCCATACCCCTTTTAATTCTGATTAGATTGATAAATATTTTATACTTCACTTTCCCTTTTCTGATTTCAAGGAAGTAAAATTTCAAAACATCTTTCATAATATTGAAGATGTGCTTTGTATCTTCATTTATATAACTAAGTGTAAATCTTAGCACAGACAATTGAATTTCAGAGATTTCTAGTGCATGTTCATGTCCTATTAAGTGTCTTTTCTCACTGCTCTTGGTATATAGTTTTAGTTTTATGTAACTTAAAATGACATTATTATTATTTTCACTTCAGTCTCATGCAGTTAATCAGTGTATTGTTTTGGAGCACCTGTTTTTGTGTCATTTTTCCTTTGCTTTATTTCACTAATACATATCCACCATTGTTCTTTTAGTTTGAATCAGAGTGTATCAAAATCTCTTTAACTTTATGTGTTTAACTATTCTCCCCATTAGATTTAAATGACATTTTAAATGATATGTAATACCAGAGTTATATTCTTTTACTTTTTACTGATATCATTAATCTTTATCCTTCTTCAGTTTATTTGTCAGTGATCAGCCTTATTATACAAATTCTTCTTTTTGTCTGATACTTTTTAATAGCTTTTATTAATGATAAAATACAAATTCTTTCCAAAACGTGTAGCTGTACTTCATGGAAGCCAAGTGCACGGAGGACAGCTAAGTGACTTGGTGAGCCCTGCCCCACCTGCAGCGAACTTGCTAGAGCTCATCTGGGCTGTGGTCACATTTCCCATCACATTAGAAGCTAGGCACACAGACAGCAGCTGCAAGGATCTAGTGATACTTGCTGTGTCCCCCCTCACACTCGCTGGAGCTTGGCTGAGCTGAGCCCACTCCTCCCACCATTTTAGCAAACAGGTGGTCCTATGACAGGTATGGGGACCTAGTGATCCCTGCTGCAACCCCTCCTCACACAATTGCCAGAGCTCAGCTGAACTGTAACTGTTCCTCCACCTTTGTCATCAGCGTAATGTTGAGCTGATGCTGTATGTCCCACCAGTAGCAGGAGCCTTGGTGAACCTTGGTGAGCCCTTCCTCCACTCCCCTACCATTGAGACAGCCTTGTGGAGCTTCAGTCCACCCTCTTCATCACTGGATCCTTCTGAAGCTGTGGCTTGTACCCCCTCACAGAGATAGAAGCCATACTGAAACTCACAAAAGGGGAGTTTTGGTGAGCCTCCCCCACCCTCCTACTCTTGTAGGAACCTTGCTCAGGCACACATCACCTCCCTCCCATTGCTGCAGAAACAGGGTGAGCACTGGGAGATTCAGAATGCCCAAAGGAAGGAAAAAAGGGCAATCTCAGACTTTATGTCACACCAAAACAAGTCCAGAGGACAAAGTCATAGGAATACTGGGAAGTCACAAATCTGAAATTTTGGAAATGATAGCAATTGAGTAAAAAAATAACTCCATTGTGCTATGGAACAAATCACATCAGAAATCATCTCTCAGGTTTAAAAAAAAAAGCACATTCATGAAAGAATTATGCAGTACGTCTAATGAAGATATAGATAAAAAAGAGGACAATAGGAAAATGATGGAAGCATTCCATGAATAATAAAGTAAAGAAATAAAATGTGTGACAAATTAAAACTGATATCCAAGACATTAAAAATTCCATTGGAAGCTGGCAAAAGCACTTGAAAGAAACTGAAGATAGAATTTCAGACACTGTAGGTGGCATTTTCACTCCTGAATACAAAAGGAAGCTCTCTTTTTATATTTTATTGAGAAAGAAGAAGCAATGAGATAGTTTCAAAACAGGTTAGTAGTACAGTTACAATATTGATATTTTGCATATGTATTTGTAGTAGTTATTCCTAGTACAAGATACAGACATGATATCTTGTCTAAACACTGTTAGTTCAAACCCTTCTTCTCACTGAACTAAGAGAAAGTAGCTGTGTATTTATGCTATTGTGTATACACTCATATATTGTTTTCTACTAGAAAATGGTCCATTTATAGCCTCTTTTTGTTTACTTTTGTCAAAGATGTGTACTTCATTGCCATTGGGTACAAGAATTCGGCAGAGTAATCCAATATGGTCCAGTAGTCCATAATAACATTGGCTATCCACAAGACTGGCAGTGTCAGAAGTTGTTGACTTGAGCTTTTTACAGCTCAGCATTTTAATATGACTTTACTTTTTATACTTCATTTTTATACTTTTCTGATGGATGGTTAAGACCAAGATAAAGCAAGACTATATAACAAGAAAAGTAACTTTTGCATCAGATAAGTTCATTCAAATCCCCTCAGGATTTACCCTGAAACCCTGTACCACAGTTTGTAGATCCTTTGCAAGTATAAGCCATGTGGATGAGTCATGGTCATTGCTTGACCAAGTTGCACTCTGTGAAAGCCTGAGAGAATATTTTTTCTCCATGTGACTCTTCTTAGGCACAGTCTACATCATCTATCACTTTCCTGTGTAGCCCCATAATCTCCTTGATCAGAAAATTTGGGACAGACCCAAGTCCTAAATGGGACAGAGATGGAAGCCATACTGAATCTCACAAAGGGGGAGCTTTGGTGAGCTAACCTTACCCTGTTTCTGCAGCAATGGGACATAATATTTGGGACATAATGTAATAGTATGGGTTATCCTATGTCCTGACTCCTCACTGACTTGAAACACTAGGGCCAACATTTTGGCTGTCCTTGCAGCCCTTCTTTTTCTGAAATTTTTTTTTTTTTTTTTTTGGTGGAACTGGAATTGAACTCAGGCCCTTGCAAGCGCTTATTCTATTGAGTTATCTCCCTGGCAAGTTAAGCTCTCATGAATATAACAAGGAACCAGGAAATAACAATGAAACATCTGGAAGATGATGAAAAGGAGAAAATATAAATCTCATAGGTACCAGTGAAACAGTTGGAGTTAACATTGATGAAATAAAAAGATTATTTGCAAAATTAGAAGCAGAAAATTTCTGAGCATTTGAAATGTACATATACCTAAGTGAGGCATATAGAACTCCAGTCAGCCATAATCAAAATAAATCTATACCCAGACACATAATAATCAAGATCACAGAAATTCAGTAAAACAACAATATTAAAAGGTGTTACAGAGAAGAAACAGGTAACCTGTAATGGAAAGCCCACCAAAATTATAGCAGATTTCTCAACAGAGACCGTCAAATCAAGAAGAGCTTGGACTAAGATATTTCAGGTCCTGAATGAAAACAACTTACAACCCCAGTTGATGGCACCTACATTCCCAGTTGATGGCACCTGCAAAAATATCTATCAAATTTAATGAAGAGATTAGATAAGTGCATGACATAGTACAACTGAAGAAATTCATTACCACCAAAAGCAACCACACAAAGAGTACTTTCTTCCTTTTTTTTTTTTTTTTTTTTTTTTTTTGGTGGAACTGGGGATTGAACTCAGATCCTTGCGTTTGCCAGTCAAGCCCTTATCCTACTGAGCCATCTCCCCGGCCCCAGCACAAAGAGTACTGAGATGTTTTAGAGACAAAGGTAACCACAAATTCAAGAACAAACAGAAAAAAAAAAAAAAACTACCACCAAGCAGAGAAAACAATTAAACAGAGGACAAAAGAAGGGATCTTAGAGTAGCAAAATAACATGAGGAAGATAAACAACATGTGTCAGTTAGAACCATCAGTAATGGCTTCACTTCACCAATCAAAGGAAGCAGACTGGGAGAATGGATCAAGAGACAAAATCCAGCCATATGTTGTATGAAAGAAAGACACTTAAGTCATAGAGAAATGAATAGACTGAAAATCAAAGAATGAAAAACAATAATCTATGTGACAAAAAACAAAAAAGGAGGGGCAATTAAGCTGGTTTATGACAATGTCAACTTCAAACCAAGACATATTAGAAGAGATAAAGAGGGTCACTACATACTTGGTAGGTAAAAAACTATAAGAAGAAGAGATAAGAATTTGAAATATATA
>NW_004524737.1:1581400-1585880 GCF_000260255.1 Octodon degus | reverse complement strand
AAGAATCCATAAATGCAACACACCACAGCAGCAGAGCCAAAGACAAAAGCCGCATGATCATTTCAATTGATGCAAAAGAACTTATGACAAATTTCAATATTTATTCATGATGAAAAACCCTACAGAAGACTGGAATGTAGGATCCTAAACTGAACCTGATAAAAGCCATCTATGACAAACCAATAACTTTCCTCATACTAAATGGGCAGAAACTGAAAGCCTTCATTTTCAGATGAGGAGCAAGAGAAGAAACCCCATTGTTGCCACTCCCAAATACTCCAAGAGATTTGTAGATTTAGTAACCAAATTCAGTTACATAGCAAGATACATAGTCAACACTCAAAATTCAATAATATTTCTTTATACAAACAACAAATGCACTGAGAAAAAAACTAGGGAAACCTTGCTATCCACAGTAACACCACCCAAAAATATAATATGATATTTCTTACTCCTGGATAGAAACAAGCAACAATGTAAAAATGGTCATACTCTCAAAATTATTACACAGATTCAATGAAGCCTGATTAAAATACCATTAGTATAGCTCACAGAGCTAGAGAAAACATTCCTAAAATTAATCAAGAACCAAAACAGTCCTAGAATACCAAAAGCAACACTGGGAAACAAAAGAAAGGCAGGAAGAATCAGTCCTTGACTTCAAATTATATTGCAAAGCTACTGTGATAAAATTAGCATGGTACTGGCATAAAAACAGAACTGAAGATCTGTGGAAAAGATCAGAAGATACAAACACACTATCCACCTTATCTTTGACAAAGGTGCTAAACATGATCATTGGAAGAAAGATAGCCTCTTTAATAAATGGTGCTAGAAAAACTGACTTTCTGCATGTTGAAGGCTAAACTTAGATCCACATCTGTCACCATAATAAAAACTACAGTCAAAATGGATCAAAGATTTAAACACTAAAACAGGAACACTAAATCTTCAGGAGGAAAATGTAGGTAGATATCTTAGATATAGGAGTAGGTAGATAGTTTGTGAACAAAAACCAAACTGCACAGGAAATACTTCAAAATATCAAAAACTGAGATCTCAATTTTTTGAGAAGGATTTTTTTTTTTTTTGCTGGCTCAGACTGCCTTGAGGGCAGGTCTGGTAAGGCAGGTGGAGCTTGGGACCGATTATTTTTCTTTTTATGTTTTTAGGGAAGGGTCTACAAAGTGTTCAAGGTCTCACTATTAGATTGGACTCATAGTGACCCACCTTTCTATATCCTCCGAAGAGCTATGATTGCAGGCACTTGCCTCTGTGCCCAGTCTCAATTGCATCTCAGTGCACCCTGGGAGTGGGGCTGGCACTGCAGGCCTGTGGATTGAATCTCCAGCCCCTTTGCCTGCTTGCAGGCGCTTTAATCCACTGAACTATTTGGCTTCCAAGATCTCAATTTTTTGAAAATTTTCTGTTTTTCAGAAGTAATCACCAACAGAGTAAAAATAAAATCCAGCATATAAAAAAATATAGCCACCTGTCTCACAGACAAAGGAATTCTATCTAGAGCATATGAAAGAATTTTTTTTAAATCAGGACCCCAAAATTCAAACCCAATCCAAAAATGGTCACTTCAGATGTATATACATATCTCAGATGACAAAATATAAAAATTGCAAATAAATATATGAAAAAAATATTAAATATCATTGGTTATTCAAGAGATACAAATTAAAATAAAGCTGAGATCTCATCTCACCCTAGAAAGAATAGCTGTCATCAAAAAATCAACCAAACACAAATGCTGGAGAGGCTGTGGGAATAAGGAACACCTCCACTGTTAATGGGAGTGCAGACTGGTGCAACCACTGTGGAAATCAGTGTGGAGATACCTCAAAAGGCTAGGATTGCAGGATCTGCTCAAGCCAGCCCTCATAGGTATTTTACAAAAGAACTGAAAACATCATGCCACAGAGATGTATGTGCACTTGTGTTTATAGCAGCATAATTTGTCATAGCTAAATCTTGGAAGCAACGCACCTGAAGAATGGATGAAGAAGAAATGGTATGTTTACTCAGTGGAGCATTATTTAGGTATAAAAAAGGATAAATATGACACTTTTATTGGCAAATGGGTACAACTAGAGACCATACTCTTACGGGAAATAAACCAGATCTGGATGTGCAAATATTGTATTATCTCGCTAGTGTGATAAGCTGAAAATATAAATAAAGTCTGAAAGGGACAGTAGATACTGTGAAAAGGGAATAATCTGTTCAAATGAAAGTAACAACTGGGTTGAGAAAAAAGACATGAGAGGAAAAGATATATTTAATGTATATATGCAAAGTAGTTTGGATAATTGTACTGCTGATTCCTGCTGGTCTATTGAAAGAAACAGTTAAGGCTTAAAAAAATATTTTTGTTCTATTTATTTTCTTATAATTTTTAAAATCAATTTTGCAGGCTTATGTCTGTAATCTAAATAACTAATTTGAAAATGACATTATGCAATACAACAACCACTGTTGAATTCTTATTATTTGTTTAATGAAATTTTGTATGATTTCTAATTATTTTTATCATTTTGTATTCTTTAAATAATAAAAAAATAAATTGTATGGTTGTAAATGTGTTTATTTTGGCTGTTTCTCAGACTATTAATGTATAAATTGTTTCTTTCTTTTACATATATACAGATGGTTTATTTATAATTCTTATTCTAAATTTATTTTTAGCCGCATTTCAAAAATCATACTGGTTTGCCCATTATTTTTAGATGTAATGTGTATAACTGTGAATATTTAGAAGAAGGTGATTCATCAAGAACTTTTGAAATGCATAACGCTTCCTTTCCAAGTGTGGAAGTTCATGTCCACTCAGCCTACCACATGCCTAAATGTACTGTGTGCTCATGGAAATGATTTTATTTTAAAATATTCCATCATATTTTTACATAGAATGATTGTATGCTACAATCACTGATTCTGTAAGATATTTGTGTTATCATTTAAGCCCTTTAACAGAGTTGGAATTCATATTTCTAGTTCAACTTAAGTGGTGTTTGGTGCAGAGGCCCAGCGTTCCATTCCTGGGCCTGCAGTGCTGGCCCCGCCCCTGGGGCATGCTGAGATGTCAATTGACACTGGGTGAGTTGGTGCACGCCTGTAATCGCAGCTCTTCGGAGGCTGTAAGCAGGTGCATCACTACGAGTCCGATCTAGTAGTGAGACCCTGAACACCCTGTAGACTCTTCCCTAAAATAAATAAATAAATTTTTAATAAATAAATAAATAAATAAATGGTGCCTATAATTTTTGTTGTTTATTTTTCTGTCATTTCTTTCTCTAAATTTCGAAGTTGCCTCAGGCTGGATGCCAGAGTTCATAGTGCTGACACAGTATTTTAATCACAACTGAAGCTTATCCTCCACAGTAATGTTGGATTTCTCTTTTGTCTTCAGGGTAAATAATTCCATCTGGCTGGCCAAATATAGCTTAGTGAACTAAAGCACCTGCTTAGGCAGAGCACAGTGGCCAGGATTCGATCCCCAGCGTGTCCCTGGTGTGCGCTGGGATGGCAATTGAGATTGGGAGTGGTGGTGCACACTTGTAAACCCAGCTCTTGGGTAGCTGAACAAAGGTGAATCACTACAAGTCCAAACTATGTAGTGAGACCCTGTAGATCCTGTAGACCCTGTCTTAAAATACAAAATAATAATAATAATAATAATAATAATAATAATAATAATTCCATCACTCTGGCAGTAATGATGAAGCAAGAGAAGTCTCCTTATTTATTGTAGCCCTAAGGATTTCTCTTCTAAGGCAACACAAATAGAATGGAGATCACACAATTTAATTCCTACCACTGATTCCAGGTAGTAGTTAAAAGAGAAAAAGTTTTTGCAGACTGAGATAATTCTGTGTAAACCTAAAGGGATAACAAAGAGAGGAGATTGAGATAAAATTACAAATTAAGATATGAAGATGGGTTGGGCACACATCCTAACAGTGCACACAGAATGTTAACAGTATTCACTACAGACATAACAAATATGATCCAGGCCAAACATTGCCCTGTTTGTTGTGCTCTGTAACACTTGTACATATTTATCACCCTCAGTAGCTTTGAGTTTTAGAAATTAAATGCCAATTGGTCTTTGGTTAGATTACTCTGTTTTCTCTTTTCCTTTTGTGGATCTAGTCACAAAAGAAAATCCATTCATAAACACATGATAAAATATAATACTGATGTTGAGCATGGTGGTGGTTGCATGCCTGAGATCCCAGCATTCAGAAGTTTGAGGCAGGAGGATCATCACAGACTTAAGGCCAATCATCTACATATTTACATAATGATTTCCCAGCTCCTCTGAACTAACAGAAAGCTTCTACCTCAAAATGGAACAAGTTGAAACTGAAGACAATGAGAGAGAGAGAGAGAGAGAGAGAGAGAGAGAGAGAGAGAGAGAGAGAGAGAGAGAGAGAGAGAGAGAGAGAGAGAGAGAGAGAGAGACAGAGAG
>NW_004524737.1:1564646-1581300 GCF_000260255.1 Octodon degus | reverse complement strand
AGAGAGAGAGAGAGAGAGAGAGAGAGAGAGAGACAGAGAGAGAGAGAGAGAGACAGAGAGAGACAGAGAGAGACAGAGAGAGACAGAGAGAGAGACAGAGAGAGAGACACACACAGAGAGAGAGACAGAGAGACAGAGAGAATAGATGAATAAATCTAAGTAAAATTTGGAGTAAAATTAAGCTTTCTTAGTTCCTTTTGACTTCTCTCAATTTTCAGGCAAAATGAATACAAACTATTTTGTAGTTTTTCCTGATGTATGTTTTTTATTGCATGGGATGGTGGTTTTTTTGTTTCTTTTTTCACTCTCTTGTTTTATCATAGTATATCACTGACCAGAAGAGCTGTTGCTGAATGTACTAACTTGAATTCTTCTTCAAACGCTACTACATAACTTCTTGTTATTCTTTCTCCTTAATATAAGTGCATAGTATGAACAATGAATTCCTACTCAAAAAATGATACTGATACTTTCCTAGATCCAGTTATATAACTAACTGGTTATCTGGTTCCCATCTTTGTTGTCAGGATGTACTTTTGCGACAGGTTTCCTAGACTCTTAAGTTAACTTAAAACCAAGACTCATCCCATAGTGTTTGTTTTTGTTTATTTCTTTATTTTTCCAGCTTCAGTCTTCATGTTTAGGGATCCTATACAAGCCATTGTCCTCAGGCTTTGACACTCTAGCTACTCTTCCTCTCAACATGAGTCCACTTGTCAGTTCTGTGTACTGTCTTTTACTCCCACAGTGCAAGACCCCAAGGGACCTCTTCCAGAACCCCACGGATGCTCAGATTTATCCCTGTAGTCTTATGAAAATTTCTGATCCAGGTGTGTGGACCTCATATTGGAGATTTTTGTCTTTCCATAGTCCTCACTGTTACAAGTTTTAAAACTTAGCATCTTTGTTGAAATATGAGTCAGGTGTGCCCAGTGACGCTGACTTTCAGCACCTCAATTTGTTCTTGTTCTTTATTATGAATTTCTTAGGGTTCAATGCACAGATTGTTATCTTTGGCCTGACTATGAGTACCAGGTGAAACATCAGCTTCATATTATCTTGCTTTTGCTTATAATTCTTAATTTTCTTCTCAGTTTGTGGCTTATATGATTGAATGCTTAAGTTAGTCATAATGTAATGTATTTACATACTTCCACAATTTACATCACATAATATAAATATACTGTCTGAGTCCTCACATAAATTAACTGTGTAAAACATTTTTGGAATGCAGTTTACATGAAATATGTTAAAATCCACCAAGTTATCTTGTTTTGTACACAGTCAAGGAATTTTTATTCCCCTTAACTAATGCTTCTCACTATGGTCTTTAATTATCTGGTCTCATAAATACTTGTACTCATAAAAATTGCTTCTTTTTATTTTCTAATATAAATCTGCATTTGTCTATAAACATTTTAGCCAGTTGCAAATGCTATGTGTCTAAGGCATTTCTCTTTTATATTATTGATTTTTAGGAGCAATTTTTTTACACATTTGACAACAGGAAGGAAAAGTTTACAAGTAAATAAATACTTTTAGAAAATCTTCTGATGAAGTTTAGAATACTAATTGGCTTTGAAAATAAAGAAAAACCTAATTTTATGTGAAGAACTTGTAGCATTATTTGCTAACACCTTTTACAAATGCAAATGCAATTTCCCTCTGATATCAACCCTTACTTGCTAGTCACATATTAGCAATTATAAAAAAGCAGATGAAGGTAAGTTTATTAACAGATCTATACATAAGTGAACATTAAAAATACAGCATTTTCTCTTGGAGAACTTACAGTATTAATATGTGTTACATAATTTCTCAGGAATGCACTTATTTACTTTTTCCAGCTGGAATGTTTTCATGTTTTCTGCAGATCAAGTCATCCTGCTGAAACACTTAAACAGCAAAATAAAAGGAGAACTTCTGGTTCTTACTGTTCATCTGTATTTCAAAACAACTTAATTCATAGACATTTAAGATTTTCACTCTCTATGTTTGTTTCTCCATTAATAAAATTTAAATTTAATTCATATAACCAAATGAGTATTCTTTTTATAAAGTTTATTTATTTATTTATTCGGTACAGTGTTTCACTATGCAGCTCAGATTTCTAGTGATCCTCCTGTCTCAGCCTCCCCAGCGCTGGGATTACAGGTGTGTGCTGTGAAGCCTGGTTTCAGCATGCAGGGGTCCTTGAACTCGCCAGGCAGGTGTTTAGACTGCTGACCTATCTCCCCAGCCCCCTAATGAATATTCTTTGTCTAAACTGATAATTTTACTGGGTTTCATTTTAGAAATCCTGCTATTTGGTACATAGCATACCTATCTATGTTGTTCTATTGTTCTCTGTCAGTCATTATTCCATATTTATAAAGAAATGGCACGAAGAGCATTTCATGTGTAACAGGGAAGTGAAGCTTTCAATTTAAAACTCACTTTATTAGCCATGAGGATATTTTATAAACATGGAAAACAATTCCTTCCTAAAATTTTTAACATTGATTTGGTTTTATATATTTTAAAAAGTTAAACCACAATCACAATTATGTCTTTAAAATGCATCTCCCTTGCTAAAGTCATGTAATGATTTTTTATTATTATTATTATTATTATTATTATTATTATGTATTTTAGGGAAGGGTCTACAGGGTGTTCAGGGTCTCACTACTAGATTGTACTTGTAGCGATCCACCTGTTTACAGCCTCCCAAGTGCTGGGATTACAGGCACATGACACCACACTCTGTCTCAATTGCTGTCTCAGTGTGACCCAAGGGTGGAGCCAGCATGGCAGACCCATATGTAATGATTTCAAAATATTTAGGATTAAGTGTAAGCTGCACTGTGAGATCATTTACACTTAATTTTTTCTACAGTTTTGCTTTCTCAGTAACTTGATGCCACAGTGTCACAGTCATTACATATACCCTTGTTACTGTGTATTATTGCATTTTAATTTTCCGTGATTATAATAAATTTCAATGTGTGTTCCATTCTTATCATTCACTAACTTCCCTACTAGGATATGAATCCATAATGGAAGAGACTTTACTCAATGATTGGGAACTTAAATATCACTTGGTGCAAAGTATCAACCAGTAAATACGTAAATGGAGTAATAGCTGCTCCCAAGGAAAATAAGGCTTTTTACTCAGTAAACTTTGTTCTGATCTTACGCCTCTGATTAACCATCACCAAGTTTTGCTTTGCTGTAAAAGAAGGGGATACAAGAAACCATATCTATACTAGTTTTCCCGTGGGGTTATTTGAGAAGACAATGCCATGATTTTTGCAATGTGTTTTGAGGACTGAAAAAAAAAAAAAAAAAAACAACATTGAAATACCAAATACCACTGCCATCCAGATTTGCCATTGGTTTACTGTGTGCCCTGCAGTCATTCCCAGAAATCACATTCCACAAGTTTTTGGAATGTGATGGCTACTGAACCTCCTAGCATTCGAAGGACTATAAATTCAACCACTATTATTACAGCTTACTTTGCTGTATCGGAGTAAGTTTTATATTAAAAGTTATTACCAAAAAAATGAGACTTACCAATAAGAGGGAAAATATGAGAAAAACGGGGGTCATAGAACAACAGCTGTGAAGTTTACATCAGATCAGTTGAACATTTATTCACTACAGGGATTTAACATACAGGTTTATAAAACCAAGTATATGGTATGTTTATTTAGAGTATTTTTCTAGGGCACAAAGAGTAAAAAAAAATAGTTTCCTTTTAATGTAGTATGTCTGCCAGTGTTAACCCAAGAAAAGGAAAGAAAGTTTACATGAAATCTAAATTATTATAAACAATTATTTCCCAGAATGCACAACAAAAAATCTTAGTTTCAGTAGTAATTCTTCAGATGTGTGCTTTTCAAGCTTTAATGACTCATAGTTTTATAATTCATGCAAATTATTATCAAAATTGGAAAAATATGAATAATATAAAGTAGCAAAGAGCATACCATGTGATCACTCATTACTTCTATACCAACAACAGGGCAGTGAAATTTGAGGAAGATTAAAGATACATTAGTTTTTAAAGGATAATATTTGTACATCACCTGAACAGATAAAGAGTAAATGATTCCTTTTTCAAAGTGGAATCCATTCATTTTATACCCAGCAAATTTCATCTAACATTTGTGATAGTGAGTGTGTGTCTGTGTATGTCTGTGTGTGTCCCTGGTACCTGTGAAAGGACACAAAAGTGCTCTGCCACAGAGCTACATCTCTAGATTTACTTTTATTTTGAAACAGGGTCTCTTTAAGGTTCCCTGGCTTGCCTTAAACTTTTGATCATCTGGCTTTGGAATTTATGACTGTTAATAGGATTCACAAGCATTTATCATTTTATTTAGCTAGTGTAATTCTTTATATATCATTTCAATTAATTACTTAGTTATTGTATAGTAAATTGGCATCAATGAATCCCTCTTCCCCCTCTCAATGAAGTGTTTATCACACATTTAGTAATCATAAAGAGAAAAGAGGTAATGTCTTACAATCAATTTAGGTGATATGACTCTACTTCTTTGCTTATGGAGGAAAGTGTCTCATGATTTTTCCTTCTACTTACCTCTCTCCATTATTTCCAACCACTTAAACATTAAGAAATCATTTTTTTATTATTATTTTAGGGAAGGGTCTATAGGGTGTTCATGGTCTCACTACTTGATCTAACTCGTAGTGATCCGCCTGTTTACAGCCTCCCAAGAGCTGAGATTACGGGTGCACACCACCACACCCAGTTTCAATCTCAGTCTCAGCATGCCATGGGGGTGGGGCCGGCACAGGCAGATCCAAGGATCAAACCCCTGACCCCTGTGCCTGCTTGCAGGCGCTTTAATCTGCTGAGCTATTTGGCAGACCCTAAGAAATAATTTTTCCGGGGGCAGGAGAGATGGCTTGATGGAATAAATGCTTTCCTGGCAAGCGCAAGGACCTGAGTTCAATCCTTGGTTCTGCGAAAAAAAAAAAAAAAAAAAAAAATTCCTATCAGATGTTAATGTTTGAACCTTGATCTCCCACTGACATCTTCAACAGAATTTTTATGCAGTAACACAGACACTAGTTTCCCTTCTGAAAAGCTTTCCGCCACCATCACATACAATTTCTTTATCTTGTATACACTCTTTATAATATCTACAAGAGGTGTTGTGAAGTAAGTCATTCATAAAGCTTTATTCGAGTGCCTTATAGCTGAATCCTGGAAAGTGTTATACAACCTGGTTAATGTCTGACAAGTAAATTGCAGGGGAAAAGCTGCAAAAAATAGCTCATCTAAGGATTTCTTTCCCAAAAGTCAACATTTTAAAAAATGTATTAAATATAAAACCGACTCACTTACCATTTATACCATTGTTCAAGTTCACATATAAAGATCATTCAATAACATAGAAAAGCTTTTCTTCCTCTTTGAATTCTTCATTTGCATTGTTTCACTATATACAAAGTAATTTTTAAAATGAACCATTGTGTTTCTTTGAAATTGTATTACTGAGATTTAAATATATACTTTTTGACAAAAAAATATGTTTATCACTCCTGAAGTTAAAATCAATGACCATTTACTTTATGCACGCTTAGTACAAGATTACACAAATCTATAAGGAGGAGGAAGAGGAAAAGAAGAAAGAGGTGGAGAAAAAAAAAACCCTTTATGTATTCCAGTAGAATACTCAGGAATTGTAGGAAAAGGCATAAAATTATACAGTGTGATAAGTTCTGGAGATATTATGTGCAAAGTACTATGAGAATATTAAGAAGAGCAGAAATGCTTTGCTGAACAAATTTCACAAAAATTTCAAAGAAGATATGCTAGTATAGCTGATTAAAGTACAACCACAGGAATTTTTATAGAGTAAATAAGCAAACAAGGGAAATTAGTCTAAGTGTGAGGTTAGGGAGATGTGCGTGAATTCATTTCACCAAGCAGAAACTGATCAGAAAAAACAAAACAAAACAAAACAAAACAAAACAAAACAAAACAAAACAAAACAAAACTGTTCTATAATTCTCCTAAATAGCTCAGGGAATCTACAAGACAACAACAGTGAGGGTAACATCTCATTTGCATCAGACATGCTTTTGAGTATCTCTGCTCCAAGCACTGACGCTGTCAAGGTGATTTCCTTAAACACTCCTTGAATTTCAAAACATGAAGTAGCAAGACCACATCTCAAGAATAACCTGGAAGAATCAAGAAAAATAATGATTACTCTTCATGACTAGTAACATAGCCTAGACATCATTCCTCATTTTCATCCATTACTTATAGCCATAACCAAGCTGTGAAAGACGGCACACAGTTGTTTTCTGAGAAAACACTACATTACAAATCTCATCAGAGATGGCTTCTTTATTGTCTCTTGGATTTTGATATATTACTTCAAATGTTTTTAATAATTAAGGTACGGAAATATCCCAATTCACTCTAAGATGTTTACCTTTCCCAAGTGGACCAGAAATGGGAGCAGAAACTTGTTAAATGCCTATTTGTGAGAATATACATGAATACCTCGTTCTTCTGTGACAAGAATCATGAATGTTTAGCCATGTCTTGAAAAACATCAATTTCAGGTCATTTTTAGGGAGAAAGGCAGTAAGTTGAAACATTTCCACATAAGAAAATAAGTGTACTTTATAGCTGGTTAGTGGACTTCACAGCATGCTAGGTGATTAACAGCAGGTGACATAATGATGTAAGTGTCATGAACATGTTTGCTTTCTGTAATGTCAATAATATATATTTTGGATACCTGGAAAAATAAATCAAAGGTTCAGAGGACATTTGCACATTGTGTTTCTCTTAATTAGATAGATAGATAGATAGATAGATAGATAGATAGATAGATAGACAGACAGACAGATAGACAGATAGATATAGATATATACATAGATAGAAATATACATATATATTTATCAACTCTTCTCAGTAAATTTTTTAGATGTAATACTTAGTAGTTTCATTTTACACCCATTCATTTATAGCATTTGTTTGTTTAATGTAAGTGTCAATATAGATAGTTATTACAAAATATTGCTGGATTAAGTGGTCTGTGATATTCAGTAATTCCAAGTTCAAGACATAAATAAAGTGGTATTATTTCCTTCTTGGTCCCATTTTTATTTCTCTTTTACTGTATTTTATTCTCCACTCTTGCATATTATTTTATATTTGAACATATCCATCTTCTGTTTCACCTGTAACACCAGATGATCCAAAGTTAGACTTGGAGACAAAGCACGTGTTGCGGGTGTGCAGTGATGTAGCGGCGGTGTTAGCTAAATATATTTCATTATCTTGAATTCTACATATGGCCCGTTGCCCTCGGTGAGGCTTTAGTCTTGGCGTGTGCTATTACTGAGTGTTACTAATTACTGCCATCTACTACTATTTGGTCAGATAGAGGTATCAATGTGTTTATGTTTCCAGCTGTTTTATTTTTCACAATTCTGTGAAAAAGGAAATATTGCAAAGAAGATTGAATTTGGCCAGTGACTTTTCTAAGATACATTTTTTTAGGGGGGGTCAGGGAGATGGCTCAGTAGAATAAATCCTTGCCTGGCAAGCACAAGGTCCTGAGTTCAATCCCCGGTTCTGCAAAGAAAAAAAAAATCTAAGATACTTTTGCCATCATTTTTTTTTTTTTTTTAAATCAAGCTAGAACTAGAAATCCACTCTGGACCAACTGAGTTCCATCCTTATGCTTGAATCACTAAATTCAGAGTGAAGAATCTCCAGAAGGAACCAGGCAGAAACAATAGTGGGGATTTTGTTCCTCATGCCAAGTAAAATTCAGTAAGAATTGCCTGATTTTTGTTCCTTTCAGTCTAATTCAAGCTAGAAACAGACCTGTGGAAACTCCATCTTTTCTCAATATTCTCAAAATCTTAGCTGCCTGGGAAATGATCTGTATGATGACCTTAACCCAACTCTAAGGCATACTTTGTGTGGTTTCAGGAGGAAGGTCTCACCACCTACCATAAATACAAAGAAATATCAGAAGCTTGAAAAAGAGAAAATAAACTGAGTTCAGTAAATACTATCAATTGTGTCACGAATATTTTGGCAACATTATTTTAGAATTATTTTCATATGGAGTAATAGAGTTACAAAATGTGAACTTTCATAGCACCAAAATACTTCAGATAGTATTTTCAAGATTATTGATTGTACAATATTCATGATAAAATTTAATTGTAGTGCTACATGTATACACATCTATATTAGTAACTTCATAAAATGTATATTTCCTGCGATTGAAATTTCTTATGGAATTGTCCACCATGGACTATTAGGATGCACTTTTCCAACAATAAACTGTGTTCTTTCTACTTTTAATAAGCTGATTTCATTGGTTTATTATAGAAATAAGTAAATTATAACCGGTAGGAGAAAATTAAATTTAAAATATATGTGACAGATGAATATACAGTTTTTTTTCATAAAAATTCATACTTTATATTGACAGAATTATTGAAAAAAATTATATAAACTATTTTACTGAAGGTTGATTTTGTTTTTAGTTTTATGCCATAAATATTTGTTAAAATGCATTACGTAGTTCACAGATTTCACGCAGCCTCAGCTGAGGCATTATTCGCTCACGTTTGAATCATTAACTGCTGTGGAAAGTCGAGCTCTTTGGCTGCCTTTAGAAGAGTTTATGAGGGTTTTATGATGTTTCCTGGTTATGCTGTATTTTTACAACTGTTGCAAATAGACACAAATGTCGTAAATTACTGAAAAAACTTATCCTCGATCCCTCTGAGTTTAATGAGGAACAGTTACAGAAAAGGGAAGTTTGCAAGTGCCACTAAAGTTGGCTTGATGGATTCCACATGTAGAAAAAGTTCAGATTCAGAGTCCGATTTGTTAAGCTTCTAAGGTACTCTTTCTGTTTTTCTCCACTCTGACAGTACTCTTAAGGCGCCCTTAATACCAATAAAGTAACTGTTTGCTGATGAATAAAGCTATTTGTCTCAACTAAATGGTCCATAGTGCTTCTCCTTTCAGAAACAATGAACAGGTATGCATGTCTTCCTCCAAATAATTTATCTGATACATATTGGGAAATTCCTCATGTCTAAAATCTTTAAAATTTATTAGTACTGTGAATGCTATCATTCAAACACTGTCCAAACTTAATTCTTGGCCGAAAAGTTTAGAGAATATATTTGAAATTTCACATATCCATTACTAAGAGTAAACATTTATTTAGTGTCAATAAATGCCTGGAGTATTGTTAAATGCAGGTGATTTAAGGGAGAAAAGAAATGACAACATAGTACAAGAGATGCTACACTTACAAACTAGTCTTAAAAGATAATTCAAAGCACTGAAGTCATGCAATTAATCAATAAGCTAACAACTTTGTAAAGAAAAGCACCTATCAAGCGAAATGTCTTTGAGGGAAAACTAAACTCAACTGGAAAGTTTGTAAAACAAATGTAACTGCGTAAAGAAGAGAATATCTTTGGGTATGTAAACTTTACAGAAATGCTATAGCTATGCTGATGTCATTTTCTGCGTACTTACAGTAACCTAGCAGGTGCAAAGTGATGTATAGCCAGATACACATAGTTCATACCATCATGTTTGCTTGGCATCATTCACAAAAATGCTGATATCCAGCACAAGTCTATAAACAGAAAAGACTTCCAACACCAATACCTAGCAAAAATATGTTTGTCTGCAGGCTTAGCAAATAAGTCTGCATGGACTATTGAAGAACAACTCACAATTTCACATTATACACTAACTTTTAGAAAGCAGTGAATGAATGACACACCACAACAAATTCCAAATGCACAAAAACTCATCAAGAATTCCAGTGTTCACAGAGATGTAGCCTACATAATGTTAACTCTTTGCTCAATCTCATACTAAACAAGGAAGCTGAATAGTTACAACTGAATTTTATTTCTTTTCTTTCAAGTTTTATATGAACTTGAATTTATAATAAAGCCTAAAGTTGAAGTGTAGAGCAGACAAATTTAAAATATAAAACTATAGACCCTGAAGCAGTTGCGTGTTGCCGTATGACCTGCAGGCAAATAGTGTGGGACATTTTAGTGATTTATCTCATAAAGATATTCTACAGCACATTCATATAAATTATAATACATTAATGTCTTGGATATGAAATTAAAAATTGAGCTTAGTAAGTTTAAATATTTACTGGAGATCAGAGTTAGTAAGGTGTCAGAGAGCAATCCTAAATAAATGAAGCCTGATCTCACGGTCCAACATTTTAATAAATACTCTAACTACAGTGGGATATACTTCTAAGTAAAGGGGCTGTCTGAATTTGTTTCCTATTAAGCACGAACATTTTTATGTACTCATGTTAATATGCATAGATGTTGTCATACATTTGTCTCTGTCCATATAGATAGATTCTTCCTTCCTGCCTGCCTGCCTGCCTGCCTTCTTTCCATCCTTCCTCTCTCTCTCTCTCTCTCTCTCTCTCTCTCTCTCTCTCTGTCTCTACACACACACACACACACACACACACACACACAAACATAGCTTTGTAAGTTTTTTAATTCTTTTTATGGGTTATTGCTCTTTATTGCACAGGAACATAGGACTTAATTCTGTTTTATTTGTCTCATCTTAATTCGCAGTCACAATGACATATCTTCTACTGAAAGTTCTCTTAAAGGAAAAGAAAGTGTAACACCAAAAAGAATAACTTTTAAATATGTATTGTACTTTATCTTAGAATACCGGTTCCAGTATTTTAGACATAAATCTACTTCAATGGAAGTTTTAAAATCTGTTATTTTGCTCATTTATTCTATTTATTTTTTATGCTATTATTTTATGTATTTATTTTTTTTTTTGGCACAACCGGGGATTGAACTCAGGTCCTCTGGCTTGCCAGGGAAGCGCTTATTCCAGTGAGCCATCTCCCCGGCCCCATTGCTCATTTATTCTATAAAATCAGACAATATTATAATTGAATGATTTGCAAGATAAAAATCAGAAGCTATTCCTCAAGGTCATATACAGAATAGAGATTTTAAAGAGTTAAATATCCTAACACTAATATAAGATACTAATTTCAAAATATTCCATTTAAATAAAAATTTAGAAATATATTATTTCATTATTCTTTCTTTCTATACATTATGACTTTCATTGTAAGAACATACTTTTCATCTCCATTAATAAAATGCATTAAGCTTTGTTATTTCCCTATAATATGACTTGAGTATTTTGTTTTATAAAATATTTTAAAATAATTGCACTGAAAAAGGTTAAAAAGAATGATGTAACTCATACATTAATATTGATTTTTGTAGCTTGACACAGTATGCTTGATACCATAACTATAGATTTAATAACTAAGTTTAGAAAAATTACAAATGTTTAAGTAATGCAAATGAGAGAAAAGATATCACTGAATTCCTGTTCTTTAATTTGTTCAAGGGGAACCATACAGGATGCCTTGAGGTAACTGCAATTTATATCTTATTTTCTCCCATCCTAAATGTGTTTCTGCTCCACTGCTCAATGTATCACCATTACCACACCGCTTATATTTGGTGCTTGCCTGTGGCAGTGAAGTGGCCTCGACTGTACCAAGAGAGGCAGCATCAGGACCCCATTAGCACAGGAATGTTTTATTTAAGGACTCGGCTGGTAGCATGCTACCATATTTCCCTTCATAATTTGCTCCCTTTAATTGGTAAAACATTCCCTGCTATTTCAGAAAAGCAGAGACCACAAGAACTGGTCACCGAAGCGCCACTAGATCGCCACCGGAAGGAGCACATTCTGTTGGAAACCTTCGCTTAAACGCTTTTGAAGGCTGCCTTACAGGATTCCCTTTTTCCTGTCCCAATTAGCTGTTTAGAATTGAAAAGCTCAACTTCTGTGTGCTCCAAAATGAGTAGTTAATGATGCCTTCTTATAAAACTTCCAGAATAAACATCAGTGAGACAGAAATCAGACAAATGAAGCTACAAGCAAAACTACCCTAAAAAATGCAATCTGAAAAAATTTCAGATCTAAACATGGATTTGAGGTTCTTGGACTATATTATCTTAATTTATGGTACTATTTGAAAGGGTGAACACTGTATCTCTTTTATTCTCTTTTTGTTTTTAGTATATTTGTATGTATGTATGTATGTATGTATGTATTTATTTATTTATTTGATACAGGGTCTTGCTATGCAGCTCAGATTCATAATGATCCTCCTATCTCAGCCTCCCCAGTACTGGGACTACAAGCCTGGACCAACACAACCCAGACTCAGTGGCCTGCTCATCATGTCCAGGGGGTGGGGCTGGCACCTGATATGTTGCCGTGGATAAGACCCAGATCTGATTTACAGGTGCTTAGTCCACTAAGCTATCTCACTGGCTCTTAAAACATATTTTAATCAAAGCATGTACACAGCTTTTGTGTATTATATAACTTTTTTCTTTTTTTTTTTTTTCAGAACCAGGAATTGAACTCAGGCCCTTGTGCTTGCAAAGCAATCACTTATTCTACTGAGCTATCTCTCCAGCCTCCTATGTAATTATTTTCTGTGCATTTAGTATTAGCATTGCAGCAAATATTTCTTAATGTTTTCACTTTCATTTTGAGGCATAAACTCAAGTACGATATATGATTAGATTCACTGTTCTTCAGCATCTTGATGAGTAGAACGGCTGGAGGAATACAGCTTCTTCAGGGGGTTCTCAGCTTACTGAGCCTACAGCCCTGGAGGTAGAACCTGAACTATCACAACTAGTGATTAGTTAGTGTTTTCTCCTGTTTGTTACAGCCTGATCAACAGTGGAATTCTGTTCCTATAGTCATGATCAGAATCCTTGGGGGCCCAACCACAATTTATTTATTTATTTTATTACCTAAAGGAAATTACATCTCTTCAGTATAATCCTGCATTTTGCTTTCTAATTGGACAGTCTCCACCGGAAAGCCATTAACTACTGGTTTTACCAATATCAAATTTCAAATAAATGAAATTATATTCCATGAACTAATTTGCAGAATCCCAAGGGAAAATAATTCCTTAACTGATACGTACATTATTGTAATATTTCATTTCTTTATGAACCACTATTAGGAACATTTTTAAAATCAAAATTTTCTAACTCTAAACTTATTTTATTCAGCAATACTTCTCCCATATGTTCAAATATTTGTTTACTATCTCTTTTGAAAAATTGACAATAAATCTGGATCTTCTGTTTATTTATTTATTTAATTTTTTATGTATTTAGTACAGGGTCTACAAGGTCTCACTATATAGATCAGACTCATAGTGGTCCCCCTGTTATCAGCCTCCCAAGCACTGGAATTAAAGTGCACGTCACCACACCCAGTCTCAGTTGCCAGCACAGCCCACTGGGGATTAAATCCCAGTTCCTGTGCCTGCCTAAACAGGAGCTTTGGTCCACTGAGGTATCTGGTTGGCCCTGGATCCTCTGTTTAGAAACATTTGTTAAGACATGAATTGACCTTTGTGAACAAATTTACTGTTTGACGTCTTTGCCCAAATGAAAATACTGTTAAAAATTATCTGAGTTCCAGCCTTGGATAAATTAAACAAAATGAAATGTCAATAGATGCACATGGCACCATTTCTAAGGTTTTATGACCCATAATTGGTCATCTGTCTTTCAGTGTATGTATGTTTGTTTCACATTTAATGCTCAGGTTCTTTAGTTCAGTTTAGTAAGACAATATGTAAAATGTCTTTCTACCATATTAATGTGAAAATAAAAATAAATAGATCTTAGGTGGAATATGCAAGTTTACTTGTCCTACAGATGTAGGTGCTCTCTCCCAATCTACTGTGGTAAAAATCATTCAGAATTAAAAATGTGCAATACCCATAACACATGGTGCATTCAATAGCCCCTTTAGTTCATGTACCTTTACGTTGCAAATTGCAGCTATTAATCAGAAGAAAAAAACAATAATCCTCTGCCTCTCTGTCCAGTTTCACTTCCTGTCCAACTGTTTTCCAATTACTTAAATCAGCGGAGGCATTTCAGCCCCAGGGATCTAATGCCTACTAATCTGCTCTGCAATTCCCTGCTCTTGCTGCTTGAAAACCCAACATCACATTTTTCCATTATCTGCATACATATCACCACTTCAGAGAGGTCAACTCTGACAATTTTTACAGGACATCCTGGCGATGACCTTACTAAACTCACCCTGTATTTGTTGACACCCTTCATTAGTTTATAAACTCTGTGTGTCTAATCTCACCAGGACACCTACGCCTCATATGTCTTCAACCTGTCATTCTGACTGGAATATTGAAAGTCCAGAAGCAAAATAAGGGTGTGTTTTCCAAATACAAAAATACAAACTTCATTTACTAAATTGTAATCAATTGGCCTGTGATCAGATTCTTGAGCTTTTCTTTCCTGAGTCATTTGTCTGAGATTTAGAGTCATGGGTCTCTACGAGGGAAGAACTCTGTTTCCTAAAGCATTTTCTCTGTGCTAACTCTAACACCATGCTGACGATGAGCCCCTGAGCAGTGATTACACTGGACGTGGAGTACAAGAGCTGCAACATTACTTTCTGATCCAAATAGGGAAATCTCTTTCCTCAGCAAATGAAATTATTCAAGCATTTAGGTATATATATTCCTATATATAAAAATATATATTTATAGAAAACTTTTTTTATTCATATTTTTCTCCTACTTTATCTCACTCATTGAGCTGAACAAATAAAGAAAAGGATCCATGTTCTTTAAAAATAACTGAAGGAAAACACTATTTGGGGTTTAATATATTTTTTTTGGCCACTTTGAAACCTGGCAATTACTGTCATTGTGGAGGACAGAGCAGTACACTTCACACACTCTTCATATACCATGTGGATTCTCTGATGTAATACAAGACTTTGACCCCATGGACAGAGGCACTCAGGACTCCAGTGTGCAGGGCTTCTTACTGAAGGATGACGTGTCCTGGAAAGACAGCTCATTCTACTTCCCAACGTGACAGAAGACAGTCACGTGGTAGACAGCCCCAAATTAGAAACAAAAAGCAGAAGGAATGTGTAGAGGTTTTCATAATTCCTCATAAATGGAAAGGAAACATACTTGTGCGTTTTTTAATCAATGTGAAGACTGTTCTTTCTGTGGCTATGCTGCTGTGATTAGCCTAGGAGTACGATAGTCAATGGCAGAGTGACTACTGCTATTTCAGTCATAAAATACCTATGAGAACTCCAGATGTTGCTATGAGACTAGCTGTTAATGGGGCAAGGGAGGATTCATTCCATGCCCATTTTCTACTTTGGTGATGAAATGCGAGCCAGTCGATGGTCTAGATCCCACCCACATGCCAACATACACCTGCAAAAGTCTTCAATTTGGGGACCTTTAAATCACAAACAGACACTCCGATTTAGTCTTTCATATTAAAAATTCCATAGGATGGAGGAAGTATTCCAAAGCCTCAGAACTGTAATTCCTTAATGAATCATATTCATGGTGAGGGCTATACAGACAGACATGACTTGATTTCCTGTTAGAATACTGGAGAACATATTGGGATGTGGAGTGAGTCTATTTCAGGCCTCGTGTTCCAGTTGCACTAGTGAATAAAGCAAAATGCTACCAAGACTTGCTTTAATTGAGGAAACGGGAAATTCCAAACTATTAATAAAATATCATTGATAACACTTAAGTGCAAGATGAAACTGCAGTCCACTTTCTTCAAGTTAAGGCTATGGTCTTTGGGGACAGAGTATATGTCCATAAACAGCCATAGACCAAAGCTTATTTTTGCACGGGTTCTGCAAGGCCTCCTTTTCCACAGAGGCATGCCCCCTGTAATCACCGACTTTCATTTTAGACTCCCAGTGAACCAGAAACCCAAAGCTAAAGTCATCTATGGTCACCAGCTTTCTTATGCTTTTCACCTGGAGTCATAAATCTCTTCTTTATATCCTCTGGGAGGAGTGAGTTCCCCTGAAACGTGGGCCAAGTTCACCTGACACTTCTCCTGAGCCCCATTTAGGGTTTATACAGAAAGAAAGAGTCGAAGTAAAAATAATTTTTACCAGTTTTATATTTCATTTGAAAGACAGACATATGTGTGATGTCCCAAGTCACTTATTTTAACAGTAAGTTGCAAGGCAAGAATGATATCAGCTTGGATGACAAGACTATCCTAAGAATCACACAGAAGGCAAACCAGTCTCCCTCTCTCTGTTATCTCAGAGAATGAAGCCAAAGGAAACTTTATGACAGAGGTTAAAACTACACATGATTACATAGTAATCAGTTATGTCATTATTTTTTGCAAACATGAAAGTGCTATTAAAGCTGGTATTTCAGTCCATTTAAGTGCAAAAACAGTAAACATTATGCTAACTGACTATAATTGTCCAAGGCTGGTTCCAGGGTACAAGACACAGGCAAGAAGGCTAGGATCTTCTCAGAGAGGGCCACAAAGACAAACATTATCTCAGACATGTTCTTCTACATCTAATTCTATGACTGGTATGATTTTTATTCCTTTAGACCACAGCTTCACATTGTCTTGTGCTACAAATTTATACCATTAAGAAATAAGATGTTGAAAGTGAAATTTGAAAACTCAGATCCTTGTGGTTTCCTGTGTGAGTCTTCACTTTGAAACAGTT
>NW_004524737.1:1551016-1562941 GCF_000260255.1 Octodon degus | reverse complement strand
GACAGAGAGGACGGATTATAAGTGAGCAATAATTAGATGAGCCCTTTCTCACCTCTAATAAGGAATCTCCTTTCAATGGTCCATGAAGAGCATCCTTTCAATGTGTTGATGGCAAATTACAGCACCTAAAATGACTTCTTAATGAAGAATAGGTAAACTCCCTTTTTAATTATATAGACATATTAAGAGATTTATTTCTATCTAAATAAATTTTGCTGAATTGCTAATAGAAGTCCACTTTAGCAAGAACTAACTGAAAGTCAGACAAAATAAATGCAGAACATGCAGAAGATTTTGGCGAACTGCAAAATGTATGATAGCTTAATTAAATATTGAAGTAAACAAAAAGCATCCCTAATTCACACTTAATAAAATACTTATATTAATCTTCCATAGGCCATTAATAAAAAAGCAAGAGACTTAAATTTTTTTGAGTTGTTGCATTATTATGCTTGAGAAAAGGGTGAGAAGTTGAATGATCTTACTTTATTAAAAATACGTATCTATTTAATCAACAGGATCTTACCTATCACTAATAGGTAGTAAGAGTTTGTTTGAATTATTGGGAAAAACTAGAAGCTAATGGGGATTAAGTAGAGTCACTGAGGTGCTTTGGTGAAAGTCATTCAAGGATCTGGACTCTGGAACATTCTGAGACATGATGGGGAGCCCACAAGTTGCCTGCTAAAATGATGTCTGTCACACACCAATTCCGTCTTGGACATTTAAGTCCTGTGAGCTAAAGAACTCCCTTGTTGCCTTCCCATTTGAGCCACATCTAGGTGACCTGTTGAAGTCATCACAGGAATTTCTTTTTTTCCCCATAATTTTATTGAGAAAAAATAGCAATGAGACAGTTTCAAACCAAATTGGTAGGACAGTTTCAATAATTAACACATTGCATATATTCTTTCCAGTGGTTAATTGCTGTACAAGATGCAGACATGATATCCTATTTACAAACACTGTTAGAAGAAATTCCTCTATTCATTAAGAGACTGTAACTATACATCTATCTTAACCATTTTGAAAACACAGATACAAAATGGACAAATATGATAGGTGTGTTAACAGTAAAATATTATAAAGAGGCCAGTAGTCTATAGGAGTATTGGATCTTCTGCTTCACTGGCAATGTCAGAAATTGACCTGAATCCCCTACAGCTCAACATAAAAGCATGGCTTTACTTCTTATACTTTGTTTTTATACTTTTCTGCTGGTTGGTTAACACCAAGATAAATCAAGACTTATGCAACAAGAGTTGTAGCTTTTGTATCTGATAAGGTCTGTCAAATCCCCTCAGGATTTATCCTGAGATCCTGTACCTCAGACTGTAGAACCTTTGTCAGTGTCAGCCATGTGGATGAATCACGGTCATTGCTTGGCCAATGTGCTCTCTGAAGGAGCCTGAGAGAATGTTTTCTCTCCATGTGACTCTCCTTAGGCACACTCTACATCATCGATCACTTTCCTCTTTGGCCACATAATCTCCTTGATCAGAAAATTTGGGACACTACTGAGTTGTATGATGTTAAAGTACACATTCTCGTATGTCCTGAGTCTTAATTGACCTTGGAAGGCTAGGGCCCAAATGTTGACTTTCATTGTGGCCCTCCTTTTTCTCTAATTTTGGTCTGCAAACATAGGTTTTTAAACCTCCAGAAGAGAAGCTTATCACATTTAACTCATAAAGACATTCATAGGCTGAAAGTCAGAGGATGGAACATAATATTACATACCCCAGCACCTCAGAAAAAAGCAGGGCTAACAATCCTATTCTTAGACAGTCTCAACTTCAAACCGAAAATGATCAAGTGAAATAAAGAAGGTCACTATATACTGGTTAGGGGAAAAATTCAAGAGGAAGAGGTAACACTCATAAGTATGTATGTACCGAACACGGGAGCACCCAAGCATATAAAGCAAATCGTAGTGGACATGAAAAATCTAATATCCAATGCCACAATCTTAACAAGATACCTTAACACCCACTTATCCCCAAAAGATAGGTCTACCAGACAAAAACTTAGCAAAGAAATAACAGAACTAAACCAGAGCTTGAAACAAATGCAGTTGGTGGACATATACAGTGTTCCACCCAAACACAGGAGTTTCTTTCTGGTGTGATCAGTAGGTTAAAATTACACAAGGCCCTACCCAAAGAATGAACTTTCAGCCCAGCCCAGCTACAGAACACAAAGCTGGTTTTCACTCTACTCTTTCTGTTTGCATACTGCCTTGTATTATTTTAGAAAACAGTCTATAAGAATATAACAGTCCTTTTCATGCCTTCTCACGTGTCTTGGGTGATTGTGTGTATGAACATGTGTGTGTGTGTGTGTGTGTGTGTGTTTGTGTGTGTGTGAGCCTGTTGTCTATGTAACACTGTCAGGGTTGACATCTGAACCACAATTTGGGTGACCAAAATAGCTTTTCAAAGTATTTGAGTAGCTATAGAATATATACAAGTACTTTTCCTGTACAAAATAAGTTGAAAAAATATAAATGACACAAAAGTGCACTATCACAGTTTGCTGCAAAATCTTAATCCAGTTCTCCCAAATTCTACAAGTAATATAAAACTAACAAATATCTGGATTGTAAAGTAGGAAACCAAAAATGTTTGAATAGGGCCATAAATGGTTCCACATTCTCCAATTTGTTCATGCTTCAATGAAAGTGAGGCAAAAGACACCTCTTTGTGTGTCCTTCAAATACTGAACATAGAACCAATGTGATGGGGCCGGGGAGATTGCTCAGTAGAATAAGCACCTCCCTGGCAAGTGCAAGGACCGGAGTTTAATCCCCAGTTCCACCAAAAAAAAAAAAAAAAAAAAAAGAAAGAAAGAAAAAAAAAAGAAGAAAGAAAGAAAGAAAAAAAAAGAGGAACAGAAGAAAAAAGAACCAATGTGGCAAACGACAGTGAAAGACGACAATGGGATGACCATAAATGTCAGAGATCTTGGTTCTGCAGTTGACTATACTGGACATGAGAGAGTATAAGACATCAAGATTAAAAAAAAAAAAAGACATCAAGATAACTTCAAGCTTTCTGCCACTAGTACGTGGAAAGCTAGAACTGTCACTTTCAGAGATGGACTAATGCTGAAAGAGCTTGTTTTCCCAAGGAGAAATTTAAGTATTAGGTTTTAAATTTCATTTACCAAAAATATACTCACAGAAACTAACAATAAAAATTCAACCTCATGGACTTCACTTTGCTAGCTATTATTTGTCAAACGTAAGAGCCAAATGCCAATTGGATATAAGCTTTCTTTTTATCTGCATGGTACAATATAACCCCAAGACACCATACATTAAAACGTTTATTATTTTTCAGTTCTACATTTTATATTTGGTTTCATCTTCATAAATTTTACTTCTTTGCAAAGTTTTATTTTGTTTTGCTTTTTAGTTGTTTCAACAGAGCTCGCAATTGTTTGTTGATGCATTTGTATGACGGCTCTTTTATTGTTCTGGGTAGAATGTTCCAAACTGACCGATTTCACTGCTAATGTCATTGACATCTTCTCTCGTTCATTGTGATTTTCCAGGTTCTTGCATAAAAAATGCTTACTCAGTTGTATTCTTGACCTTTGGGATAGTATGAGACTCTTGATTCTATTTAACTTTTATTTTTTAAGCAGGACTTTCAGGACACTGTTGGGTTTAGCGACCACTGTGCCTCTCCACATCAAGAAAATCAGCACTGATTTGCTCTGCCTCACTGCAGACAGGTGTGGTGAAAGTTCACCTCCCTCTCAGTCTCGCTAAATGTTGTCAGGGAATGTGAGCAACAGTTTGCAGGTCCTCATTTCATCCAGGCAGGTTGTCTGCCAGGCCTCATCCCACGCCTGCCTGCTGTCACCAGGAAGTGGTAAGAAACCCACACTTGCTTCTTTGTTGCTGTTGGATGGCTACACCTTATTGGGTCTCACTGAGAGTAGAGGAGGAGGAGAGAAGGGAAACAGAACGGAGTGGAAGGGGAGCGCTGAGCGCCAGCTGAGTGCACCTTGCATCACCTCCTTCTGCCCTGTTGGTATTGGCTGTGCGGGGGGAGCTCAGCTCCTCATGGAGCCCAACCTCTGGGGCGAGGGGAGGCAGCATGTCTTCCAGCCCACATCGCATGTCACATTTTGCCTTAGTCATGCTAAGTAGCTGTGGAGCCTCAGTTCTCCACTGGGTCCGTGGATTTTATAAACAATAAAGCAACTTAATGATGAAAACACAGGAAGTTGTAGAACTATTATTTGAAGTGCTCTGCAATGTTTGTATTTCTTGCTATTATTTTCTAGATTTTCTCTCTATCCATTTACATCACATACACTGCATGGAGTAATAGTGCATTGCAATTTTTCTTTCTTTTATGCCTTTAATTATCTTTTGCCTGCCTCTAAAGCTGTTTATAATGAGAGATGTATTATAATTTTAAAAGATTATTGTGACTTTGGAAATCATTGAAAAATCATTTCACTTATTATACATAGCAAATTATCCACCTAAGTAGCTGGTTAGTGAATTCCTATTCCTTCCTAGTAACTACATTAGTTTCCTTATTTCTTAATGTCTATCTTAGCTCAGAGCAGCATAGATGGTGACTGAGAGTGGGAATGGATCTTGGAGAGCACAGCGTAGTTAGAGCCCAGGCTTCAGTTCTTACTGGAAGATCCAGGGAAAATCCTAACTTTTCTCCACTTGTAGAGGTTGTATACTTTCCCTGCCTTAGGTCTTCAAAGACATCAGCTGATATATCTTTAAAGTAGACATATGTAGAGAATTTCTGTCAAACTTCATTATTATTATTATTATTTTATTTTTTTGGCGGAACCAGGGATTGAACTCAGACCCTTGAGCTTGCCAGGGAAGCGCTTATTCCACTGAGCTATCTCCCCACCCCTCAAACTTTATTTTGGAAAAGGATATGGAATATGTTTTTAAAACAGAAGAACAAACAGTTAACAAAGCAGCAAATACACTAGAGTAGGAGATTTTGAGAAAGAGTTCTGAAGTTCAATAAAAATACTTATCCGAATTTACTGTAGAATCTATTTGTTCAAGCCTGTCACATGTTTCTCCTTAAAAATACAAGCAATTATGAGGTGAATAAATATTTTAAGAATGTCATAGATCTTTTTCCTCACTATATATTATTAATTATGGTATAAAACAGCAGGTTGCATTTCATTGAATTTTTTTTAACATTTCCAGAATTACATTGCACTTGTTATCACAACTAAATTATTGCATGCTGGAAAGTATTATGGCTGCCCCTGTTTTTCCACTGAAGACAAAAATAAACAAAGAAAAAAATCATAAACCTAGAGTATGAGAAGCAGAGTTTGATTGAACACAAGTTTCAGTATTAAGAACTCAAATTCATTAGGAAAAGAATTGAGCATCAATTGATTAAAGAAGACAACACCACTAGAAAAGAAGACATCTAGCAGAGACTTTGGCAACCAGGGACTCTTCTGGCTGGTGATGCTGGCTGACAAATAGAACAGAGAGAATAGAAAGGCCACAGAGAAGCTTCTGAAGAATACTGAAACACTGGGTATCTTTTCCATCATATTTTGGTCTTTCGGGCCCCATTGCTTGCTGTGGTAGTGCTGCACTAACCAATCCTGTGAAAGATTCGTGCTCTTTGTTTCCTATGCAGGGTTTCTCTGCTGCCACAGATGATCTGAAACATCCCGCTGCTTACCCATGTGGGGCTCAAGAAGAGTTCAAGAAGATTCTGGGAGAGGATTAATCATTCACACACTTCATTCTCAGAGTGGAAAGGTCTGGGAAGTATTTCCCCAGCCTCCTCCAAAGTTCCTGGTGGAGTGAGCACTGTCAGCCTTTCTACTTTCTCTTTTTGACTTCTCTCCTACACTCTTGCTCAAGGTGTACAAGCTCAGCATAGCTAAAAAGAAGAATGATGGCTTCTTCTCCTTCAGGAAATTATTCACATACTGGGAAATGATAGCACTGCCAATAGATGCCACAAAGAAATGGAAAAAAAAAAAAAAAAAAAGGAATGGATCTGGTGGAAACTGCTCCAGTAAGTCCTAGTGGAAGAGAGATTAATTTACCTAAAATAACACAGAGCCTGCCTTTGTTAGGGTATCTTCTTAGAGTTGGGCATAACAACTGTCTAATTCATTGCTACTCAGAGTCACCTACAGACCAGCAGTCCCCATCACATGAACATTACCAGGGACATATTCAAATTCAAAATTTAATGTTCCCTCAGATATATTGAACTGTACTTTATACCTTTTGAAAAATTCTCTTTTATTATATTTAACCTTTGAAAACACTGGTCTACTGCAAATATAATATTCAAGAAGGAAGTAGGAAGTCAAAGAGTAAAAATGAAACTTTCACGAATAGGAGCACTGTTATGTAAGAGAGAAGAAGTAATATATTTTTGTCCCCTATCCTTAGATTCACAGTTGTCCTCTATAATAAAACACAAATTCATACAAGGAAATCAAAGCAAATATATTTAGTATGAGGTTCACGACCTACTGGTAGTGCCTACAGTTCTATCTCTGTGTTAGTCAGCTTTCTCTTTCTGTGACATAATAACTGATGTAACTAATTTCAAAGCAAGTTTTATTTTCAATCTCAGTTGTGCAGATTTCACCAAATGATCTGTTGACCCATTGCTCTAGAAGTGTAAAGTCACTGTGCCTAATGGCAGAAGGTGTGGCAGAAGCCAGGACCCCTCCTGGAAATCCGAAAAAGCAAAGCGCAAGAGAAAAACAGACTTGTCTTCCATGATCCTCTCCGAGTTCATCTATCATAATCTGAAACCTCTCCACTTAAGGTGTTCCTCCCCAAAGGTAGTTACTGCCTTCTAGAAGAATCAAACTGGGGACTAAGCTTTCAAGATGAAGGCCTTTGAGAGCCAATCCAGCCCCAAATCATCCCTCTCCATTGTCCCAGAGTTCCTCATCCTTGCTTCTTGATGTTGCCTCTTCAGGAACCCAAACTTTCTAATGGACCCTTTATCTGAAGTTATCTGTGTTGAAACAGAACATTTATATTATTCGGATTGGACCTTATTCACTCAATCAGAGCAAAGTTTCCTTACATGCTAGGGGGACAGTACATACTGCTGGTAGTTTTCAAGCTCCAGTCCTTACTCTCTTTCACATGTTTATGTGTCACTGCCATTGATACGTTTGAATATAAATTTTATTTAAATGTGCTCATGGCATCCCCAAGGCTGTGGCAATTTCTGTTTGCTTTCTCATACCTATAAATGTTCTCTAGCTGAGGGAAGGCCAACATTGTGTGTGTGTGTGTGTGTGTGTGTGTGTGTGTGTGTGTGTGTGTAGGGGACACATTATTAATATTTTATGTTTCAAGTGCCAAATTGTCTGTATCTGAAATTTTTAACTATGAAAATAACTATGTCAAAAAGGAGCCATGCGGAACACTACATGAATGTGGTTGGCTATATTCCAACAAATACCGGGATGATGTCAGGTAGACCCTGCCTAATGAGTTGTAGCTTGCTGCCTCCCTCACTAAAAATTAAAAGTTGTGTATAATTTCTTCCTTTAGCATGCCTTCACACTTCATCTTCACACTTCATGCATCTGATTTGTTTAAAAGTTGTAACCAAGAACTTGAGAAAATAAATGTGAAGAAAATGTAAAAGTATTATTTTATACAGATAAATATCCAATTAAAAAAAAAACTGTGAAGAGCAGTTTAGACTAAAGACAGATTTGTCATTCTAGCATTAAGGTCCCAACTTTAAGTTTGTTTTCTTCATAAAAAAATATGCTCATAGAACCTGTACTGCTTTGTAATTGCTTATTCTTCCATATTCAATATTACCTATGTAGTATTCTTTCTGTATTTAATTGTAGTTATAGGAGGGAAAAGTTTCCCAAAAATATTATTAGAATTTATTTTAAAAATTCAAAAGTATCAACTGTATATTACCAGCAGAGTTTAAAATTCCACACCTTGAATTTTATTTTGTGATGAAATATCTCATGCCTCCCTTTTTTTTCTCTTCTTTACCAGATGTATGAGCTTTGAATTTCAGTTGGTGTTTTGCACTGATGTGAGGTCATTGCTGTCATTAGCTAAGCAATCTTGGAGAACAAAGAAAACTTATCGAAGGAGAATAAAAAGAAAAGTAAGTGAAAACTCTGTCAAAATATTCAAGTTTATTCAGGCAGTTGTATAAAACAGATTCTAAGCTTGAAGGAAAAATTCAAAAAATGAAACACTACAAGATTGGTCTGAACATTGCAAAATGAACCAAAAAGGCACAGATGTTTCCAGGTTTATGTCTGCAATTCTGGAAAAATGAATGATTTATATATTTTCATTTTTATGATGAGGAAAGTCAAGTGAATTGTGCTGTAAGTAACAAGTCACAAGATGCTGGAACATATGTTGAAAAGCTCAGTGACTTGGATCCTGAAATGGGCTACTCTACTTAGTCCTCAGGGCTGTCCATGTTTTACTTTCAGTTAATACATTTCCAATGCTTAATATGATTGTTTTAATTTTATGGAGGTAATTGGGATGGATACTTTGACTCCTTAGGTATTGAGAAGAAATTTAGATATTTCTTGCAGTGAAAAGAAGGGGGTCCAGAAAAAATTATATATGATTTAATATATCCTTTATAAAAAATCTCTATAACCTGTGTGTAAGAAAAGTAAACACAGTGTCATAATAATGTTACATACATAACTATTTTCATATTTACTTTTAGCAATCAAAAATACTGTTCTTAAACTCATCACCCTAGGGGCCGGGGAGGTGGCTCAATAGAATAAGTGCTTCCTTGCAAAGTGCAAGGGCCTGAGTTCAATCCCCAGTTCCGGAAGAAAAAAAAATCTCATCCTCATAGCACTTGTATCTGAAGACTAATTTTATATGTTTACATACAGTAACTCAAACTACTCATCCTAAGTAATACTGTAATATGTTATCACAACAATAGTTACAATAATATTCTTTCTGCCATAGAGCAAAAGGTATTTGACATGTTGTCTATATCTTTGAATTAATATTCTGTCTTGCTTTATAAATATGATGGCTTGAATCTTTGCTTCTCATCCAGGATAGAGCAAAATGTACCAGCTGCTTACACAATATATGTTCCATTATTAAATACACAAGACTGTTCTTGCAACAATATCAGACAAGAGCAATAGTCAAACTTTCAGCTTAATATTTATCAAAGAAAACTCATTTCAAAATAAACCCTAATTGGAGCTCAGCAGCACAGTGCCTGCTTGGCAAGTGTGAGGTCTGAGTTCAGTTTCTGATATCAGAAAAAGAGAATAAAGAAGAAAAATAAAAGTAAAGAAAGAAAGAAAAGAAAACAAATATACACTAATTGTTTGATGTAGTTAATTTTACCGAAGTATTATGTTTTGAGTAAGTGGTTCATACAAGTAGTGAAATCTACTAAGATTCTACCTTCCCTGTGGACTTTGCTATGTACAATTCTTTAAGATACTCATTAAATGCCACCTGTGGAAGACTAAAGAGATGTACATTTCACCAGGCATTTTAACAAAGCAAAATTAATATAAATAATTTGTTAAGTAGATATAAAGTTGTTACCTAGGTGCATGAACTTTTTGTCAAAGGATAAAGTAGCCCACACCTACAATTTCAAGGAGGAGAGATTTAATATGCTTCTTGGATTCACTGGATTCAGTCCATGGCTGGCCGGCTTCAAGGAAAAACTTTTTTTTTTTTTTTTTTTTTTTTTTTCGGAACCGGGAATTGAACTCAGGCCCTTGCACTTGCCAGGGAAGCGTTTATTCTACTGAGCCATCTCCCAGGCCTGAAAAACTTTATGACAGACAGATGTGACAAAAAGTGTTCTCTTCTAGAGTTCTGGGAGATGGTGGAGTTGTGAGCGGGAGAAAAACAGGCACTGAGTTTTGGTATCCAGTCCAGGGGATATAGGAATAGGAGGAAGAAAACAAGGAGCTAAGTGGGTTCCTGGGAATTAGGAAAGATCTAAAATAAGAATTAAAGTTCCCAGGAAGAGCGAAGATAGAAACTTTAAACCAGAGAAAGGAAGGGGCTTGTGGTGCTTTCTGCGATGCTGATTCCACTGTGTGGAGAGTCAGCTTGGTTCTTCAGAGGCCCAGTGAGTACTAAAACCCTAGTGGCCTCCGCAGATACACATGAAAGTGGAGTAGAGCAGCTGGCACAGCAGACTGCAGTACTTGGTGAATTACTCAGGTTTGGCTGTTTCCCCAAGGAGAGGACAATTGGGCCATAGCCTTTGGATAAGGGCCATCTGAGCTTGAAAGGATGGGCAACTACCAGCTCCTTCTAGCAGCTCCCAACTCTCCGGGTTAGGCTGCTAAGTTCAGTACAACAAGAAGCACATGCCTGTTACTAACAAGGGTCCAGTTTCACAGCCAGAAACACACTTTTCGTTGCAGTGAAGCTAAATGTTCATGATCTCTGGGAGTATCCACTATGGTGCTGTAATCCTGGATCGCTGGGATTAATCACCATTGATGTGGGCTCTGTCTGTCCACTTTGCCTGCTATTTACAGCAGAGACTCGCCTTAAAGTGGACAGTTCTTTTTCTTCCTTTGTCCTCCAGCCTTTATTTCAGTCTCTTTCTCTTTCTCTTTCTCTTTCTCTGTTTCTCTATTTTTAACCTTAACCTCTTTAAAATTTTCCTTCCTGCCAGAAAATCACCATACAGGATGTATTTACTGTATATAATGTTCTAGTTTGTCTTAGATTTTGTTACATAGCTACATTATACACAATAATGTATCTAACTGCCCAATTCTAACATATTCTTATCTCCATAGTAACCAGTCTATACCACCATTTGGATATCTTCCAAGTATTCAATGCACAGTTTCAAAAATAAGCTCTTTCCTCCAGGATAAACTACTTCAAATACTATCTTTTTTCTCAGAATGAAGACAAAAGCCATTGTTGGAATACATTATGTTTATGAAGAGGATCCGTTAGTCTGTGAATAAAGACAGTTTGGCCTTTTCTTTTTCTATATTTATAACATTAATTTATTTCTCTTGTCTGATTTTTCTCACTAATATTTGAAATTCTATTTTAAACAGGAGGCGTGATGGTGGACATCCGTGTTTATACTTGATTTCAGGTAAAACTTTGTTTTCTCCCAGTAACATGGTATTTCCACTGTAGGTTTTACAAAAGTGGCATTTATTAGACTAAGAAGCATTCTTCTAAATTTGCCTGCTTCAGGGTATTCTTCATGAACATATAGAAAATTTTCTTTGCATTTGAGTTGACCATGTGAATTTTGTCTTTGCTTTTGTTTATGTTCTGAACTGTATTTATTGCTTTTAGAATTGGAATTACTATTTTTGGCCCACTCCACCCACCCTGAGGGTGGGGCTGGTATGGTGTGTAGTGCCTGGGATTGAACCATGGTCCCTTGCACCTGCCTAAACTTGACTAAGCAGGTGCTTTAAACCACTGAGCTATCTCACCAGTCCAATAATTTGAATTCTTATATCTCCTTATATACACTTACTTTGTCATGATGTAATATCTTTTCATTTTTTTACAGTCTGTTTTCCATATCTTTTTGAGAGTTTTTACAGTCAAACTCATTAAATGTTTTGGCCTGCAGTTTTCTTTATTGGTAGACTGCCTTTCTAGTTTTGAAATCAAAGACTTCAAGACCTGGTAAGCAAAATCAATAAGATATCAGGATTGAAATTCAAAACACAGAAATCAGTAGTCTCTTTCTATACCAATAACAACCTCAATGAGAAATTATGAAATCACAACAACTTTAAGAGAAATTTAATATTTAGAAGGTAGCCTAACTAAAGGAAGTGAAAAAGTTTTGCACTGAAAAATATTTAACATTGAGGCAGGACACCAAAAAAAGCTGGAGAAATGGTAGCACATATATTTTCAACCAT
>NW_004524737.1:1538040-1550581 GCF_000260255.1 Octodon degus | reverse complement strand
GATTATTCTAATTAAAGCATGTGGTACATAGAAATTTTCCCATTAAGATCCCTCTGTCTTAGACTTTTTCTTAGATTATTACAGGTTAGGCTTAGCCCAAAACATAAGTTTTGGCTAATTTGGAAGCCAGAATGAAGAAGAAGCTACTACCTCTTTGGAAGCCACTAAAATCAGCAATCATGATGAACAAGTGCACAACAATATGACCCATTTGTGCTTGTCATTCCTTTCCTCCACTCTTTTTCTTTTTAGCTCTTTTATCCATCTGGTAAACCACTTTACCACAGCAAACCAGAAAATTCCATCAGTAACCTCACTTGCAACTCATACAAATGGTACTGACAAACATCAGCAGGTTACTTGAGACCTCCACGTAGATTTCTCTCCTACCATTTTAAAATCTGAGAGAATTTATCTTCTCTGATTTGCTGATGGTTCCCTCACCTTCCAATTTTTCCTTCCATAATCTCAAGTTGGCCAGTTCTTTCACAATCACACAGGATCCAATTCATTTATTAAACCCTGTAGTTATAGTATTTAAAGCGCCTTCTGCATTCAATGACTTACATTTAGTGGTCAGTTCAGAAATATTAGTGAGAAAGAGAATGCTAATTTCATTGGAAGAAGTAATTTACAAAGCAGTTAGGTAATTTTATCCTCAAAACTATGATTTATTTATTTATTTTTATTTCATGTATTCCAGTACAGGGTCTACAGGGTCTCACTACGTAGATCTGACTTGTAGTTACCCTCCTGTTTTCAGCTTTTCAAGTGCTGGAATTGCAGGTATGTACCACCATGCCTGATCTAAATTATGATTTTTTTTTATCACTGGTAAAATTAAGTTTAATCATAATAGGGAAGATATTCTATTGAACTTCTAGTTCCTCAAAATGCTCACATAATTCATAATAATTCTTTTCAGATTTAAAAATACAGAAAGATTGGTATCAAAATAAAATAATTACATCTCGTCTTGCAACACACATCATACCAATTACTACTTATCTAGTTAGTACACAGTTAAATGTACCAGCAATAACATGATTCAATGTCTTTCACAAAAAGTATACTACAGAACTTTTTTTTCTCTGTGACACAAATAAATTAATTCACATATATATGAAACATAATATAAATAAGTTGTGATGTAAATTGTGTCATTTTACACATGACAATGAAAAACTTTGAAAAACAGCAGTGTTTATATTGTTTTTGCTTGCAAAAATTCAAAAACACCAGTTATTAAAATTTATAATGAAGAAATAAGTTAGGAATCGCAATGAATCATACTATAGTGCCTCTAGTAGCCATGATGATTAACAACGGAATCTCAATACAATGAAAACTCATGAAGTTAGTTTTTCAAGCTATTTTTTTTTTTTAAATTTTGGCACCAGGAATTGAACTCACGACCTCATACCTGTCAGGCAGGCACTGTGCTGCTGAGCTGTATTGCTGACCCTCAGTCTTAATTTCTATAGCCAACTATGTATGTATTAACATAAGCCAGCCCTTAATAATTCTCAAAATGATTACTAAATGGTAATAGATTATAAATATGCTATATCTAACATAAAGTGACCTTTATTCTTCTTAGTTCAATTATATTATCAAGTTTTATTCCTCCTGCACAAATGCTACCCCCATTAATGTTATTTTTTTAAATTTTTTTTTCAGAAAAGAAAATGAAGGCTTGTATGACCATATAATAAAACATTTTTGTGATGTCTTAATTTTATTAAGTGGGTAAAAGTTCTAAAAAGTATTCTCGAAGGGTCGGGGAGATGGCTCAGAAGAATAAGCACTTGCCTGGCAAGCGCAAGGACCTGAGCTCAATCCCCATTTCTGTAAATAAAAGAAAGAAAGAAAGAAAGAAAGAAAGAAAGAAAGAAAGAAAGAAAGAAAGAAAAAAGAAAGAAAGAAAGAAAGAAAGAAAGAGAGAAAGAAAACTGTGAATAGTATATTTGAATGTTTCAATGTGTTCCTTAGAGAACCACACTGTATAAGATTTAAAGGCAATTCTAATATGAGCTCAGTATTTCCAATCACTTTGCTATAAAACTCTGTGATATAGATTGGAATAGATGAGGATTTATCTCTTAAATATTCTATAAGAAGTGATGGTCTCTGAAAAGGTGATCCATGCTTAATCATATTTCTATGTTAAATACATTATGGAATAGAACAGCTCCCTTGTTTATGAATTTTGTGGCCATAACTTTATTTCTCTTTTCCAAGTTGTTAATTTCAATAGATGGAAAAGGATGAAATTACTCTGTCTTCCTGAAGAGTAGTCCTAAAATACAATGAAATTAATGAATGAACAACATGGTTTAGTAACTAAACTTTCTGGAAATAAGTACGTTTGAAAGTGTGACTGAAAAGAAACAAATAAATCTGTGTTTTATACTACATGTGGGTTTTTGCTGATTCTTCCTTTTCAAGTTCCACAAACTTCTAAGAATCTTAGCTTTGGTGTCACCCTTACACCCTCCACCTGGAGCACCCACCCGGCACTTTTCACCACTCTGGGTACAAGAGTGTGCTAATGAATAGTTATACGCATATGAACGACTGGTCATGCCAATTTTTTTGTGTGTGTATGAATAGAATTTAATGCACAAAACAAGAGACTGTGCTCCAGGGTAAAAACCACCTGAAGGAAAGAAGGATGTGAATGAAGTAGAAATGGAAGCAGCAGGTGATCGCTCTTCATCCCGGACAACATCAATTTTGCTGTGTGCCTTCAACTCCCAGGAGGTAAAATACAAGAAGGATTGGCAAGATGCTCTCAACCCACTTGAAATTAGAAATGGGATTTGTAAGTTATTTCAAGGTTTTCTTTATGTACTTACTGTACTTAGTTGTTTCACACCTTAGCAGGGGAATTGTCTGAAATACTGACTTCTGCATCCTGCTTGGAAGTTTTAGTCATGATTTGCATGTCTCATGCATAGGGTTCTTGGGGAGCAGATGTATCTTCATGTGTCTTGATTATTCTTTTAGTACATAAACTTGTTATTGCAGTGTGCATGTTAGTGTATGTTTGCTCATCTATCTAGTCACTGTACTGTTCACCTCACCTTGCGTGGAGGTAGATAAGCTTTTGGAAGGTCTTTGGAAATTGAATTCCCCGGATCATTAGTTTCTGATTAATGAGATAAATCTCCATGAGATATAAAAGTAAGAAAATAAAATCCAGGGTACTTTTGCCCTTGCTTTTCTTTGTTGCAAGTCAGGTTTCTTCATCTCCACACCAGCAAAACCCCCACCACAGCCATTGCAAGTGGGTATGAATCACTCCATGTCTTCCAATTGTCCACGACACCCTGTGCCCACTCCTTTCTGAACCAAGTCATGATTTGTTATTTTATTAACAAATGAATGGCTTAGAAACAAACAAACAAAAAAGGTCGGACAGATAGCTCAGCAGACTAAGTGCCTGCTTTGGCAAGTGCAGGGACCAGGGTTCGATTCCCAGTCCCACAGCCACACCAGCCACATCCCCGAGCACCAGGGACAGAGTCTGAGCATGGTGCTGTAATCCCTTAATCTGAGGAGTGGGGAGGTTGAAAACATGAGTATCACTCTGAATCTGAGCTGCATAGTGAGACCCTGTACCAAATATATAAATAAAAAACAAAGCAAAACAGAACAAATAAATTGCTTTGATATTTACTATTGGTTTTAGGGAAATTGTTTCGTCTAAATTTATTAATTTGTTTATTTTTATTTTTTTTGTGGTATCTGGGATTGAACTCAGGACCCTGCACTTGCCAGGCAAGCATTTCTTCTACTGAGCTATCTCCCTGGCACCTCTAAATTTATTTACAGCATGTCATCGCCTACATTTTTGAGTCCTTTATAAATTGTGCAGTGTATAAAATGCATCACAAGGCTTGGAAGTTATCTGTTGTTTTTATAAATTAATCTTAAGTTTTGAGAAAACAAACAAAAAGCAAGTAAGGGAAATAAAAAGTAGACAATTACTATTTCCTGAAGGGAAGATAACCTAATTAGCTCTTCTTATATTCCTTATTAGAAAAAAGAAATTGTCTGATTTTTAAAATAAGATCTGCTGAGTAGCACAATGGCAACATGTGATCCTTGAATTCAGAAGGATCTCTAGGGCTGGTGAGATGGCTCAGTGGTCTAAAGCAACTACTTAGAGCAAGCTTAGCAAAGTACAGGGACCGCGGTTCAATCCCCCAGCACCACATGTCAGCCAGCCCGACCCCCTGGTGGGCTGAGCTGGCCACACACACACACACACACACACACTCACACACATAAATAAAACTTAAAAAGTAAAGAAGGATCTCTAGATGTCTGTTAGAGGCAGAAACCTGTTTCTAGTTATCCTATAATTGTTATTTCAAATTGCTGATGATATTAAGATATTTGTACCTGTGAATTATAAGTGCTGGGCACTGATAGGTTTGAAATCTTCAGCAAAGGATAGAAATTCCAAGGCTAGTTGATTCTGAAGACTTGATGCTGAAGATGGGATGGAGGTAGAGAAACCTACTCTAGGCGACCACATTTTTTCCCTTAAGATCTTCAAATCAGTAACAGTGGGAAGTCATCATAGTAATCAATCATACTCAAAATATACCTATATAATTGTAGTTACATGTAGACAAGACTGCCTAATCATTGTCTTGACTATTTCCTGAACAATGTGGCACAACAGGTCAAGTGATACATAGAAATAACAATTATAGCCAGTTTACAATAAATGGCAAATGTTTGCCACAATCATTAAAAGAGATTACTATTACCATAAATCTCTCTCACTAAGAAATAAAAAGCAATTCACATACAATGAAATAAAACTCCAATGACCATCAAAATCTAAATAAACATTTAAAATTATTCACCTCACATGAGATTTCAAATCATTCCACAGCAAGACAATATTTTTTATTGTATTGAGTGTAGGGTCTACAGGGTCTCACTACACAGATTGGACTCATAGTGATCCTCTTGTTTTCAACCTCCCAAGAGCTAGGATTATAGGTTTGCGCCACTACACCCAGCCTCAAGCACTGTTTCAGTCCATCCCAGGGGTGGAGCCAACATGGCACGCTGGACACCGAATGCCAGTCCCTGCATCTGCCTAAGCAGGCACTTCAGTCTCCTGAGCTATCTGTCAAGCCCTAATAATAGTTTTATTAAAACTGACCAAGAGATCGTAACAAATATTTTTTCAATTATTTTATTTCATTTTATTGGTGCATTTCAGATATACTTATTGGTAACAGTCATCATATGGAATTAGTACCTGTACGTGATATCTTGCCTCGTCATTTCCCATTTCCCTCCTCTCCCTTCAACCTCTTGTCCACTGTTTATTTACAAAAGTTTTTCTTTTACTTTTTTCTTTTATTTTAAACCTTTTTTTCCAGCCTTGATTCCTTATTTTCCTTTGCATTTGAATACCTTCTTCCCATTATATAACAGCAACTGTGCATTTTGCTCCTTGTATACAATTTTGGTTTCTTGCACCAGAGATACAGTGTGGTATTTAAATATTTGTGTCCATTTTATTTCACTTACGATTGTTTTCTCAAGGTGAATCAATTTACTTATAAATGTCTCACACTTGTTCTTTTTGTGGCATAGTAGTAATCCATCCTATTAACACACACACACACACACACACACACACACACACACACACCCTTATGTATTCCCTGGTTGTCAAATATTTGGGTGTTTCCAACATTTAGCTATCACAGACTGTGCCTCGAAAAGAGTGGTTCTGCGTCTATTGATGTGATATGGAGTTTTGAATTTTTTCAGGAAGATATAAAAAAGGGGAATACCTGCGTCACATGGGACCTCTAATTTTATTTTATAAAGAAAATAAAAGATAATAAAAATTAGAAATGATACAGAATTTCATTAAACAAAGCAGTAGGAAGCCAACAATGGTTGTTATGTTATACAATGTTGTTTTCATATTAGTTGCTCAGATTACCAAATAGAAGCATGCAAAACTAGAAAAGAAAAGTTATAAGAAATTAAAAAGGAGAAGATAAAATAAAATTAAGTATTAACTGCTCCTTTCAATCTACCAGCACAAATCAGCAATGCAATTATTCATGCCATCTCGTATATATAGATATATCTTCTTTCTTCTTTTTCTCTTTTGTCCTTTTCCTCATCCCAGTTGTTCCTTGCTATTGAACAGATTCTTTCCCTTTCACAGTGTCTATTGTAGCTTTCAGATTTTATTTACTCTTTCAGGATCTTTCACTAGTTAAATAATACGATATTTGTACATGTAGGTCTGATTTATTTCACTTATAAGTATGATCTCTAGTTACATTCATTTGCCTATAAAAGCCTAGAAATTATCTTTTTTATATCAGAGTATTATTCCATTGTATAAAAATACCACATCTTTTTTTTGTCCATTCCTCAATTTACTGAGATCATGATTTGGATGGTTTCCAAGATGGAGTTATGACACATTGTGCTGCTATACATTGGGTGGAAATATATTGCTGCTTTCTGTTCTGGAAAAGACAGAAGGGGAGTAGAAGGTTGAATGCGACTTCAATACTAGCTTTTTGAGGAAGCTCCACACTGATTTCTATAATGGTTGTACCAGTCTGCACTCCCACCAGCAGTGGAGAAGTGTCCCTTTCTCCCCACATCCCCTCCAGCAATTGTTATTTGTTGACTTCTTTTTCTGGAATGAAATGGAATTTAAGAGTTGTTTTAATTTGCATTTAATGAATGACCAAAGTTGTTGAACACTGTTTAATATATTTATTTGTCATTTGTATTTTGTCATCTGAGAAATGTATATTTACCTGAGATGCCCAGATAAATATTGGATCTTTATTGTATTGGATCTTTAAATTCTTGGAGACTGTTTTTTAAAAATTCTTTAAATATTCTAGACAGAAGTCCTTTGTCTGAGGGACAGTTGGCTATTTTTTTTCCAGTTCATAATTTTTTTTCATTCTGTTGATGTGTAGAAATTTTTCAGAAAAATGAGATCCTAGTTGCTGATTCTTTGAAGTATCTCTCATGGATTTGTTTTTTGTTCATGAACTCTCTCCCTACCTCTATGCCTTCAAGATTCATGGCTAATTTGTCTTACAGTAGATTTAGTGTTTCTGTTTTCATATTTAAATTTGTGATCCATTTTGACTTTAGTTTAGTGTGTGGTGACAGACATAGGTCTAATTTTAATTGTTGTAGTGTAGAAAGCCAGTTTTTCCAGTTCCATTTATTAAAGTGGCTATGTTTCTTCCAGTGATCACATCTGGCCCTTTTATCAAAAGTAAGGTGACTGGGTTGGCCAAATAGCTCAACAGATTAATGCACCTGCAAACAGATGCAGGAGCCAGGGCTTCGATCCCCAGGCTTGCCATGCTGACCCCACCCCCGAGGTTCACTGAGACTGCGGTTGGGTCTGGGCATGGTGACACATGCCTATAATTCCAGCTCTTGGGAGGCTCTAAACAGGTGGATCACTACAAGTCCGATCTAGTAGTGAAACCCTGAATGGGTGTAATACTTCCCTAAAATACGAAAGTAAAAATAAATAAATAAATAAGGTGGTTGAGTGTGTTTGTAATTGTATCTGAAGTTTCTAATCTGTTCCATTTATCCTCAGGTCTTTTTTTTTTTTCGTTGCCCATTGCATGCTCAATTTTATCACAATAGTACTATCATTTATTTACAAGTCAGGGATTGTAATGTCTCTTGCCTTTTCTATGTTGCTAAGGATTTCTTTTGCTATTCTAGGTCTTTCTGGTTCCTGATGAATTTTAGGAGTGTTTTGTTTATATCTATGAAATATATCAATGGTATTTTATTTGTGATTATATTACCTATGTAGAATAATTTAGGAAGTGTGGTCATTTTTGCAACATTCTTTCTTCCCATCTGTTAGCAAGGAATATCATTACATTTTCTGAAATCATCTTTGTTCACTTTTCTTAAGGAATCTCCACTGTGTTTTAAGCAGTGGTTTCACTAGTCTAAACTCCTAACAACAGTACAGAGGTGTTCCTTTTTTTCCACACAGACCCACCAACATTCGTTGTTATTTTATTTCTTAATAATAGCCAGTATATCTCAGTGAGAAATAAATTTCAGCATTGTTCTGATTTGAATCTGTTGTATGACTAGTGACTTTAAACATGTTTTCAATTATTTATTTGACAGTTTTGTTTCCTTTATTTTCATTTTTGCTTCTTAATCTTACAAGTGTCTATTCATTTCAGATACCCATTTTTGGACTGGGCCTTTAAATTGGGGGTTCCTTTTTTGAGTTCTTTATATAATATTCTACATAGTAGTCCTTTGTTGAAGGAACAACTAGCATTTTTTTTCAACACTGTTTACTATCTCCTCTCTATAAATGGTTTTTCTTATTGTGAAAAAGCTTTGTAATAAAATGAGGTCCTAGTTATTGAGTCTTTGTAATAGCTCCTGTACAATTGCAGTTTTGTCCATATTTATTTTTTAAAAGGCATACAAATGGCCAGTAAATATGTTAAAATCAATTCAACATCTTCCAGTACTGTAACATTCTCCTTCAGTCCTAAGTATTTGAGAGGTTGAGACAGGGGTGTCTGAAGTTAAAGACCAACCTAGGACATGGAGTGAAATATTTTCCACATGAACATTAGAACCAAAGGGCTTGATATGCAACTCAACATAGAGCACTTATTCAGCATTAGCTAGGCTCTGGGTTCCACTGATCCCTGGAGCAGTGAAGGGTAGCATCACGGATCATCAGAGAAATGCGAAGGAAAAATACAGTCAGATATCATCTGCCCCCAAGGAGAACAGCCATTAACAAAATGGTAAAAAATTCCTAACGAAAATGCAAAGGAAAATCTGTTGTATGCATTGGTGGAAGTACAAATTACAGTGCATTCATAAATACAGATTAGTGATTACTATGGCTGTGAAGAACAGAGGAAGGTGAGTGAGACATGTGAATTAAGTATAAAATTATAGTTACATTGCAGAAATAAGTTCTAATGTTCCATACTTAGGAGGATGACCACAACTAGCAATATTTTATTATTAAAAAAAAATAACTAAAACAGAAGTATGCAAATGTTTCCAAAACAAAGAAGTAATAAATGGGTTTAATAGAAATAATAATGACTTTGATCTGACCATTACATATTATAATACAAATCCATAAATATAATGCTCTACTCTTAAAGAACACTCCAATCTCTTGCCCACAGTTATGGTGCATGGCAAGAAGAAAGAGAAAGACACAGAATAGATGTGCAGCAGTGATCTGGGATGACCGGCAGTTCTCAAATAATGAACGGCCAGGAGGCATCCAGAAACTTGGTAATTATTCCTTGTGGAAAATGATGAGGGAATGGCAACTGGATGTGCTGGAGAAGTGGGGAGGCTGGTGAGGCTTGTGACAGAGGGGACAACGTAGAGACAAATGTGGCTTATGGTTCATGAGCAACTGCCATGCAGTAAATTGTGCAAAGGGATTTCCCTCTGGAGTTTTGCAGACCTCAGCAGAGACAGGATGTCATATCTTAGCCCCATGAATCACAGCCCATCCATCTGAGCTCAACCATGGATACTGATAGCAAACAGCACTAGTCCATCATCAGCCGCCTGCTTTATGAAGAAACTGCACGGCCTTGCCAGACTCTCTGATTAAACTAGAAGCTGATAGATGGAGTGAGCTCCATACAGCCTGCACCACTGCTAAGTAGGCACAGTCTCACACGTCTGGGGCGGGGCCACACAGTGGCCGTCCACAACACTGAACTTCATAATTGGGTGCAATCAATTTCTACCAACTGAAAACTAAAAAAGGAAAATGTAAAACAGCATTGTGTATTGCTCTAATGCAGGAAAATAGGACTAAAGACACAAAATTAGCATTTTCAGTGATAGATATTGTCATTTGTAGAAATTGCATTTTAAGCAGTCAGATGGGGAGATCTTGGCAGATAAAGGGTAGGCACAATCATGTCCCAATATGAATAAATACTACCTCAGTAGTTGAGAATTTCTTATCTAAAGGTATTATCTGAGGTCCTTTCTATGAACTACTTGTTACTATTAAAGTGGAGAGAACTAAAGATAACATAGATCCAAAGATAAAATCCTCAGACAATAAAGACAGAAAATCTTCTACTTTGTATCACTTAAAGTTTATGATTTTTAAACTGGAAGTAGGCAATTTGGAAATTTTGTTAATAATCTTTTGCTGTTGTTGTTTGGGAGTCTTGGTTTCTTTAGGTAGGTTCTTGTTGTATATTCCAGGATGTCCTGGAATACAGTCTAAGCCTAGGCTGGCCTCACACTCTAGGCAACTGTCCTGTCTCAGCCTTCTGAGTGCTGAGAATCCTGCATGTTCCTGCATGCCTGACTTAATAACATATTTTTAACAGCTCACCAAATCCATTCAGCAAACCATAAGATCTATCAAATGGCTTAGCTTGGTTGTTAAACTAAATGAACAGTAAGAATCAATTTGATCTTTGGAACTGATGACAAATAATGCTGTTATATACACAAAGTCATCTATTAAAGTCTCAAATACTATACATATAATGAATATTAACTTCACCTACAAAATTCTAAAAGTAATTTTCTGACCACATTATGCATTTTGGTCCTCAAAGTTGGTGTTTTTCAGGTGAAAGATGAAGAAGTGAGAGGGCATCATTTCTATTATTATTATTTTTTTTTGCGGAACCGGGGATTGAACTCAGACCCTTGCGCTTGCCAGGCAAGTGCTTATTCTACTGAGCTATCTCCCCGGCCCCCAATCATTTCTATTATTGTCAGAACTCTTAAAAAGAAGATATAGAGGAAGAAAGGAATTAAGGTTTAATTTGCAATTATTCTTATTTCTTGAAATCAAAATGTACTGAAGAAATTTTAAACTTTACCTCAAAGATCTTCTAGATCTCCTAGATAAAAGATATTATTTGTCCATCACAAAATTTGGAACAAGCTTTTCTAAACTTAAAAATTGATTGTCAAAGAAAGATCAATGTCTTGAAGCTGTGGCTACTGCTTTGCAAATGACATATATGCCGATATCACAAAGGATAAAGTATGTGGAAAGAACCAATGCTGATCCAGGAAATTAAAGTAAAGGAAGAAAAATAGAAGTACCAGCAAGTAGACTCTTAAATCAGCCTCTGTCGGGAATCTGACAACCCAAATGTTCCACTTCTTCTGACTTTTGCTTACACAGGAATTCAAAGATATACTTCAGAATTATAAGGTTTCTTTGAAAAAAGAAAAGAAATAAAACCAAACAAATCAGAAAAAGAAAAGGGATTTGGTGTTACAACTAAAGGATGAATGAATGAAAAAGTCGTAGGATTATCCCTATTAAGATTTATCAGTTGTTTATAGTTTCTCCTGAGGGTTTACTTTTCACCTTACTTAAAAATTTTAATCTATTATTTTTAAAACACAACTAAATATACTGTTTTCAGCCAGTGTGAAAAGTATGTAGTTCTTCAGAATTCATTTGTTTATGAGTGAACACAATCTCATAAATTTTAATGCCAGTGAAAATGAACTGTTTTAGAGATATTTTCCAAAGTCAGCAACCTAATCATATATCATATATGCATATATTTTTCTAAGACTGGGAAGTTATGGGATTTTTTTGGAAGAGCTGAAGTCCTTAGCATTTTTGTTGAACCCAGAATTGTCAGAGATTCAGTACAGTACATTCAGAGTGTGCTCAGTTCATGACAAAGTGAATACCACCAGTTCCATATATGGAAGGAATTTCAATGTCTTGCCACAGAGATAAATAATCCATGAGCACAAAGCCATACTTAAATTATTTCACAATTATAACAAGATATCAGCTTGGAAACGTTTTACATTGGACCATTTTGACGCACTGTCCATGATTTTTTCTTATTTTGTTTAGACCTAAATATTCCTTATTTTCGTGCTCATTACCTCAAGCTTTTTCATTTTTTACATGTCATTAATTTTTCTTCCAAAATCCCTAGATTTTTCTTTTCACCTTGTGGGTTCGACTGGGATTTCTTCATTCATCTCCCTTCTCACCCCAACTCCCGCCTCAACCCAGGGTACACTACCTGGTTTTCGAAAGCATTGAACTGTAAGTGTTCAGAAGCAGTAAAAGTCCACTCATGAGGCTATCACAAGGGTAAACTTTGTGGCTCCAATAAATACTCATCTCTCACAGATCTGGAGGTTGGGAAGCCCAGAGCAAGAGACTGGATATTTCAGTGTTTGCTTGGAACCTCTTCAAGGTTAAAGACAAGCCCTCAGCACTATGCACTCAAGAGGCAGAAGAGACAAGAGAAGGTCAACTCTCATGACGGAATCAGCTCCTAAAACCCTAATCTCAAATACTGTCATACTGGGGAGTAGATTTCAACCTATGAAACTGGATGAGTAGAACACAAATATTCAATCTTCAGCTCATTTACTGTCCAAAATAAGCTATTTGTGTAAAGGGGATTGAAAACCAGTTTGAAGGCTGGGCTTGTAACTTCCTGGTAAATTCTGTGTC
>NW_004524737.1:1535311-1536349 GCF_000260255.1 Octodon degus | reverse complement strand
ACGGCCTGGGCTATGTAGTGAATTCAAGGCTGGCCTAATAATCTATACTATGAGACGTTTTCTCTAAAAACAAAACAAAAACGGTAAATTTTTGTAAAAAACAAAAGATGCTATTTCCAATAGAAATAAGGACCTAATGTTTCTGAGTATCATCACAATTGAAACTTGGAAAAAAATTATAATACATTATTCAAGGGCACAAGAAGAGATAAAAATAAATGAAAATACAGACGATGAGTTGTGAAGCTTCCATTTCTACTGAGATTAACCTGTAATCTTAAACCAATTGTAACACATCATTTTAATTCTTAAGAAAATAAATAGTGCCAAAAATAGCCAAGATATTATTGAAGAAGGGACAGAGATATGCAGTTTGCACTGGCAGATATTAAGACTTCTACTTTAATTGTAATAATGCTATACTTATGGCAGTGTCGTGGTGGCACTTCAGGAAGTAAATAGAGTAATTGAGTATGGCTGAGATTTGGAAACAATTTCATGAAGCATGTAACTTCATATTATTATAATATATAATGGAAGGACCTTTGGAGACAAGGGTGAAACTAATGGATTTTTTGATAGGTGGGAGTGCTGTGTTTATAGCAAATAAAAATACATTGTAGGGACTGAAATATCCCACCACAAACTTTTCTTACTCTCTAGAAAATGCTATATAGCAAGGAGAAAAAGAAGACATGTACATTCATGCATGGGTGTGCACGTGTGTGTGCACGCGTGCACACACACAGACCATCTTTGAGAAACTTAGAAGAAACAAAAATGTAGAAAAAGTATTGAAAACAATGACTGTTTCACAGGATTTTGGAAAGATATATAAGTAGACAACACACATAACTTCATAAAGAGCTGCCAAAATTTGTATCTCCAAAGTTTCAACAGAAGGATGATAGCCTCATAAACAAAAAACAAAACTCTTTTCTTTAATCTTTACATTGAAAATTTTAAGCAAGGGCTGATACCAAGAGTTCCCCACAGCAACAACTGTTTCTAAAAACGTCTTCAGCAGCCGATACTGTA
>NW_004524737.1:1527617-1534710 GCF_000260255.1 Octodon degus | reverse complement strand
TTATTATTATTTTCCTGAAATTATTTTCCTCCCAATTGATAGCTGTGTACCATTTCTTTTTGGTACAAGAAGAGCAGATGGAAAAAAAAGTGCAATGACAGACAGAATCCTTTCTACAGAATATGTCTCTGTGTCGTGAATCTAGCAAACTATTTCTGGTCCACAGACAGACACCAGAGTTTGTAAGACGAATCCTGAAAGGGAAGCTTTGTCTTCTATGAAAAAAAGAGCAAAAACTGCTTTTGTCACATCTCACTGGGGTCCTTTTATAATTTGCTGTGCACTCTTTCCATAAGCAGTGAGGAGGCCGAGTGCTGAAGCTGATGGTGCGTTCAGCCTTTAGCTCTAAGTGGCTGCTTCATCCTCCAGAATACTCCCTTCTAGGGAAGAGGCAGTGTCTGCCCCTGTATTGAGCTCCTTTTAGTTGCTCAAGGAAGGACTAAGGATTCCGGGACATGCTCCTTAGCTACCTTACTCTGTACTTGCCTCATTTTATTATTTGGTCCTATACAACAGAATGTCCTGCTTGTTAGCGCCTGTGAGCAGCACAGGATCAATATATTGATTATATGCATGGTGAAGACTGCGTGTGCGCCGCACTGTGATCTCGTCCTCGTCCTCCACCCCAGCTCTCCTCCCATCCTTCCTCCAAGCCCTGGTCCCTTTTGCATTTCCAAAGCTTTTTTTCATTATTTTTTTCCCATCTATTCTTTTTGCTGTCCATCTCCTTCCCCTTTACCCTCTTTCTTCCATCTCTTGTTGCCCTATCCATTTGAAAAAACAAACAAACAAAATTATCTAGGTCCTATTTATCTATCTTTGATTTTGCTTGTATGTTTTGTTTTTATAACTGGGATTCAACACTAGTTTCATTTTCTACTTAAAGGGAATCAAATTTAAATAAATTTTTTCTATTAGGTTATAAGCAGGACTTATTTTTCTTTTCTTTTTCATTTGTCTATTTATTTACTTACCAGATAATACTGACCCCTACTCTGAAATATGTCACAAAATTCATTAGATGAGGACACATACTTTTGCTTGAAGTGCTACAATCTTGAAAGAAATATAAAATGAGAAGTCTTAAAGAGGTCGTAAAAGTCAAGACAAAATAGTGGTAGTGATTCAGATATCAGAAATTGACATGTTATCTGATGGCTCCATTAAACTTTAACATCTATATAAAGATACACATGATGTAAAATATATACCTGGGTGTATACAAGTATATACAGTATGTGGGTATAAATTCAAATGATATATAACCACTGACTTTTAAATTATAAGTAAACCTAAATACTTAAAAAAATGTCACTTACATAGTGAACTAGAGAGTGAGAATATCAAGATATACTGAAAAAAAGGCAAATCCATAATCCAGATGAAAAGGTATTGCACAGGAGATTGACAAGAAAGAAGTATTATTAATTATTTGCCCAGTCAGTCTTTCTTGATGGATGCTGTCTGTGAAAAAGCTCAAACAACAATGGAAAACAAAGCAATTTGACTAATGAACATCATCAAACAAAACAACACTTGCTGTCTCTGTAGAGTGTCATAGCAGCAGCTTGACTTTCTCTGTTAATTCTATGCACTCCCAAAGCTCTTCTGCATGTTCTCCTTCCATGGAGAACATGGCCTCAGCAAAATATTCAACTCCTCACAAGTAGGAATAGCTGGAGGTCTATGTCGATTCATAAAGAATCAATGGAAGCAGGTTAAGCTTCAACTTAGAGAAGCATTGGTTTCGGTGATTTTTTTAAGGTTAGAAACAAAAGCAGCATGCCTTACTTCACATGCTCTTTACCCCATCCAGATGTGGTCATGATGCTTGATAATAAAACATTCATTTATGAAATGAGAAGGTGAAAAAGACTCCCTGAGTTCCCAGGGCTGGCAGTCAGGCTGCTTAACCGATGGGAGCAACTGCTACATCTCCTGTGGCAAAACAGAATTTATTAATTGCAGTTCCTCTTATTTTCTGTATTTTAACCTTTCTTTTCCCCCACACTGCTGATAGATGGAGGCAATGGAAAGAAGATATTGAGCAGGTCCCTGGAACAATTTTGGTTATCAGACTAAGTGACTAGCCTGGCATCTGAGGGAAGAGTAAAGAACATATTGAAAGTTTGCAGATCAAAAATTAGAGAAAAAGGAAGCCTGCAAGGAAAGCCATTATTTTGGCCCTAGCCTTCAAAGGTCAATTAAGACTCAGGACATATGAGAACTTGTACTGTAACATCAGGTAACTCAGTTGTGTCCCAAATTTTCTGATCAAGGAGATTATGGAGTCAAAGAGGAAAGTGATTGAGGATGTAGAGTGTGCCTAAGGAGAGTCACATGGAGAGAAAACATTCTCTCAGGCTTTCACAGAGAGCACATTGGCCAAGCAATGGCCGTGACTCATCCACATGGCTGACACTGACAAAGGTTCTACCATCTGAGGTACAGGATCTCAGGATAAATCCTGAGGGGATTTGACTGACCTTATCAGATACAAAAGCTACAATTCTTCTTACATAGGTCGTGCTTTATCTTGGTATTAACCATCCAGCAGAAAAGTATAAAAATGAAGTACAAGAAGTAAAGTCATGTTTAGGTTGAGCTGTAGGGAACTCAAGTTAACAACTTCTGACACTTACAGTCAAGTGGAAGACCCAATACTATTATGGACTACTGAATTATTTTGGAATATTTTGCTGAGTTCACACACCTATAATATTTAAATGATGGAACTAAACAAAAAAGGGGATACAGATGAATGACCATTTTGTATCTGTGTTTTGAAAATGGTTAGGATAGATATATAGCTACAGTTTCTTAATTCAAGGATTAAAGGGATTTGTTCTAATAGTGTTTGTAAATAGGATATCATGTCTGCATCTTGTACAACAAATAATGACTAGGAAGGCAGTATGCAATGTGCTAATTATTGGAACTTTCTTACCAATTTGATTTGAAACTGTCTCATTGTTATTTGTTTTTCAATAAAATCATAGAAAAAAACAAAAGGAAAGAATTACTTAATTGAGAAGAAGTACAAGAGAGGGAGCAGGGGAAGGAGATTTATCTATGTATATAAGCAGGATGGTTTAGACAACTGTACTGTGTATTTCTGTTGGTCTATGGAAAGGAGCAGCTAATGCTTTAAGTGTTTCATCCCCTTTTTCAATTGTTTATACTTTCTCACTTTTGAATTTCGTATACATTTCTCCTTTTTTCTTTCTTCCAATTTAATGTGCATATATCTGGTAATATGAATAACTGGTTGGAAGACAACACTATGTATCACAACAAATACTGTGAAATTCATATTACTTTGTGAAGTGAAATTCTGTATCACTTGTAATGTTTTCTGTTTTAATTCTAATTTTTACTGTCTTTAAAATAAATAACTTATATGAAAGTTTAAAAAAGAATGTACTGAAGCCCTTCAGATACCCTGAACAGCATCCATTGAGAAAGACCGACTGGCATAAGAATTAATATTTCTTCCCCCCCTCTATATTTTAGAGAAGGGTTTACAAGGTCTTTAGGATCTTATTATTAGATCAGACTCCTAGTGATCCACCTGTTTACAGCTTTCCAAGAGTTAGGATTACAGACACATGCCACCATGCCAAGTCATTTGCAGTCTCAGCACTCCCAGGAGGTGGGGCCAGCATGGCAGGCCTGGGGATCGAATCCCGGCCCCTGTGCCTACTTGCAGGCGCTGTAATCCACTGAGCTATTTGGACGGCCCTTAATGATCTTTCTTATGAAGTTTAAGGAGTCTTTTCTGTATTTTAGACTGAAGTCCTTTGGAAGAGAACTATATTATTCCATCGCATGAGTTACCTTTTTGAAGTTTGCTTTAAAGAATTTTTTTATTTGGATGAAGTACAGTTTATCTATATTTTATTTTGCATCTTATGTTACATAGCTACACACAATGTTGCAGTTCTCCTTAGTTACATCCAAGAGGAATAAAACTCCTAGCCACTCAGCCATACGTACAACAATGTTCTTGCCCACGTTAGTTTATAACAGGATGATGATGGGGTAGCGCAAAGCAGCACGTCTGTAAAATGAAATATTACTTAACAAAATAAATGAGTGTGAAGAGTGAGAAGTATTGATGAGATGGTTTCTGAAAAACTCGTCTAAAAACCTCCTTAACTGATTAAGTATCTAAAGCAGGTCTCCCTTGTCCTCCCAGAGCAATGAGCGCAACATTTTCACGCAGCGCTGAGCACGCCGCAGCACGGTCCTTCCTGCCAGGCTCTGCTCACTTGTTTGCATAGCTGCGCCGTTCCTGTTTTACACCTGCCAGCACTTCAGTGCTATAAACTTCGCTGTCCCGTGTTTGTGTTGGCTCGCCTTTCCCCGAGCGCTGGCGCCTGCCCCTGGGCTCTGCGTATCCACAGTGAAGTCCAACCATCCTTGAGAAGCAGTTACAGGAAACGTGCGTGCAGCACTTGGAGATGAGCTCACAGGGAATTAGAAAGCTAAAAACAAACGTGCTATGCACGAACCTTGAGAATACATTTGAATTATTTTAGTCAAAGAAATAATTGTTCACTATTTCGTGATCCACTAGAATTATGAATGAATGTTCTTTTGGATTTGATGGACTCTAAAATTTTCCTATATAGTAATGTAAGAGGGACCTAGAGGCTGGACCTACAGCTAAACATCGGATAACTTTAAGTAAGACAAAGCCTCACATGCCTGCCTATGTCCTTCATTTATTTGTCTCACTTATAACTTTCAAAATCTGCATCTGACCCCCACTCAGCCCCACAGAGGCAACTTAGTCACTAAAGGAGTGTCTGTATCACAAGGTTAATTCTTCCAAAGTTTATTTTGCTTATTACTTCTAAATCTAACTCAACCCCATCCAAGACAGAGGACACCAAGATGGGGAGAGGAGGGCAGGGAAGAGAAGAAGAAAAAAGAACCCAGATATGTTAAATATATGTTCTCACTCACCAAAATGCATGTAAATAACATTTGGTGCAAACATGCACTAATAAAATGAAATCAATAATAATAATAATAATAATCCAAAGAAAGAAGAGCTAAAATAATATTTAAAGTTTTCAAGTATACAAAATATTTAGACTTACAACATCCACTTTTAAACTGCCCTGGAGCAATACCTAGAACTCCCTGGTTATTTTTTCCAAATAAACCCATAATCACCTGAGGTTCGAGGTAATCAGGACATTTAAGGCCACCCCTACTGGAGTCATCCTCTTAGGTAAGAAAGAACATCTCAGGAACTGAGTTTTCCAAGCCATGAGGATTCCTTTTGTGGAGCAATGAAGCCAGAGCTTAGAAAATGAGCCACCAGAGCTAGCCCCAGCTCAGTACTCCAGAAGAACATGTGGATTCTAGCACTGGCTGGGCTGTTTTGCTCTCCTTGGGCTATTTGTAAGAGGAAATCCTGGCACATTGTTGGTGGCATTGTTGCTGAGAACTCTATGGATTATAATTTTATGTTTTTGATAAGCTGTTGTTCATTGCCAGCATGACATAAATAGTACATATTTGCTATGAAATAATTCCTCTTTACCACATGATATGTTTAATGACATGACACATTACTTAACTGACACGTGCATTAGAAATTTCAGTGAACCTAGAAAAATGTGTGGCCCATCTGTGCACTGACTTGAAAAAGAAAGTGTTGGTTAGCAGACATTCATTATTCATATTTGACATTGTAATTCTTGAGATTATTAAAAATAAATGTTAAAGATTTTTCGATCTTGCAAAACTATATTCTATGTAATATTGCTTTTCCAAATGCTGAGAATAAGGAAAATATACAAGTAGAAATGTATAATAAATATAAGATTTACTTATTTAATATGAAAAATGTACTGGAAGAAATTTATTAAAATTTAGTGTACTTTTTTTCTTTCTTTCTTTCTTTTCTTTTTTTTTTTTTGGTGGATCCGGGGATTGAACTCAGGCCCTTGCGCTTGCCAGGGAAGCGTTTATTCCACTGAGCCATCTCCCCGGCCCTAGAGTACTTTTAACACTCTAAATTTTAGTGTATGGGGTAATTAAGCTGAATAAAAATAGAAGCTTATTTTGTTTAAATATGGCAAATTTACCGGTTTAATTACTTTATAGTTCAGTTGACATTGCCTTATGCTGCAGAAGCAAATTAAACTGAATTATTAGTTAGTTTCAACTAATGGAATGAAAATAACACAAGGAATTGTAAGATGTTAACTTTTCTTAACTTCCATCATCAAAACTAATCAAAACTAATGTTCTACAACATAAATCAATAATACTACCTGAAGAACATGTAAGATATCCATTTTTCTTTTTTCTTTCTTTTTTTCTTTTCTTTTCTTTTTTTGGTAGCATGGATCAAACTCAGGACCTTGAACTTGTGGGGGAGGCACTGATGCTTCACATCTATCTCTCCAGCCCTAACATGTGTATTTTCAGTAAATAAAATTAACTTTAAATTTCAATAATGTTCATCATCTTGGAAGCAACCAAAATGACCATCAGCTGTGTACTAGATAAAAAAAAAACAATGTGGTATTTTTAAAATTAATTTTATTGAGGAACAAATAGCAATGAGACAGTTTCAAAACTGATCAGTAGGACATTTTAAATAACGAATGCATCAAATATTGTTGTCTTCGTAGTGGTTATTCATAGTAAAAGATGCAGACATGATGTCCTGTCCAAACACTTTTAGTACAAATCTTCATTCTCATTGAAATAAAAGAAAGTAACTAGATGTCTGTCCTAACTATTTTGTATGTACAGATACAAAAGGTCCTTCATTTGTATCCCCCTTTTTTTGTTTAGTTTTGTCCGAGATGGGTTATTCATTGCCATTTCAATATTGTAGGTGCCTGAATTCAGAAAAATAATCCAATATAGTCCAGTACTCCATAACAGTAGTGGGTTATCCATAGGACTGGCAATGTAGGAAGTTGTTGACTTGAGCCTTCTATAGCTCAGCATATTAACATAGCTTTACTTTTTATACCTCATTTTTATACTTTTCTGTTGGATGGTTAAGACCAAGAAAAACCAAGACCTATATAACAAAAAAATGTAGCTTTTGTATCTGCCA
>NW_004524737.1:1525483-1526807 GCF_000260255.1 Octodon degus | reverse complement strand
TCTGACAAAACTAAACAAAAAAGGGGGATACAAATGAACAATCATTTGGTATCTGTATATCCAAAAAAAGGAAAAATATACAGCTGCATTGTTTTAACTCAGTGAATAGACAGATTTGTTTTAATAGTATCTGTGGACAGGATATCATGTCTGCATCTTGTACAGTGAATAGCCACTAAGAGAACAATATGCAATGTATTAATTATTGAAACTGTGCTAGTAATCGGCTTTGAAACTGTCTCAATGTTATTTGTTTCTCACTAAAATTATTATTTTCTTAGCTTCATACTAGACTTTATTGAGAAAAGTTAGTGTAAAAAACATTCAAATTCATAAAATTTAAGTAAGACAGCAAAATTATAACTTGTAGTATAGTAATTGCTATAGTAATCACAAATAAGGTAAAAGACTAAATTACTGCCTAAGCAAAAACTACTGTCAGGCTTCAGCTGCAAGCCCAAAGTAGGAAACACTAATCATCAGAGTGAGCCCAGTGATAAAATTTGCCTTTGGAGCTGGAAGAAAAAGCAAGTTCTGGCTATGGCATCACCACAGCCTAACCCCAGAAGAGCAACTTTAGCAATGTTCTGCAGCAGAGTACATTAGTAATTGTAGCCATGCATTGTAACTCTGATTTCATTTCATAAAGAGTAATGTTTTCTTCAAGATACATTGTAACTGTTGCAGGTAGTTTATCTCTTTGAAGGCCTACCTCTCTAGAACATTCCTTTCCCAAAGACTTGTCTCCTAAGATGCCCCAGTCACTGTGGGTCATTCGGCACCGCATGCCACCCCTGTGCTGAGCTGTCCACTGAGCATGCAGCCCAGCAGGGTCCAGAGTGCTGCTGACAAGTGAGTGTGGGATTCTCTTTGGTTGTGGAACTTTTACATTTAAAAAATATATAGCTAGAAACATATTTCTAAATTTTAAAGGCATTTTGTAACCAACTTAAAAATATGCAAGGTCCTTGCACAATTTCTCATCAGGCTGGCTTCAGGTCTACAGCTTTATTGCTTGGGGCTATAATTAGTGTTGGGTTTCCTACTTAGCAAATGCATTAGGTACAGAACGGTAACTTATCTTGAGATGTTCTAGGTAGGCAGCTGGTGAGCCTGGACTCAAATACTCTCCATGGCTTTGAAATTATTTTTTAAAAAAGAGAAAAAATATTTTAAAAAATAAGAATAAACAATTACATGTTTTTACACAGAAATTTAGAACTCTAATCATATACAGCATTGTATCAGGACATTCCTATGACCTTTTAATTCCTTGTCTCTTGTTTTCATTTATTGCCCTTTGTTTTTAAACAAACATTTACTT
>NW_004524737.1:1522190-1524103 GCF_000260255.1 Octodon degus | reverse complement strand
AACAATTTTTTTATCTTAAAAAATACTTCTTCTGATGGTAGTAGAAACAGTGACTTTTCCTTTAAATAAAGCAGAGTAAGTGTTCATGAAGTAAAAGTGAAGAAAATGTACCTATAATACCTTTTCTTAAAAAATTGGGAAAATGGTACAGACAGAAAAAATAAGCTCAGGTTTGCAGTCAAATTTTTGTATTTCAATTACATTGTCATGAAAATGTGTGTAACAGTTCTGATAAATATAAATCTCGTAACCTAATTATAGAATTCTACTACCAGCCGCAGACATCATGAGGCTCTGGTCAGTTCAGAGGTGTGAGCAAAACAAGGATCGCTCCCTCCCTGAGGACGCTTTCCTCATTCACGATGGCCACACAAGTGAGAGGGATGTGGGAATTCACCTAAATGCCTTTAAATTGATGTCTGTTAAAAAAGGAGCTGCTTTACCATATTAATAGTTGTTTTACCTTTCCTTTTAAAATACAGCAGTATAAATTTGATTACAACTGAAAACTATTAAGTCAGCTTGGCTTTTACTCCTTCAGACCTGAAGGTGTCTACGGCTTCTCAGGGCTCATCTCCAAGTCACACAAGCAATCTGAACACAAAGGCTAAAATTTTTGAACTCTATCTTCCTTCCTCCCTCCCTCCCTCCTTGTCTTCCTCCCTTCCTCCCTCCCTCCCTCCTTCCCTCCCTCCCTCCCTCCCTCCCTTCCTTCCTTCCTTCCTTCCTTCCTTCCTTCCTTCCTTCCTTCCTTTCTTTCTTTTCTCCTGTTCATTCATTCATTCATTCTATTTGAGAATTGTTCTATTATTAGTACAAGTATTTTCCATACATAATGATAGTTTTCATCAGAGAGTATCTGTGCCTGCACACAAGGTCTTAATCCCTTTATTTCCATTACCCTCCCTTCAACTCCTTTCCTCTGCCCATAAACAAAAGCTTTGTTTCCATTTGGTCCTTTCCAATTTCTTTTTTCTTAAATTTCTTTCCTTTCCTTTCATTCTTTTTAATTCTCCTACTTTGTTCTTCTTCACATGTGAACATGCTCTTCCTACTTCCGTATATCTATACTCCAATTTGCTCCTTTCCCCTTTGGATTTCTCACACAAGAGAATGTGGTAAGTGAGTGTGTAGGGGGCGTGTGCGTGTGTGTGTGTGTGTGTGTGTGTGTATGAGACATTTCACCTAACATTATGATCTTGAGGTGCATGAATTTACTGAAAAATAACTTGTTTGTCCCCCTTTATGGCAGAGTAGTACCATCTGGCATATATGCCCTCTGAGCTATCTCTCCAGTCCCTGTACTTACTTCTGAATATGAGGAGTAACTATTCATTTCAGAGGCCCATTTTTGTGTTGAGTCTTTAAATTTGGAAATCTGATATTTTAGAAGTCTTTATGTATGAGGTTTATTCCTGTGTTTGAGGAGTAGCTTTTAACTATTTTTTTCAGTTCTATGGGTTGTCCCTTTGCTCTGTTGGTGATTTATTTTGCTGTGAAAAGAAATTGTAATTTAACTTAAGTTGTGGATTTTTTTGTAGTATCTCCTGTGTGATTAAAGTTTCATTCATCAAGTATTTTGCCTAGACCTATGGTTTCAAGAGTTTTTCTCTTTCTATTTTCCAGAATATTAAGTTTTAGTACTTACAAATATAGATCTTTAATCTATCTCCATTTTAGCTTAGTGCATGTTGAAAGACATGAGTCTAGGTCTACTCTTCAGCTTGCAGAATGCCAGACACCTATCACCATTTATTAAACACTATTTTCCTTCAAGTGAGGATGTTTGACTCCTTCATCAAGGATAAATTAGTTGAATGTGCTTGGAGTTGTTTATGCATCTTCTATCAGTTCCACTGGTCCTTGTGTCCCTTCCTTTGCCAGGAGTATGCTGTTTTGATCACCATAATATA
>NW_004524737.1:1507121-1522090 GCF_000260255.1 Octodon degus | reverse complement strand
CTATTCTAGGTCTCTTCTGGTTCCATATGGAATTTAGAATTGTTTTCTCTACTTCCTTGAAGTAAGCTATTCATTTGTCATAGATGGCCATTAACATTTTGGGACAAAAATCTTCTTTAATTTTTAAAGATTTTTACCATAAGTTAATATTGAGCTTAGTCAAATGTTTTCTCTGTATCTACGGAGGTGATCAAGTAGTTTTCTTTTTTCTTTCTTTCTTTCTTTCTTTCTTTCTTTCTTTCTTTCTTTCTTTTTTTTTTTTCTCGAACCTGGGGTTGAACTCAGGTCCTTGAACTTGCCAGGGAAGCTCTTATTTTACTGAGTCATCTCGTTGGCCCAATCATGTTGTTTTCATCACTGGTTCTATTGATAGGTTGTTGAATACATGTACTGATTTCCATATGTTGAAGCATCATTACATTATTGGGATGAATCCTCCTTGGTCATGGTATATTATCTTTTTGATGATTTGCTGTATTCTGTTTCTCAATAATTTACTGAGGATTTTTGCACCTGTGTGCAGTAAAGGGATGGACCTATAGTACTCTTTATTGGGTGGATCTTCCTCTGGCTTTAGAATCAGGATTATTCATGCTTCCAGAAATGAATTTCTGAGTATTTTTAAACAAAGAGTTCAATGAGGGAATCTATTAGAACCTGGGATTTTCTTATTTGGTAAGTATATATTAGTTGTCCAATTTCAAATACTGCTGTTGGATTATTTATATGTTTTTCATCTTCTTTATTCAGGGTTGCAATTCATATGGATCTAGGAATCTATCAATATCTTAAGCGATTTCCATCCTACCAGAGTGCAATTTCTCAAAGTGGGCACTGATGATCTTTCAGGTTTCTGCCAGATCCACTGCGACTTCAACGTTTTCATCCCTAATTGCATGAATTCTGGCTTTGCCTTTTTGTAGGAAGGCTGCCCGAGGGCATCCTACATCAGGAACACAGAGCAAGCTGAAATAAATAACCTAATGCTGAACCTCAAGGGTTCTAGGAAAAGATCGAATTAAACCCAAAACTCATAGAAGTAAGGATATTATAAAGATCAGACTTAATGATGGCCTTAGGTTTCCATAGCATCAATTTCCTACTAATCTCACTCTTAGTTCTAAAACAAAAAGAAATACAATATATGCATGTGTGTGTGTGTGTGTGTGTGTGTGTTCCACACAAAACAAAAGAGAACAAATAGCAGCCTAATGGTATATTGAATGTAAGCTATTTTTTTTCTATTTTCCTATTATTTTTATTTAAAAATAGGGGAAATAATGTATTTATCTGGCTCACTTTTTCTGGAGCTCTATAAAAAAATTGAAGAAATTTAAAATGAAGTAGAATTGGAACTGCTTAAATTATAAACATTAAAGGCTCTTGACAACTTTGGCATAAAACAGTAAGTTGACCATAGATTTCTTGAAGAACAAATAACAGAGAAAGTTTCAATTAAAAATACAAATATTATTTAAAAATTTGACAAAATATTTTCCTCAGTGTGCTGCTCCAGGCTGTGAAGTAAAAGGCTTAGTTTTTTCACAAGTATTTGATTTCCTGCTACTTACTGGTATCTCAGTTTTATAAGAGAGACACAAAAAAGCACAAAACTCCATTCCTATCACTACTAAATTATATATTAATATTAAGCCAATTATATGCAGTAATTGCACAAATACATAATTACTAAAATGTATTGATCAAGACAGTGATATATAAGGTCAATATAGAGTATTATTGTAATAATGGAATAAATCAAATTTGCTTGGCTGTTCAAAAAGTTGTGTGTGCTCGGGAGGTAACTCAGTGGGCTCAGTGCCTACCTGGCAAGCTCAAGGACCTGAGTTTGAACCCTGGTGCCTCATGTCATGCTGCCCTGGAGCCCCAGGCACACCATGCTGGCCATCAAAATCAGCTGTGGTGGCACACGCCTGTAATCCCAGCGCTGGGAAGGCTGAGTCAAGAGGATAGCTATGAGTTTGAGCTGCACATCAAGACTCTGAAATTAATAAGTAAAAGATTTAAAAAGATAAAAAAGGTTGTGTAGAAAGAATGGACGTAAAGTGAGTTTTATTGGAAATATGAAACCTCTAAAATTTTGAAATGTTATTCTAGAGTTAGTAATGGATTTTTAAAATATAGAGTTTTTGTAAAAAGTAAAGGATTTACTCTTTTAAGAATGATGGTCAATACCTGGCACTGAAATTAGTGCCAGTAGGAAAGATGTGGTCAGTTGAAAGTGAATTTCACAAAGAACTCAAAATATTTTAATTTTGAAGGGAAAATCAGAAGCAGCTTTGTCCTGAGTTCTTGGCACTGCATAAAGTTGTTTGTTTGTTTGTTTGTCATAGGAAGCATCAAGGCATGGTGCTACATGCTGCAATCTCAGCATGCAGGAGGCTGAGGCAGGAGAAATGCCATAAGTTGGCACCCAGCCTCCCTACATAGTAAGACTCTGTCTCAAAACAAAGAAACAAGCCAAAATATAAAAGTAAAGATCTTTGCAAGAAACTTTTCATGGTTATGCATTAAATCATCTCCTAATTCTATGAAGGACCAGAAGGCATGCTTTCCTGAGACTTTTTTTTTTTTTTTTTTTTTTTTTTTGTGGAACCTAGGATTGAACTCAGGCCCCTGCACTTGCCAGTGAAGCACTTATCCTACTGAGCCATCTCCCCTGCATGCCTAAGACTTTCTTGTGCTAGGTACTGAGGTATCTATCCACCTACTTGCCCAAGACTAAGTTCAGTCATCAACTGTTCTTTGATCCATAGCTTTTAAGCAAATCCTTCAAAAGTTTTATTGTTTAGGATTCCAAAATATTTTATTTTTTATATTTTTGCTGAACAGGGGATTGAATGCATGCCCTTGCTCTTTCTTGCCAGGCAAGCACTTATTCTACTGACCCATCTCCCCAGCCCCCCAAAATATTTTAAGATAATTCTTGTTTTTTAGCCTTCTTCAAGTTTTGCTAGTCCAAGTAACTACATATTTGACTCTCCTACTGCTATGCCTTTCCTACTACATAATTAAATCTCCATGAAAGCCCTGAAATTTGTCTCACTAAATCCAGAACTGGATTAATGAATCAGTCATTATTTCATCCCTCACTTAAACATTTCATATAGTTCCTTATCTTCTTAAAATGACGTTTTGGCTAACAGGGATCAATTGAATTTTTTTTCAGTACATTTTTATTATTTCAATATCTCTAATAAGACTCTGACTCACTAATGATACTCTATCCTATCATCTCAAAGAATTAGAGAACCAACATAATATATGATATATATATATATATATATATATCCATATACATTATGTATGTTTATATGTGTCCATGCACAAAAATAGATATAAAATATTTGCATACTTATCCATATATAGTGTGTTTATAAACTTTTGTGTAATTATTTTGTTTATAACACGTTCCAGAGGATTTAGAACTGCTTTTTTAAATATAGCAAGCATGGTACTATTGTCTAATCAAATAGTCTGAGAATATAATCAATGTCTTTTTAAGTCAATCTCTGAGGTAAAGGGTATTTTTCTTTATCATGGCTTGCAAAATTAGTTTTACCTTAAGATGAAAATAAATTATTTGGCATATATTTATTTTCTAAATGTGGTTGTTTATTTGAAATTAGCATTAGACAGCAGCACCCTGTCCTTGTAGTCTAAACCTTGACAACAAGAGCTAAGTTACTTTCCATATCATTCATTGCATAGAACGAATAGATAAAATAGTAATTTACATGATTAAGTGAAATACAGCATGCATATTTATTTGCAGAACAGCTCTGTTGATGAACTCTTCATTTGGTTTAGATAATATTAAGGAGCATAATTTTCCTCAGTGATCTCATTATAATAGATAGAATTTATGAACTATATAGTGACACATAGTAAGAAATCAGAAAATTTGGCTTTTCAAGCCTGATCATGTTCTAACATGAGTACTTCAGTGTGTTTCTTCCTTTTCACTGATGAAGCATAATGCAATTTTGTAAGTTGCAAAGAGTGATACAAATGTTTATTTCTCCACTAAATGGAAGCTGGTGTTTTCCTATTCATGAGAATCACAAGAAGTAAGCAATAAATCACCCTTCAGTTATCTGCCCAGAAATGAATTAAATAAAGTTAAAACAGGTATTACCTTCTCACTTTGTGTTTTTTGTATATTTTTCTGTGTTTCATGCATCATTTTTGATTAATGATGTATTTGCATTACTCATATCTTATTTTCAGTAGTGAGAATGAAATCAGAGTTCTTTAGCACTGAGCTACAGTTCCAGCCCCATTCATTCGTTCATTCATTTATTAAGACAGTCTCAGTAATTTGCCCAGGCTGACCTCAAAAGTGTGACCTTCCGATCTCAGCCAGAATCATAGGAATGTGCCATCACACCTGGCAAGAAAGTCGTAATTTATTTGTCCTGGCTGAGGATGTGCTCCTCAGTATCTGGCTCAAAGTCATGGCTTTGCAGCATGACTTCATCAAGTTGTGGACTTCAGATTTCTTAACAATGATTATGTTGAAAACAACACAAACCATCTAGATCTTGCATTAACAAATACATGCAACATTTCAAAACTATTTACGATATATAAATAAATAGAAATGCTTAACAGAGAAAAATGACAATTAAATGAGAATATATGAAGCAGTTAGGCATTTCTCAGGAAGACTAGAAAATGATAGGTTAGGTATTCCCCACAGAGAGAATAACTTATTTGAGGTTATTTGAGTGTATTTGCATAACCTCAGGTCATGCAAATGGTTCATTTGAAAAAGAACATATCAAAGGACATTGGGTTCAGAGCGACTAAGTGTGTGACAGCAGATAGAGTTGAGGTTGTAGAGACCCTGAAAAGCTATGTGAATTGATATTTGAGATCGTTACTTCTCCACAGTTACTACTTAATTAAAAATTGTGATTCGCATATTTGTTTCTTTGAAATTCTCTTGTTACCCTGCTTTACTAAACTAGAAGTTCCTCAAGGATAAGAGAGCTCCGTCTGTTGCCCTCCACAGTCAGCTAGGACTCCGCTAATCGTGGTGTTACTGTTATAATTTTCTTGTATTGGTTGCTGATGGATCTTGTTTTCCTGGTTTCTTTGTCACGTTCTCTCTGCTTTGTTTTACAAATACTTTTATCTTCCTTTGACTGGCACGGTTTTGTTTAATACTTTCTTATGGAGTCGAGGTGAGGCCCATGTGTGTGATTCTTCAGTACTCACTGAGTTAAATACGTGAGCTGAGATTAGAACTCGGGCACTTTTGATGAAAGATCACACTCTGGTAAGCAGCCAGCTGTCTCACAGAGCCTCACAATTCAGATGCACAATGCCAGTGAGTAAGTTGTAAAAGATGAAACCTTGGTGAGTAAGCATGAACTGTGAATGTTATATTTCCATCCTTTATAAAAGTCTAGTGCAGTAAAATAAAATAAAAAATTCAATGATATTAAAAGTTTGGATTCAAAATTTATAAAGTGAGGCAACTTTAGATTAAATCACTCTGCAGTTCAAACTGCACAAAAGGATCCTAGGAGTCAGGCAATGAAAAAAACATGTACACAAGTTTGTGTAAGTTGGTGTGTTTTATTTATGTGTGTAGATCACAATACAGCACAATAGGTAAGAGTGTAGTTTGGGAAAAGGCTACCTTGGCTCAGGCACTGTGAAGTAATTCTCTTACAAGGGACAGTTTTCTAGCAATTCCTTCTGAGACTGAACATAAATGGGGTTCACAGTGATGCACACCCACTAGACTTGTTCTAAGTATTGATCAGCATCAACATGGAGAAAAGATCATGGTTAGGGCTAGGAAACTGTTCATTATCATTATAATTTACATGTGCTATACATTCTGGATCACCTAACTTCTTTGTGTCTATTATAGCTGATGTTCTTCCAACTTTCAATGGAAAAAAAGGGACATCCTGAGATTCCATGAAACCATACCCAAGCCTGTTGACCACAGAGTGGTTAACACATTGCTAACACATGCTAACGTAGCACACACAGCTCCAGGTCTCAGTAAAGAATACTTCCTTGACTGCAGACGGATGCATGAGAAAGAGACAAAATAGACTAGCAGAGCTCTGGGTCTGGCATAGCTCACCGAATTGTTGCCAGAAGAGTAAATCAGAAACATAACAAGACAGGATTAAAGTCACTTCGACTAAATGCTCTGCTGGCTGCCTTCAAGTTTAATAAAAATAAATTCACTTTGTTAACAGTTAATTTTCTCCCAGTATGTTGAAGTTTGAGGCCCTGCCTGAAAATGATAAACTTTTTATAATTCTAGTTTACTAGTACAAACAGTTCTTTGGTCTAACTTCCTTCCACCCTCTTCACCTTCTAACGTGAAATGATTGTTTGTTTGTTTGTTTTTAATATAGTCATTTAGAGCTATAAATTATTTGCTCTCAATAGCATGTTGTTTGGATAGCACATGATTTAAAAGTCTCATTTTAATGTTTTGGAGTTCTAAATACTCTTTATCATCTTATAGATGTTCAAATTCATGGATATATTGATTTTGAAATATTATATTTTCTAATTATCTTCTAATTCACACTGGCAAGACACTATGCTCTTGTTTCCTTTTTTCGTGTATCTCCATTTTGGTTAGAGCTGCATTGGTCCTTGAAAAGAACTGTGCTCTGTTATGTTTTTGGTCATAGTTGTAATTTATGTTTTTTATGCTTATAAAATTTTCCGTTGATTATCAATGATAATAGGTTTAAATCATCCTTTATCTTTCTGCATGTAACTATTTTTCTTTGAGTTTTGGAGCATTTTTCTTGATATATTCTGAGGTTAAGAGGTAAATATACATGTAGGATTTCTGTATGGTTTGCTTGTGTCACTTTTATGTCAATTTGAGATACGCTTTTATATTTTTAATTTAAAATCTTTTATTTATTTCTTTGGTATAGGATCTCACTATGCAACTCTAACTGGTAGTGATCCTCCTGTCTCAGCCTCCCCAGCTCTGGGATTACAGGCACATATAACCACACCAAGTTTGGGGGCCACCACAGCATGCAATGTTTGATTTCTAATGCTGATCCTCGCACTTGCTAGGCAGGCACTTAGACAACAGAGCTGTCTCCCCAGTCCTAGATATGCTTCTTAACTTTATCAGTATTACCATAAATTCTACTTTGTCTGACATTATAACTATATGAAATTTTTTATTATGGTATTTCTATTGCTTTATTTCATCTGTTTACTCCCTTGTCTTTATAATTCAAAAGTCTGTTCACAGATTCACTTGGTTTACTGATACAGGTATAAGGCCCTGACGGCTAAGTTCTGGGATGTCTAAGTTGAAAGAATAATAAGTCTTTCATTTATAGAGATATGCATTTTATGCTGTGTTTTTCCATCACTTTTCTATACATCCTTTTCTATACATCCTTGCTGAGCCAAGTACAGCAGACCTATGAATGCTCACAGTTCAGCTAATGAGGTGCTGTAATGAATACAATTTTGAACATGACTATAAGTGAACAGAGGATTTTTTATTTGCATTTCAGCTTTTGCATATTTCACAGCATCTTATAGCATTCCGTTTGTTACAATTTGAAAAATTAAATATCAATGTTGGCCTATGTCTAATCCCTTTCACCCTTGCCAACAATTTCACTGTATTTTTGAACCTCATCCTCACATTGGATCATTAGCTCTGGTTGCAAGGCCCTTTTACATCATTTCAGCCTGACAGATGTGTACTCCATTTGTGGTTTTCTTCATCTGGGTGAAGGAGGTGCATGTTCCCTCTGCCTGCAGCTGTTGATCCTTGCTCCGTTTCACTCTCAGAGGAACTTGGGCTCCTGTGGCCATGGCGGAATTCATCATCCCCATCCTGACCATCCACCCCCACCACTCTTCACTTATGAAAGCATGGCTTTCGCCATAATTGATCACCCTTATTATTCATGAAAGAGTAATCTGATGATTTCTTTTCTTTTTCTTATGTTTTTATTTTAGTACAGGGTCTCACTTCACAGATGAGACTCGTAGTCATCTGCCTGTTTTCAGCCTCCTAAGTGCTGGGATTACAGGCATGTGCCACCATGCCCAGTCTCAGTGGCTGTCTCAGAATGCCCCAGGGCAGGGCCTGCATGGCAGGCCAGGGATTGAACCCCTCTCTGCATCTGCCTAACCAGGCCATGTAATTGGCTAAGATATCTGGCTTGCCCTTGATTTCTTCCAATCTCCCCCTAAACTTGCAAATCTGGTTTTTCATGTATCATTATATTGAGTTGGACTATTTCTACCAGAAAAAGCAAAAGAAAACTTGTTTTGAAACAAATCCTGGAGTGGTATGCATCTGCTGGATCCTCTGTGATACTCTGGGAAGCATTAGCCAGACCAGTTAGATGGAGCACAAAAGTGGGTCAAATCCCACACTTTTACACAGGTACACAGTCTTGTGGTTTATCAAACCAAACGTATAAACACATACATTGCTTCTGAAATATAGAAAGGTACTGAGATGCACAGCTCACTATTCTAACACTGAGGTACAAATTTGTACGTAGAAAGCTTGTTCCAGGCTTATGCCATGAAGTTAGAAGCAGAGGTTTAGCATGGTTCAGTTACACATCACAGTCACCTGACTCCTAGATGGAATGGTGTGGTGGAATGGCCCAGGTAGAGGAAAGCTGTTTGTCCCATGCTTGTTGGGGAGCTGAGAATGAAGGGAGGAGGTGGGGAAAGAGAGAAACCCTTCCAGTTCACACTCTCATGACTGACCTCTAACTAGCTCCCACTTCTGGACAGCAAGTCATATATTATTTCTAATGATCTAGTCACGTTCTGATATGGTAAATATCAGAATAAATGTATGTATCCTACACACATGAGCTATGTAAGGAACAATCTCCATCTAAACCATAAAACCATGCAATAATTTTCCATTTCTGTGGCATTTTTAGTGTATAATTGTATCTCATGTAACACTTTTAAGATTCTTCCATTCTTCTATGTCAAAAGTATAGAGATATAAGCATAATTTATATAGACATAGATGATACAGATACAAATATAGATATGTTAGTATACTTTTGTGGTATCTTTCTTTTAATTTCTCTTGTGTCTTTATCACTATTATTTTAAAAGTATATAATATTTGAAAAAATACAGTGAATATGCACACCCCATGTTTTATATAATTATTAATATGTGTGTTACTTTTTGTTATTAGATATACTTCACTCTAAGAAAACCATTGCAATCTTTTTTATTAATTTTTATGTTTTGTTTTTCTTTTTTTCTGTAGTGATGGAGACTAAAATCAGAGCCTTCACAGAGAGGTATATCTCAAGCCTTTCTTTCTTTCTTTCTTTCTTTCTTTCTTTCTTTCTTTCTTTCTTTCTTTCTTTCTTTCTTTCTTTCTCTCTTTCTTTCTTTTTCTGTGAGATAGTGTCTTACTAAGTCACTAAGATACTCAGGCCATCCTCCTGCCTTTGCCTCCCAGAGTTCATTTCAATTTACCTTGCAGACAACTTTAGACCTGTGAAGATTAAATTTAGGTGCCAGTTTTAGAGGAATAAAAAATATACAGGCAGCTGATGAAACATAATTTTTATTATTTGTTGGCCACGCCTCCAGAGAATCACATGTGAGGCAGAGCAGATTCCTTTAGGTAAACAATATCCATTTGGACAATGAGGGAACAAAAGCAAAGGAACTTTGTCTTTCTCAAATATGGAATGGACTTTTCCTCCTGCATTTGGAGTCCAGAATTCCAGCGTGTTTGGTCTCTGGACTTTCAGAATAATATCAACAGTAGCTCAAGTTTTCAGACTTCTTGCCTCACACTGAAAATTATATTGTTGGCTTCCCAAAGTTTTTGTTTGTTGAATTGTTTGTGTGTATGTGTGTATTAATTTGTACAGTGTCTCACCACACAACTGAGACTCATAGTGTTCCTCCTGTTTTCAGCCTCGCCAGTGCTGGGATTACAGGCATGTGCCACCACACCAGGTCTTGGTTCAGCGTGCCCAGGGGCAGGGTCATCACAGCATGTGGTTCTGGGGATGGAATGTAGCTCCCTGCACTTGCCTAAGCAAATGCTTAATTTGCTGAGCTATTTTTCTAGCCCTTTCTCAATGGTTTTGAGACTGTTGTACTAGGAATAAAAATGAGTCTCCAGCTCACCAAAGGACGGACCAAGATTTCTCAGTTAGCACAATCACATTAGCCAATTGTCCTAACAAATTTCTTGATATATCTATTCATACATCTATATTGCTATCTCTGTAACATCTGTCTTATGTCTATTTGTCTGTTTATGTGCCATCTCTTCATCCATTGTATTAGTTCTGTCACTGGAGAAATGCCATTCTGAAACCTATAAAAGGAATTTAGTGTTGGGGACGATAAATCGTAAATTGATATATCTGTCCAAGGATCTACTTATCCTGCACTTTTTTAGGCCAGATTGGAGTGCAGAAATCTCCTACTCTTTTCTGGTCACAGATGGAAGCCCTAAGGCACTCTCAGGTAAGTTAAGTCCTGTTAGAGAGGATAAGGCACCTGGGAAAACTCTTGTCCTTGTCTTTCTCCTTGATAGAATGTTTGTAACTTCCCATCCCACAGTTGTCTAGTTGCTGTTCCTGGAAACATACACTCACTGCCCTTCACTTATTGTTCCTGACTCCAGTGTAATGAAGCAGGACCAAGGGTTTGTGGCCTCTTGCGTCTAGAGCACACCTCATCATCCCATATTCCTGCTATGCACTCTTTTACTTTGTCTCTTTCTCTTTATTTCCTTTACCACTTGTGTTGCAATCCGGGCAGGAGATTACAGCCACTGAAGGGATCTCTGACCAATGGAACTGTGGAAACAGTCTCTAAAGATATTAATTTCTAGCTCAATTTTTCCAGTAAAAATTTCAGTGAGGGAAACAATCTCCAAATATATAAAGTTAACTATTATTTATTGCTAATTAACACAACTCAAAAGTGATTGTCTATTTGTGTGTAAAATGGTAGAAGCTTTGGGGTTACTATCAAGAAAGGTTTATGAAAAGATGTGTACAAATCTCTTTGTGGTCATTTTTATTAAATTTTCTGGAATCAGTTCCAGGAATTAAGATTATGAGTTTAGAATGTAAGTGTGTGCAAATTTAATTTTAAAAATTGAGAATGTAATAAAAAAGGGAATATACAGATTCAGACATTAAGTCATCCCTGTTTCCTGCCCTTATATATTCAATTGCAAACACACACATACCACAAAGGCACAAACATATATATGAATAGAGATTTTATAATACATTGCTATGCCTAAGATTGTAAAACATGGTGTGGTAATCTATCATAATTTTCCTTCTTTCCTGGAACTCAGTATTATTTCCACTTTCTGCAACACACTAAATCTTAATTTTGCTATTATATTTCATACCCTGGTCCCATTTTTGCCTTCTGAGCAGAACAATATTGTATTTTTGAAAGCCATTGTACTTGGTATTTGTATATTTCTTAGAAGTATGATGGTTTGATCTTTCATCATTTAGCCATATTGATTTTTAAAATGATTTCCTGTCAGCTCCAATCTCAATTTCTAAACCACTCTTTGCTGCCATATAGCTCTCATTCTTGTAGTAATTAATAGATCCATTTTTAAGGATATGAAGAAACAATCTTTTCTCAGTGGGATTAATTTATTTCAACATTGAGTACATTATTTTCTTGACTTTTGCAGAGAGAATAAATTAATAATCCACTTAAAATGTATGCACAAAATGATTATAACAAAGCTAGACTAGTAAATATAATGTAAGACAGAATAAAAATATAGTAGAAAAAACACAAGGAAAATGTATACAAGAGAAAAGTTGTCAGTCATTTGATTCTTTATTTGCTAGTAATTGTTTTTCTGAATCAAAGTATGGCTGAGAAAAGATCAGGATAACATGACTATCTAGAAAGTATTCAAAATTGTTCATTTATCTACAAAGGCATTTTTGTTCATGGTTCAAGGTCTTCTTGTGTAGAGATTTGTTATTGTTGAATTCAATAGTTTCATGCTTGAGATCTCAAACACAAGGGATTTGATGTTTTTGCTCACTTATTAATTAATTATAATCAAAATTGATTGTGCCCTACAGAGATGAGAGTGGGTGTCGGCAACAAAGAGATTTGCATGAAGAGTTAACTTCTCATCAAAAGATTGATGCATAAATAGACAATGGAGTCATACTGTGCCGTAAAGAAAGATACGCTCAAGACACTTCTGGAAGTGGATGCACCTTGATTCCACACTCTCGAGTGAAATAAATCAGACACACGTGGATAAATATTGCATTGCAAACTGAAAGTGTAAGTACAGATTGAAAAATATTTATTTTTTTATTTTTTATTTTTAATAATTTTATTGAGAAACAAATAGCAATGAGACAGATTCAAAACTGATTACTCGCATAGTTTCAATAAGTAATACATTGCATATTGTTGTCTTCTTAGCAGTTATTCATAATACAAGATGCAGACATGATATCCTGTCCACAAACACTATTAGTACAAACTTTCCTATTCATTGAATTAAGAGAAAATTAAAAATTTTTAATTGTGTCAAATTTACAGTATGTATACCCACAAATATATTTGGATTTTTATAACAATTTGAATGAGTACACAAATGTACCTATGAGCATATATTTACATTTACATGGGGGTACTTAATGTATATACCTAAGTATTAAATATGCATATGTGAATTTATGTTTGAAAATATATTACAAAAAATCTCCATTATATTAATAACCACAAAAATTAATTTTTCAATAAATATAACCATACAGTGATTAGTGGATTTTTAAAGATCTCTTCTTTTATTTATTTATTTATTTTTGTATTTTCAGGAAAGGTCTACAGGATGTTCAGGGTCTCGCTAGTAGATCAAACTCATAGTGATCCACCTATTTACAGCATCCCAAGAGCTGGAATTACAGCTGAGTGCCACAATGCCACACCCTGTATAAGTTTTATACAAAATACTACTTTAAATTTTAAACATGTATAAAATAGATTGAATATTATTTCATGTTTTAAAATAATTTATAATGCAATGAGACATATTAAATAGACTGTAGGTTGCTTATACCACTGCATTTGCCCTATGGATTAAGAAATTAGTAGAAAGAATGGGCTTCCATACAGACTTTAATATTCAAGAAAAGCAATGTATTGATAGTATTTATTTATTTATAGTCCTTAAACAAGTGGTTTATTTAAATTTCTAGTGTGAAAAGCGTCCAAGTACATAAACACAACCTCTCTGAGGCAGTTCTACGGACTCGCGGCTGGGTTTCTGCCACTCAGTGTGTAGCTGCTCTGGCTTCGCTGAGGGGCCTCCACAACCCACCTTAGATTATGCTGGAGCGTATTTCAGACATGGTAGCATTTTCTCCATGCATTTCAATTTTCATAAAGATGAAATGTCAATCATGAGAGAAATATAAAGTTCAATATCTGGAACCAGACTATACCGACTAACAAAGAAAAAAATGACAGTGTGTTTTTGTTTTGCTGTACCTAGTGCTTTTTGTTTTCTTCTTTTTGTTTTTAATCCAATATTCAATCCACTTGTTCACCCTAAACAAAAACTGATGGTCTCAAAATACAGCATGGTTTATTCTTCGCAGTTCACATATTAAATGGCAGGGTATTTTGCTTGTTTTTTTACTTTCATTAAAACATGTTTGGAGCACGTAGCGATTATATTCTTTGTACAGAATTGGTGCATAAGTGTAACACATTTAAGTTTTTTTTCCCCTTTCTCTCCAGCTCTTTATTTTGCTAACATCATATTCATTTATTAAGAAGACCATATAAACTTAATTAGCATATATCCAAATTTTTAGTGACATAAACTTTTAACATTTTTAATTTCTTCCAAAGCTAATCAATTTTTATTTTTGTTGATGTAGTAGAGGGCCTATGTCATAGCTTGAGGTTGGGCTGGGGATTTGGCTCAGCTGTAGAATGCTTGCCTAGCAAGCTGGAAGCCCGGGGTCAGTCCCTGGCACCAAAAACTAAAAAGTAGACATAGCTTGAGGTTTATCTTAGTTCTATATCCTAAATAAATTTGATTCTGCCTTTCAAATCTCATGAAATATTTTGCCTATATTAGTTTTATATCTTTCTTCCCCAGTAAATTGCAATTACATTTTCATGATAGTTGTAATAAAATATGTAGCTATGCATTAATTTTGCTTTCTCTCTATAAAAAGTGAGTGGGCAGGTTTTGAGTTTCATTTAGCCCTAGGTGATTTCACCATTCCTGTCACAGGCACACTATTTAATTGTCCATGAAGGTTAGCAGCATATAGACCACTTTGATGTATATAACTAGAAAGAGATAGCTCTGTGTGTATATAAATATCAAAACTGCACTCCATTCTTCTTTTAAATGTAAAGATTAGCTTCATGTGTCTATAGAGAAAATATCATATTAGTAGGTCCAGCACAATTCAGTAAATGCTGTCCATAAAAATTTTATGGTTAGACACACACAGAATATTTGACTCTAATATTTAATAATTTTATTTTTTTATATTTAGTAAGTTTAAATAAGATGTGTCTACATTTATCATTGGAATAATAGTAATAATTGAGATAAAATTTTAGAATAGGTTATAATTAAATAGAGAATAAAGAAATATGAACAAAATAGCATATACAAATTAATGAAATTTTATCCATATTTCTTTGCTTCATAATATTATATCTGAATTCTGTCATAGTTATTGAAGCTAATTAATGATTACAGTTTTATGCATGGATGTTGTTAGCTTTCAAAATAAAAATCTCATTGTAAAAATTTTTAAAAATAAAAACATGAGACCCAGTCCTAGCCCAGGTCCGGTGAGTGTGCGGAGAGTTTCCTGCTACCCTGCGCCGGCGGGACCCTCTTCCAGCCCCTCGGGCCGCCCCCCACC
>NW_004524737.1:1505384-1507021 GCF_000260255.1 Octodon degus | reverse complement strand
AAAAATTTTTAAAAATAAAAACATGCCTAATTGAGTAGGATTCTATTTCTGGATACATAAAATTATTGCACAGTTTTGGATCTTCAGAGTAAAATGTGTTGAGACTCCACACATTGATGAGAAGAGGATTCAACAACTGAGCCACACCTATGATCTATTTATCTTTCTAAATTAAAAAGAGAGACAGAGAAAAATAGAGTGATATTTACAAACTCCTATAAAAGGTCATGTTTACTGGTATTTGTTAGTTATTCCTTTATGATTTATTATAACAATATAAGGCCAACTTTAGGATTTTCAATAGTGTTTGGACAAGATATCATGTATAGTGTTTGGATAGGATAACATGTCTTCATCTTGGACTATGAATAACACAATGAAGACAACAATATGTAATGTATTAATTATTGTAACTGTCCTATTGACCTCTTTTGAAACTTACTCATTGCTATTTGTTTCTCAGTAAAATTGATTTTAAAAAAACCTATAGGATTTTCAGTGCCCAAAGCTTTTTTAAAGCTAAGCTGAACATCTACTGCCTCACCATTTGTCTTTAGCACCAAGAATAGTTGAGTAGAGGATCAGCGAGATAGCTCAGTGGCCTAAGCGCCTACCTGGCAAGTGCAAGGTCTCGAGTTCATTCCCTGGTAGTAAAAAAAGTCAAATAGATTAAAGCTTGGTTCTGGTTTTCAGTGGAAGCTTGTGATCTCCTGATGCTATTTATAACCATTTAATCTTTATAGAATACCTTAACACTAAGAATACAAATAATTTGATTTTTAAAATCCTATTTTGTGTATTGAGTGGACTTATTGAACATTAATTAACCAAGTATAACTTTGATAAACTCACCAAAGCATGGTTCATTGAAATCAAGCCTAATCCACTGATCAATATGATTTTTAGAGAGAAATTGCATATTTTGCTTAAAAATCTAGTAAAATACATTTAATACAATGAGTATTACATACAGATTGGATATATGTACAGTGACAATGGTTACTTGAAGTGTGGATAAATACCAAATAGGTACTTGTAAGCTTAGTTTATTCTACTGATGTGATATAAGAAGTTAACATAATTCTCCACTCAGCAACAGCTGATTGCTTGATGAAAAGTGACTCCTTTTCGTATTTTTCCTCATTTTTTTTCTCCAATTTTAATGGGGCTTGATTGGTAATTTTTTTTTTTTTCTGAACCGGGGATTGAACTCAGGCCCTTGCACTTGCTAGGGAAGCGCTTATTCCACTGAGCCATCTCCCCGGCCCCAGTAAATATTGTATAAAGTCAAAATATGCAATGTGACACACTGAGTATACATTTTAATGATTACTTTCATCAAGCTAATACGGTAGAAATCTCTTCACATACTTACCTGTATGTTTGTGTATTTGTGTGACATGAATAGCTGAAATCTATTATCCTAGCAGATTTCCAGTCTGTAGTATATTGTTATTAACTGTAGTTACCTCTTCCCATATCTACTCATTTTATAACTGAAAGTTTGCAGGCATTCACCACTATTTCCTCTTTGGTTCTTTCTGCCCTTTCCTGGTGATCATTATTCTATTCTGTTATAATTCTCCTTTTGTATGAGATCAATCAATATGTTTCTTTCTGACTTTTATTTATTTAAT
>NW_004524737.1:1492022-1504534 GCF_000260255.1 Octodon degus | reverse complement strand
TAATTTATAGTTCATGATTTCAAATACACTTCAGTTAAATAAGTGACATAAGAAGAACTCTATTAAGATAAATTTTCCACTTGTGAGTGGAACATTATGTGGAAAAACATTGCATTCATGTACTATTTCAAAGTTATTTCATCAGAATTCTGCTATCAATTGTATTTATGAAATTTACTTCTTAATTATTGTGTGGATATTCAATGTCATATAAAATACTACAAATTAGCAGCTTATAAGGACACATGTTTATTAGTTCACATATTATCTGTCAAGGATCAAGACACAGATTATATGAACCCTCTGTGTGTGAGCTTTGAGGCCTACAATTAAGTTTTGACTAGACCAGAGCTCATCTGGAGTGGTACACTGGGAGAATCAGTTTGGAAAATTCTACATCCATGTTCCCTTGCATTGTTGTTTCAATACATCTTGCAATTATAGCAATTACATCCACACTGTCCCTTGCATCAACTTCTAAATGCTACCCTCAGTATTTCCCTTATGGTGTTTTGCAGAGGCAATTCATAACAGGAATATTTGTTTCTCCAACATAAGCATGCTAAAACAATTTTATGCAATAAAAAGTAAACATGGGGTGGCACGCCATCATCATTGATATAAACTAAAAGAAAGTATTACATCCTATTATTTTTGCTATATTCTATTGGCCAGAAGCAAATCTCCATTTCCACTCCCACCCAAGAATAAAAGATTACACAATGTCATAAATATCAGGAAGTAGCCAAACATGGTAGGAAGATTCCCTTCAGAGTCTTTCCATCAAAATCATTAAAGCCTTTTATATACTAATAGCAAATTCTCTACCTTGATTTGAATTAAATTAAAGAATAATTTTCAAACTTCGTAACTACTTGCAAATTTTGTCATTCTTCAGAAAGGCAATTATAATATAAATTTATATTATTACTTTCCAGGTGATGTGACACATTTCTGTAAACCTAGTACTCAGGGAGCTGAGACAGGATTGCTAATAGTTTCAGCCCAGCCTGGGCTACATAAGTGATCCCAAGGCTAGCTTGAACTACACTGTAAGACCATGATTTAAAACATATATATATATATATATATATATATATATATATATATAGTGACTATAGATTATTGGTAGCAGATTAATCATATTTCCTCAGTCTTGGTTTCCTAAATCTCAGGCGATGCCCCACCAACTGATCCAATTGGGAAGACTTTCTGTCTGTGGTCTGTTCCAAGAGCCAGAGTTTAATAAAAATGATCACAGTCTTGTCTAAATTCTGGAGGGCCAGTCAAAACCTCAGTGGATTAAACTCCTGCTTAGGCAGATAAAGTGGCCAAGATTCCATCTCTGGCAAGTAGTGCTGGCCCCGCCCCTGGGGCATGCTGAAATGGTATTGAGACTGGGCATGGTGGTGCATGCCTGTAATCCCAGCTCTTTGGGAGGCTGTAAACAGGTGGATCACTGAGTCCAATCTACATGATGAGACCCTGTAGATCCTGTATTAAAATATACACACAAAAATAGATAAATAAATAAATAAATAAACAAACAAATAAATAAATAAATACTGGAAGCAAGAAGCTGTAAATGGAATATATTCCAACTTTGGTTAGTTTATTGATGGATGTTCATTGATTGGACAACCCACAATTGATCTGAGCAGCTCCGAGGTGCTCAGTATGTACATCTAATTGAGATTTTAGGAAAAAATCTAATGTGTTTATTGAGCATAACTTACAAAGGATTAAAGACAAACCCTCCTAGAAATTGTCCCCTTTAGGCTGGGAGATAGCACAGGGGTATTAGTGACTGTCTGGCAAGCGCAAGGCCCTGAGTTTGATTCCCAATATCACCACACTCCCCCCACTGCCCCATAAAAAAAGTCACTTGTTGAATTTGAAGGGATTCATAATGCTACTTAAATTGCATCTAAGATATCCACATTTAACTATGCCACTCTCAACAATACTATGATGATCACTTCAGGTTTAATTTCAGGGAGGTTTTTAAAAATTTATTGCAATATATGAAACTCATTAATAAGAGGATTAGGAATTTGAAGCAATGCAACATTGACAATTAAAAATAAAATATAGTAAACTATTTTGTACAAGAGTACATATACAAGAGAGAAAAATTTAAAAATCTTTACTTTAAATAATTCAAATTAGTAGATAGGAAAGGGGTACAGGTACATAATAATATAGAATTCAAGGAGTCCAGTACAGTCTAATGGACTTATGCTATGCAAATATATTTAGTGTTTATTAAAGAATCAAAGGCAATGGCAGGAAAAATAGAGCACTGCTATAAAGATTGTAGGACTTAGGCCAGTGAGCTAGCTCAGCGGACTAAGCACGGGCCTAGGCAAGCACAGGGACCTGGGTTCTATCCCAATGGGAGGATCACTATGAATTCAAGCTGATAATGAGACCTTGTACCAAACACATTAAAAAAAATTGTAAGGCTCTCTTCACTTAGAGTAAATGGGCTTTGCGTATCCATATTATTAACCAAAGATTTGAATAAAATTTTGAAAATTTGGGACCATGGGCTGAGGGGATAATCAGTGGCACAGCACTTGTCTGACAAGTACAAGGTCCTGAGTTCAATTCCTGGTCAAAAAGAAAAAAAAGTATATTTAAATGAATAACTAACTAAATAAATAAATAACTTAAGGGCACCAAAAGTTAAAGATACAACTCACCCTCACATATTTTTTTTTCAACAAAATGCCAATTACCATTTTTCATTTCCCAATGAATTTGAATAATTGCCTCTGAATACAGTCTTTGGACATGGTTTATAGAAAGATTACCAGGCCCTTGAGAAGCCTATGCCATCAAGTTTCAAGCATGATTGTATTACTTATTGTTAGATTTAAAAGTTAAGCTAATCACTCCTCCCTACGTCTTCACTGCCTGTCCTGTCCTAGAAAGAGAGTACCTATAATAGAGTCAGTGTATGGACGGCATTAGACTTTTTGGGTAGCTTGTATGTGAATCACATTTGGAGAAAACAGACACTTGTATTGGTGAGCAATATTTTATCATAAGTGAGTCTTAGAAAAAGACCTTAGCTGAGATGCTCTGAGGATCATCAGCAAGCTCCATCACTTATCTTGAGACTGATACAGGACAGCATCAAGAACGTACCCTAACCTGTGCTATGTATGAATTCAACCCTTAACAAAAATATATGGAAATTTATTAATGTTTCAGGCTGTCTTCTTTATTAATGGATGAACAAATAAAATTTTATCATCTTTTGAATATAGTTCTAAAATATGAAATCTTGCTTGAGTAACATAAATAAAAACCTTAATGTATACATACCAACACACAAGATGCAACCAAGTATGCATGCACACAAATATGTGTGTATAAATAGATGAATGGACAAATTTTCTGTCTGTGTTAGTTAAAATATGCATGCAATAATAAATTGTGCTTAACTTTACCATGTATCTATATAAATGTTCCAAAATTCATTTAATTTTAATAAACACTTAATATGGTATGTAAACATAAATTTGAGCTTTATTGACTATAAAAACTGATCTTGTCACATTTGGAAAACAATAAATCTTTATCATATATATTTTTTTTTCTTTTTTTTGTGGAACTGGGGATTGAACTCAGGCCCTTGCGCTTGCCAGGGAAGCGCTTATTCTACTGAGCCATCCCCTGGCCCCTATCCAATATAATTGAAATTTATTCTCAATACATTTTTCTTCACTTTCTCCATACCTACTTTGAATCACCACTATAATTATGTACTTTACAGTATATTATGTGTATATAACAAATGTTATAATAAAAGAAGAATAAAGTGAAGTTAAAAACAAAAAGAAATAGGATTGAAAATGATCCTTTTTCAAACAAATTTGCTGGATAATAGTTAATATAGGTGATAACAAAACTACATATTTTTCCTGACCAAATTTTTAATGCAATACAATGGAAGCCCTAGAGACATAAAATTGGTCTACAGAAATAAAATGTACTCAAGAAAAATGTACATCTTAGATCTTTTTTTCAATGAGAAATAATTTGTTGTTATTATGGGTTCATGAGTTTGTATTCTGTACAATTTTATCCATCAAAAACCATGCTCTTTAGAAATATACACAAGGTGTTTCTTGCTGTCTCCTCTATATACCTTGTATCCCTTCCTTTGCTGGTAGGCCTGGATAGATTTGCAAGTAGAGCGTGGAGCAGCATTGACAAGGCAAGATATCCTTGTATTGTCCATGAATTTAGCAATACGATTACCAATCTTCCAATATGAAGTATTATTTGGATTTTATCATTTTACTTCTTTATCATACTGCACAACTAGATGGCTACTGCTAGTTTGCTGAGTGGACTGATCATGAAAATGTGCGGGATTTTGTCAAATTATTTTGTAGATCAAGTGCATTTGTTTTTTTTTATTTCATTAATATCATATATTATGCCAACTGAGTTTTGTGTATTAACTGAGTCATTTGTGCAACAAATTCCATTTCAATGTAATATGTAATCTTTTTATTATGAAGTTATTTTCAATTATCCAGTATTGTGATAAAAGGTTCAATGCATATTTATATGTTTTTCTATAGCTTCTGTTTTTTGTAATGCCTTTGTTAATAGTGTTAAAACAAAAAAATTACAAGTAAAACAGAATTTCACTTAACAAAGTAATAAGAATTCAACTGTATTTTTAGTAATGCTTAATGCTGTCTTCCTACAAGTTATTCATATTACGAGATATATTCTTGCAAAACCTGAATAGGAAAGAGAAAAAGAATGAGGTATAGAACTAAGAGAAAATGGAGAAACAATTGAAAAAGGAGATAAAACAAATAAGCATTCTCGGCTCCTTTCCATTGATCAGCAGAAATCCACAGTGCACTCGGTAATTTATCTTCAAAGGATATAATAAGAATTTGTTTTCGTATATTTTTGAAAGACTTTCTGAAAAATATGTGTAAATATTTTATAAATGTTGCTATAGTTCATAAGTGAAACTATACATTTCTGAGTTTTTCCCATTTGTTTTTTTTCATTTATCCATTTTTCAAATGTTTATATTTACTAGGACATGACTCCAGTTCATAATGATTACATTTGTTGTTGAGAGTTATTGCATGGCCAGAAAATATTTTAATTATTTTTCCACATTTTCCCCCACTTTTCACTCCCTTCCATCCATCATTGACCATTTTCTTCGTCAGGTAAATACGTGTTTATAAGTATTATATATCTCTATTTTCTATTATCTTGTCAATTCTGCTCTGATGCTTCATTATTATTTTAAACATTTCAAAAAGTACTCTAATTTTTGGAGTGAGTAGTAATGATCTCTTTCATTTCTTTTTTTTTTCATTCTTTAATTCAATTTTATTTTGAAAACTAAAAACAAAAGAAAGAATAAAAATCAGAAACAAAGCCAGAAACAGGGCAAACAGCAATAATACATATATTACTGATTTTCAAACCAAGAATAGCCAATTAACAGTGATTGATATATTGTCTATTATTATCATCAAATCTGTTGCTCAGATTAACAGACATAGTTATGTAAGGTTTGACATATAGTTGCATATTACCACTTTCTTTCAATTTCTTAGATTTTTGTTCTTGTCTCTTGTTTTTACTTTATAAAAAATTTTGTTTTAAAGAGAATAAAGCAATAATTGATATGACATCAGAAATAGTACACATTTAGAAGACCAAGATGACAGGTATTCAAGCATGGTTTTTCTACTATGCTTTGCTGTCCTTGATGTAGTTGCTTAGATCATAGATATCAGAATACAGCATTAGTGAAGGTGAATATTCTATATATATTAGCTTCTATTTTCAAAAAACTGTTGGAGATCTTTAGTACAATCATCTCAACCATACTGTATACATACATTTTCTTACATTTTTCCCCTACCTGTTTTCTTATCTTTTCTCCTTTCTTTCCTTTTCATTGTTTAATTCTTAAATTCCATTTCTTTTGGTTTTACTATATTTGATAATCCTTTTGTCTTTTATTACTTTTGTCTGGTTCTTGCAATAGGGAGACAAGATGATATTTAGACATGTGGGTCTGGTTTATGTCACTTGAGTATAGCCTCTAGTTGTATCCACTTACTTATGAAGAATTCAAGTTTGTTTTTCTTTATAGCTGAGTAATTCTCTATTGCATAAAAATACCACATCTTTTTATCCATTTGTCCATGGGCATTTTGGTTGCTTCCAAGATTTGGCTATGACTAATAGTGCTCGTGTAAACATGGGTGCACATATATCATTGTGCTATGATGTTTTCAGTTCTTCTGGAAAAAAAAAATTAAAAAAGGGAAATAGCTGGATTGAATGGGATTTCCAAGCCTAGATTTTTGAGGAGTCTCCACACTGATTTCCATGGTGGTTGTACCAATCTATATTCCCAACAGTGGTGGCAGAGGGTTCCTTTTGCCCCATAGCCTCTCCAGCAGTTATTAGTTGATTTCTTCATGACAACCATTCTTTCGGGGGTGAGAAGGTATCTCAATCTTGTTTTAATTTTCATTGCTCGAATAGTCAGTGAAGTGGAGAATTTTTTAGGTATTTACCACTAACATTTCTTCCTCTGAGAAGTGTGTATTTATCTTAAATGCCCATTTTTGGATTGAGTCTTTATGTTGTGGGGCCCTATTTTCTTTAATTCCTTATACACTCTAGATAGAAGACATCTGCTTAAGTGATTACTGGCTAAGATTTTTTTCCAAATTTGTAGGTTGTCTTTTTATGCTGTTGGTGGTTTCTTACAACGTGCAGAAAATTCTCAATAAGAAGAAGTTCCAGTTGATGATTCTTTGAAGTATTTCCCATGCAGTTGTATTTTTATTCATGAACTGCAGGCCCTGTCTCGTCAAGATTTCCATCTACTTTCTCTTCCAGGAGATTTAGTGTTTCTGTTTTAATGTTTAGATCTTTAATCCATTTTGACTTTAATTTAATGCATGACAATAGACCCGGGTCTATCTTTAATTTTCGGCATGTAAAGAGCCATTTGTTAAAGAGGCTTTCTTTCTTCCAGTGAACAAGTTTGGACCCTTTGTCAAAAGATAAGAAGGCTGAGTGTGTTTGTAGTTGTAGTTGTATCTGCATCTCTTAATCCATTTCATTAATCCTCAGGACCAGCTTTATTTGTTTGTTTTTGATTTTTTTGCCAATACCGTGCTAATTTTATCACAATATCTTTGCATTATAATTTCATGTCAGGGACTGTAATGCCTCCTGCCTTGTCTTTATGGCCCAGGATTATCTTTGCTATTCTAGGACTTTTCTGGTTCAAAATGCTTTTTAGGATTATTTTCTCTAGATCTGTGAGGTATGTTGGTGGTTATTTTGATAGAAATTGCATTAAATCTGTATAAAAATTTTGAGAGTATGGCCATTTGCACAATGTTGGTTCTTCCTATTGAGGAAAAAGGAATAGCTTTCCATTTTCTGAAATCCTCTTTGATCTTTTTTTAGAGTATTTCAATTTTCATTTAATAGATCGTTTACTTCCTTAGTTAGACTAATTCTTAGGTATTTCATTTTTTGTGTGCAATTATGCAGAGTATAGTTTCTCTACTTTCTCTCTCAGTGTGTTTGTTATCTATGTAGAGGAAGGCTATTGATTTTTCAGTACTGACTTTGTAGCTTGCTATGCTACTGAATTTGTTTATTAATTCTAGTAGCTTCTTTGTGAAGCTTTTTGGGTCTTCCATGTAGAGTATCATGACATCTGAAAATAATGATAGTTTAACTTCTTGTTTACTTATTCTTATTCTTTTCATTTCTCTCTCTTGTCTAATGGCCCTAGCTATTGATTCCAGAACTAGTTATATTGAACAGGATTCATGATAGAGGCATCATTTTCTTGTACCTGATTTGGTGCAAATATTTCAGTGTTTTCTGATTTAGAATTATGTTGGCTGTTGCATTGCTTCCTTCACAGTTCCACTGAAGAAGTTGATGAGTATTGGGATTGAAATCTTCTCTAAATTTCTTTTAGAATTCAGCTGAGAATCCATCAGGATCTGGGATTTTCTTTATCAGTAAGTTTTTTTTTAATTACATTTTCAATTTCACTGGCTCATATTGGGTTTTTCAGAGTTCTTGTAGCTTCTTGATTCATTTGTGGTAATTTGTACCTATCTAGGAATTTGTCCATTTCTTCTGTGTCTTCGATTCTGTGAGAATAAAGATCTTCAAAGAGCCTATTGCTGATCTTCTGAATTTCCACAGGATCTGTAGTACTTTCACCCTTTTCATTCCTTATTGCTTGAATTTGAGTTTTTTTCTTTATGCTCTTTGATGAGGTCATATAGGGGTTTATTCATTTTGTTTAACCTTTCAAAGAACCAATTTTTGATTCATTAATCCTTTGTATTGTTTTCTTTTTCTCAGTTGTATTAATTTCTGCTCTAATCTTTATGATTTCCTCACATCTTTGGGCTTTGGGCTTAGTTTGCTCTTCTTTTTCTAGGAGCTTAAGGTGTAGCATTAGGGAATTTATTTGTTCTCACTCTATTTTCCTAATGTGTGAGTTCACCACTATAAATTTCCCTCTATGAACTGCTTTCATTGCATCCCACAAATTCTGGTAAACTGTGCTTGAATCTTTGTTGGATTGTAGATATTGTTTAATTTCTTGATTAGTTTTGGCTGTACCCCTTTGGTTGCTGAGGAGAGCATTATTTATGTTTGTGGGGTTTTGTGGTGCATTGTGTCATTAATATACAGTATGATTTCACTTGGAATAATTTCTGTTTTCTTGCACATATTTAAGCACAACCTATAGATTAGTATGTGGTGTATTTTAGAAAGTATCCCATGTAAAGCTGAAAAGAATGTGTATTCAGATGTTATTCAGTGGAACACTCTGAGTATACCCACTAAGTCTATTTGTTCAAAAGTTTGGTTTAGTTCTGCTAACTCTTTTTTAATTTTTTGTCAGCTTGACCTATCATATGAGATAAGAAGGTGCTAAGTTCTCCTGTTAAGATTGTGATATTGGTTATTACATTTTTTCATGTCTTTCAAAATTTTTCTTTTATGACTAGGTGCTCCTGTATTTGGTGCATACATAATTCTGAATGTTATCACCTCCTCTTGAATTTTTCCACTAATTATTGTGTACTGATAGTGTATAGTGACCTTCTTTATCTCATTTGATCATTCTTGTTTTGAAGTCCAGGTTATCTGCAAATAGAATAGTTACCCCTGCTTTCTTTCTGAGGTCTTGGAGTATGTAGTATTGTTTTCCATCCTTTCACTTTCAGCCTATAAATTACTTTATGTGTTAAATGTGTTTCTTGTATACAGCATATTGTTGAATTTTGTTTCTTCATCTACTTTGCCAGTCTATTTCTTTTCATTGGTGAACTGAGTCCATTTACATTGGTGGTTAAAATTGACATGTATCAACTTGGTTTATCATGCTGTTTTCCTATTGTTGGTTCTCTACGTTTATCCAGTGTTCAGTAGTTTGTGTTATTTGGTGGGTTATTTCTCTTGTCTTTCTTAGAATTGTGGGTATTTTGATCCCTTTCTAGAATATCTTTTACTATTCTGTGTAGAGTTGATTTGGTCATCATGAATTTATTTAGTTTTTATTTGTCATGGAAGTATTTCACTTCTCCATTAAACTTGAAAGATAGTTTTTCAGGGCATATGAGTCTGGGTTGGAATTTGTTTTCTCGTAGGACTTGAAATACTTTGTTCCATGCTTCTTGACTTAATGGTTTGTGAGGAGAAATCTGCTGTTATTCTGATAACATAGAATTTGTTAAGTATGTGTTTTCCTTCCAATATCATCTGTTGTTTTTCTCTTTCAGTTTTAGTATGTTATTTATATGCTGAATTTCTGTGATCGGGACTATTATATGTCTGGGTACAGTTTTAATTAGGTTTTGATTATTTGGAATTCTATATACCTCAGTCCCCTGAATGTCAATTGTTTTCCCATATGTTAGAAGCTTTCTGCTATTATTGCTGCCCATATTCATTCCATGTCCTTTGGGTTTCCTCCATCTTTCTCATTGATGCCTATTACCCTTCTGTTGTTCATTTTTGCATCATCTTTCAGCTGTATCCTAGTTGTTTTTAAGAGATCTTTCCTTACCTTTTAACTAGCTGCAAAATTGTCTGAAAGGTCTATCTTCACTTTCATTCAAATGGTTTTCTCAACTTTTGATTGAGTTTTTAATTTCTTATGTATATCTTTGAACCTGCTTCATGAATTCTATTTCTTTCCTGTATTGCTCATTCAAGGCTTTCATCATTTTTCTGTTCTCTTTTATTTTTTATCAGTGTCTTCTTTAGAAATGCTTCATAATTCTTTCATTTTAATTATAATTTTTTCTTATGAAATTTTGGTAGTAGGTAGCTGTATTGCTGAAGTCAGACTCTCTCTGTAAAGACTTTGTTTTGGTATCACTCCTGTCTCAGAAATCGTTGTTTTATATTGTCCCAAGATTTTGCTTTTTCTGTTGATTAAGAGTGAGATAGTGGTTTCCCTTTGCATTGTCCTCTGTCCTTCATAGTAGGGCTTTGGTGACGTTATTATTCAAGCACCTTCTGATAGTAATACCTAAGGGAAAACATGTGGTTAAGACATGTGGTTTCCTATTTACAGTGTAACAATGAGAAGTACTATTAACAGCTAATGAAATGTATAAATGGACTAACTTTTGTAATTAATGGGTTTGTACTTTAGACCATAGAAGCAAATATTATAGCTGTGTAAATAACCAGATCTTAAATTGGGAATTTGTGTTTAAATTAGTTTCCCTGAGTTCTGTCTGGGCACTTTCACTTTATATATCTGGAGTCTTCCAGGAAGACTAGCTCACTCCAATTATGTGATGCCTCTTCTCCTTCACAAGAATGTTCCTATAAATCTGGGCCTTGGTTTGGGTTTGGCTGGGTCCAGCAGTATAGAATGGGTCAGCTGCACCTGCTGGCTTCAGGTCCCCTGGCTCCATCTGGCTAGGTGCTCTGAGTTGAAAGGGGCCGCTGCACCTGGTGGCTTCCTGTCCTGTGGATGAACTCCCATTTCTATTTCTAGAAATTTGCATTTTCTCTCCATTCATTATTTCCTTACTTGTTCCAGCTACAATTACTTATCTTTCTTGATTTTTAAAAACAACCAACTTGATTTGTATTCTTTATTGTGTTTGTGCTCTAGTATTTTTATTTCCTTCTTTATCTTCATTTTAGACTTAGTTGTCTCATGTCTCTTTTTTTAAATGTAGGACAAGGTCTACAGGGTTTCCAGAGTCTCACTACATAGATTGGACTCATAGTGATTCTCTTGTTTTCAGCCGTCCAAGCACTGAGATTACAGGTGCACACTACCACACCCAGTCTCAATTGCCTCTGCAGGGTGCCCCAGAGGCAGGGCAGATAGGACACTCTGGGGAACAAACTGTAATTGCTGTTTTTAGTTCTTCGTTGCCTCACTAGCTGAAAAGGAGACATTTTTACATATTATGAAGCCTCTTTTCTTATTAACTTGTATCTATTTGAATATCCTATGCTTTGTACCATTTCATAACTTTTAAATACATCAAAATTTGATTTGATGCATAACATACAATCTGCACTATAGAATGTTATATTGAATTTGATAACAGTGAAGCATCCCTTTAGTTATTTAATTTTTTTCTGCTTCAAGTATTTTGAGGTTTCCTTGTACAGTTTATAAATGTGTGTAATAACCATATTTTCTACTAGATTTAATTTTTTCTTCTAAGTACATAATCTTCTTAACAAATTTTTATTAAACCCTATTTTCCAGATAATACTTTGTATTACTTCTTCAGATTTTATTAATATGTGGTTGTTTGGTATATGTTTCTTTTTATTTTTTTTTATATTTTCCTCTTGCTCTTCTAATTGATATGTTAAACTAGACAGCATACAGCTGGTCAGTGTATGTAACCATTCTGCCTTTTTCACACATCATTAAACATTTTTAATCGTGCATATTATACATAATTAATAATCTGGAATCTACTTTTGGGTTTTGTTGTAATTTTGGTACACTTTATTTGGCATTTTATACCTTGACACACTTATTGTTTTCTATTGTATTTGTGCATTTTTCAGTTACATTGTTATTTTTACAGTAACATTATTACAGTATAATAATTATTACAGTAGACTTGGAGGGGCAATAAATGACTTTCAATAGCAGACCAAAATCTTTGCACCTGAGCAGTTCTGTCCTACTTCCCTTACCTTTATTCCAAGACTGTATTGTATCTTTGGACTTCCATGTGCATATTCATGCTGCTTTATGCAGCTTGCATCTAAATCTAACAAAATAAAATGAGGTCATAAACCTAAAATTGATATGAAAGGCACGTCTTCAATCCAGGAAAGGGAGAGTTGCAAATATGCATGTGCAGGGCCAGGGAGATGGCTCAGTAGACTAAGCTTTTGCCTGGCAAGCGCAAGGGGCTGAGTTCAATCCCTAGTCCCACAAAAAAAAAAAAAAA
>NW_004524737.1:1490909-1491922 GCF_000260255.1 Octodon degus | reverse complement strand
AAAAAAAAAAAAAAAAAGGAAGTTCAAGTCCCAACCATGCAGTTTAGCAAAATGCTGTTCCTGAATACAATAAGAATAATAGCAATAGTAACGTACCATGATTGTAATTTGATGTGAAGATTTTGAAATCACTTCCCACCACCACTGACATCTGTGTATCACATTGCTAATTTCACTGACACTTTCTTTATATGAACTTGTGGTGCAGTTCTTTGTCCTTTCATTCCATGCAAGGACATGATACCCTGTAACACTTCTTTTGGGTTTGTTCTCAAGAAATAAGTAAGCGTGGGTTTAGCTTAAAACTTCTTATTTCTCCTTAAATTTGAAAACCAGTTTTGCTGTTTACTGAGTACTTAGTTCATAGTCATGTTATTTCACTGATGATTTCTTTTACTTTATATGTTTTTTGGAAAGATTTTCATCTTTCTTTTATGTACAATGAGTTTGTAGGGTCTCTTTCACTGACCACGTGCGAAGGAAGATCACTTAATCCAACGTGATGAAGCTGATATCCTTTAAATACTGAGGGAAACACTGCTGCACTTGTTCAGCGATTATTTCTGGAACAGACTTTGTCAGTTCGAGGAGATGCGTACAGAGCGAGAGCTCAATCTAAATATCCTTGGATGACTCCCATAGAGCTGCTGGTGACCCGTGCTGCTTGCCTTTATAATTCTCGAAGAAAAATCAGGTGATCAGCTTTCCATGTCTTGAGTTCTGAATTGACTCATTCTGGCTACTATGTGGCAAGTCTCTCTTGCTTTTTGTTTTATATGTTGTTGCCCTTGTTTTGTTGTTTTGCTTTGACTGTCTGTATGTGTGAACACATCTTTAAATTCCTGGAATTTTCTGAAGTTCTTTTAGCTGAAAGTTTATGATTTTCACTAAACTTAGAAAGTAGAGCTTCTGTGGCCGGCTAAATAGCTCAGCAGATTAAAGTGCCTGCACGCAGGAGTAGGGGCCTGGGTTCATCCCCGGGAACTGCTATGCCGGCCCCACCCCTGGGGCAC
>NW_004524737.1:1487499-1490722 GCF_000260255.1 Octodon degus | reverse complement strand
TATATAAAGAAAGTAGTGTTTCTTTTTATCTGTCAATATCTTTGCAGATCCGTGTCTCTTCTGCCTTAGCCCTCTCAGTAATCATACACTGCCACATGCAAAAGAGCCTCACAGTCTCAGAGGATATGTTTGTTTTTCTTCATTCTTTTTTAATCTACTCAGCTGATAAATCTCCACTGACCCATCTTCTGCCTCTATGCTTCTTTATTTTGTGTATTCAAATATGCTATTAATCATTTTAATGAGATTTTCATTTCATGACTGTACTTTTCAGACTTTCACTTAATTCAACAAACAGGGTTTCATTTAGCTCTTTGAATATATTAGAAATAGCTGGTTGAAGTCTCTGTCTAGCAATTCCAAGACAGCTTCCTCAGGGAGTATCTTTTTGTTTTTTCTATCCTTATTTATGATTTGCTGTTATTGCTGTCTGTTGCAGCTATTTTTATTTAGTAACATTCAGAATTAAATCTGCTAAGCATGTGTTCCTTGTCTGGTAATGTCATAAGGATGGCTTTTAACCTGATGACCAGGGCCATATAAGAAGAGTGAGATGGACAAAGAACACAGTATGAGAAACCAATCACTATAGCGCCCTGTTCTCTAACTTGTTGCCTCCAGAACTATAATAATTACATTTTAGCTGTTTAAGTCACTCAGAATATGGTATGATAATAGCCAAGCTGACTAATATAACAAATCCTTCCTCAGTTCCTTCTTTTAAGCTTTTCAATTAGTCTATGGAGAGACCCAAGGTAACTCCTTAATCTCCAGCAACTATAACACTAAAACACTTGCCTGCAAAAGTTTTAAATAATGTACTTCAGGATAAAAATGTGGGATTGACTTATTTCAAACAAATACAATTTCTTCATGTAGGAAATTCCCAGGAAACTAATGGGCAGTTAAAATAATAATTTACTGTACAAAAATCTGTCTTTTAAAGAGCTATAATTCTATCATGCTCCATTTGATACCTAAGCTATCACAAATATTTTCTATGTGCATTCTTAAAATATAGAATGGAAAATAAAGCCAGAACAATTATGATGCCATAGATTAATTTTCATAATCAATATTTACACATTATAAAATAACTGTTCAAATCTTGTGCTATGAATAACTACTACAAAGACAACAATATGCAAAGTGTTAAGTATTGTAACTCTCCTGTTAAACTGTTTTGAAACTGTCTCATTGCTATTTGTTTCTCAATAAAATTAATAAAAAAAAATAAAATGACTATTGAATACCCCAGCATATCCATTGGGTGGGAGTCTCCCCAAAGCCAACAACCAACAAAGACACCAGCATTAGATTCTTACGCAGGAGAGCTATAGGTTCTTAACCAAAGAGTAGTGGCACCATTGAGGTAGAACCACAAAACATTACAGGGACATGGCTTCCTAGATCATCAGAGGCCCAGTTCCTGATTGGCAAACTTTAAGGGCAGAACTGCTAAGTCAGAACAGCTGAGAACTGGAAATCCCTACTTCGGTGAAGCTAAAACATAAAACTTGCTTCAATCTAGCAGGCTGGAAAACAAAAAACACCCATTTTAAGAAAACTAAAACCTCTAATTGCCTAGAAATTGTCCATCTTAAGTATTACTATAGAGTGTAAAAACATATGTACAATATGTACGCAACTTTGTCTGAAGTTCCTTTTCTCTTTTTATCAACAATTATTCATGTTGTGGCTCACATTCAAAGAACTTGTGTGTTAATGGTCTGAAAAATAATATGTTAACATGAAATATATTTTATGTAAAAGATGGAAGTAAAAATTATATAACTACTACACATTATCAAAATTAGGCATATGACAAGGACTCATAGAAGAAAGAGTTAAACATTTTTGACTAACTTTAAATTATTTCCTCATTATTTCTACCAAAACTATAGTATTGTTCATGTTCCAATAGAAGATAGATTTTTGGGCAATTTTTTTCTGTAAACTCAGCATACATTAGTTAATAACAGATAATTCACTAAATTATATTACATCTCATTTGCAGTTGGAATAAAAAATAATATAGTTACTGAATATTTTTCACCCAATTAGAAAAAAGTGACCAAAACATATAGAGAAATGTATTGAATTTTGCATTTTGTTTACAAATACTCAGCAGTTGATTCTGCATAAATTTGCAAAAGTTGAAGTATTGGAATGATTTAGAATAAATATTTTAATGTAAGTGGAAGTTGAACAAATATTTAGGAATGGACAATTCCTGTGTCATGTTATGAATTAGACAGTATGTCTTGGGGTTGTCACCTGTTAGCAGCTTATGAAACATTCAAAGGCTGAAAGTGACATAAATGTGGCACCTTGCAATTTTGTACTTTCAAAGTCTAAAATGAATCTCAGTGGGCTAAAATCTAGAGTTCTGCAGGGTTAGTACATTTCAGGACACAGAATGGGCAGCCTGTTCCCTTACCCTCTCCAGCACTGAGAAGCCACTCAGGGTCCTTCTCCTGCCACCCCTTTGTCTTCAAACTCAGCACTGTCAGCTGCAGTCTCTCACACATTTACTTGTCCTCTACTTTTCCAAAGTCTTCCAATTACAGTAAACTTCTTAATGGCCTATCCACATATTCTAGGAATTAGGACACAGATGTCTTTCTTGAGTCAGAGAAGGGGAGGTGGTTATTCTACTGGTGCATTACATCAACAATATTTCCAGAGCCACTGCCACTGGAATGGGTCAGGTTGTTTCCTATCTTTCCCTACAAGGTTCAACCTTCCAGTAGAGAAAGGATAATGCACCCAGGTTTTCATTGTTATCCCCCTCTTAACATTGCAAAGGTGATGTATTTTTCATCACTGTTATACAAAGAGAATTCCTCCAGGCGAACTGTGTTTCTGCTGGGACAACAGCAAGAGATGTGAGTGCAGGAGACCATTGGATAGGGCTGGGGAGATGGCCCAGCGGCACGAGCACCTTCCTGGCAAATACAAAGCCTTCAGTTTGATTCCTAATACTAGGGGGAAAAGATACTATCACAAAGAAGAAGAAGAAGAAGAAGAAGAAGAAGAAGAAGAAGAAGAAGAAGAAGAAGAAGAAGAAGAAGAAGAAGCTGCCATTGGACAATAAATGATCAATGTAATTATGTAATTACCGGTGTACCTGAACTAGCAAACATGGCACATAGAAATATGGAATTTACTCAGTAGCACTAATTGTTTCACAAAATGTAAGCAATTACATATCATATATAAT
>NW_004524737.1:1477341-1487309 GCF_000260255.1 Octodon degus | reverse complement strand
TTATATTTTAGATAAATAATAAAAGTAAATTATTCTTTTGACTATGTTTAATAAATACATCAGCATTATAACATTTTATGCTAAAGAAACTTGAGGACAGGTTTTTGTACGTAATTTTAGCAGAACACTTTATTGTCTTTATTTCTTTCTTAATTCCAATAAAACACCCAAAAGAATATATAATTAGAGAGAAAATCTCTTAGTTAATTTCCCAAGTGCTAATAGGTGATAAAATAACAGTGTACTGAGAGCATAAAAAGACTGTATGAAAATTCATTGTCATAATTTAATGTAAAGCATTAGGTATGATAACAGAAATCAGTGACAATGGAACATTTACAAATATGTGCAATTAAATGATATACTCATGAACAAAGTGTCATAGAAGAAATCAAACTAGAAATATAAAAGTATCTTGAGACATATAAAAATAGAAACGCAATGTAGCAAATTGTATAGAAACAGGAAATAGTTTTCTAAGGAAATATTTTCATGATAAATAGCCTCTAAAGGAAAAGATTTCAAGATGCCACATTAAGAAAACAGATCTGAAATAAGATAGTTTTGTACCTGAAAGTGCTACCAAAAGATAAACTATAAAATCAGAATGATATTAGTATTAAAAAGTAATACAAAGCTAAATGAAATAGAAACTAATAGATTTAAAAATCAGCAAAATTGGTAATATTTTTGACAGGGTGAGCACAAGGGATAAATATTTGTCCAGACAAAGAAAAAGAAAGGGTCCAAATAAATAAAATTGCAAATGAAAGAGAAGTTATGCCCAATCTCTTAGAAATACAAAAAAATAATAAGACTACAATAAAAAGTATGGGTGAATTGGATGTTAAAAATACATATGTTTCAAGAAATTGAGAATCTACTTAGACGGCCCATAAAAACCTAGAAAATCTGAGTAAGAAAATCTGAGTAAGGAGTTTGAAACTAATCAACAACCACTTAATAATGGGAAGCCCAGGACTTGGCATTTTTGCTGAATTTCAAAAGTGTGAAGCGTACTTAATGTTAAACCTACTCAAATTCTGCCAGAATTCTAAAGGAAGCAAACACTGCTAAACTCATTTCTCAAGAATAACATTGCACTGACAGTAAAGCCATCTCTACTGCAATTTGGTGACCAGATATTAAAATTTTCTTCTTGCACGGGCTTTTGCGTCACTCCTCCACACCATTTTCAACCTCAACATCACAGGTGTCCACCTAGCATCCTCTGGTTTCTCCTGCAGAGCGCCGATCTCATGTTCTTTCATGTATAAGTGGATATTCCCCCAACACCTTTCTCACTTTTCTTCCATATCGTCAAAATTTCCATTCTCCTCTTTGCTATAGTGTAGTCACAGATAAGACACATTTAGTGATTCTTCAAATCATTTCAGTCTTCCATTGTGACTGAATTGAGTTCACTCACCATCACTCCTTTGAAACCACTTTTGTAAAGTAAGTCTCCAAAAGTCTAGGGAACAAAAACCAATCATGAAGTATTAGGCAATGCAATTAGATGCTTGATTTCACTTGCTTTGTGTTGATACTTTCACTGGCCATTTGCCATTGGGCTATTTTAGGACTCTATTCTTTCTTGATACTTTTCCTTCCCATCCACTCCTCTCCCCTCTTGTACTCTTACTTTGCCTTCCAATCACTGACCCTTTCTATTCCATCTGTAGTAATATCTAAGAAGAGCTTACCTAATGTCTTGTCTAAATTCCACCCCAATTCTCATGGTTTCTAAACATGCATTCCAGTGCTTAATTTACTACTGAATTGTAGGCTATTTGAACTTCCACAGTTTGTCTCCAAACAAGTATCAGATGTCCCAGATCAGCATTTTCAAGAGAATATTGAACACTTGCAAGAATTTGGATATGGCATGTGTTCTAAAGATTCATGCATAGGAAGCTATATCCCAGTGCTGGGCTGGTATGGAAGGGATGGAAACTTGAATAATTGGAGACTAATGAGGAGAAATTAGATCACTGGATGCACCACTTAGTGATGGAATAAATATAGCTCCTCCAGGTTCCCAGTTACTGCCCTTAAGAACAGATTGTTATCCACTTGGTAAGCCTATCTCTTCAATCACTCTCCCTTCATGTCTCACTGCTGATTATTCTATCAGACTAGTGATTCTACCTTTAGCCATCTGCCATTTGTGATATCAGAGGACCCTTCTCACCCATAGGTGAGAAGTGGCCCCTGCCATACTCACCAAGCTCCAAAGTCATCAACTAAACAATACTTCACTTTTATATAGTTATTGGTACTCTTTGCATAACATAAAATATGATTATTTTCTTGATTACAAACATGTAGAAAACACCTTGACATTAAGATCTATACTCTTTGTATAAGTACTCAGTTCTGACATTTCATTAGTCTTTCTGAAACCTATTTTATGAGATGTAACAACCAGCTGCTAATTTTTTGTTGCACATTTATTCACTGACAACTGTAAGTATTAATTTAAACCAAACGTACCTTTTCATACATTCTATAATGTCATAGCCAAAGGCAGGTTAGTGCCACTTTAATACGCTGGTCATATACAAAATAAATAGAATTACAGGCTACCTTTTACTATACAATTACCTGGATCTATTGCTTGGTCTCTAAAATAGCATAGCCCATTTTTAAAAGGTCTATCTAGTTAAGCAATATAATTTATTGAAGAAGGTTGTTAAAATATCATCACATCCATCTCTTCTGAACGTAGTGCAGCGTACGTGGCAGCAATTATAAATAAAACTAATACAACACAACCAAGCCGAAGCTTGCTAGGAGTTCATAAGAAAACTATTTTCATAGGCTTTGCTGAAGAAACAACCTATTCCAAATCAAGGGCAGCATCTGATTTCTAACTTTTCACACATTAATACCTTCCTAAAATTTGCAAACTTGTGTTCCAGATACCAAACAGACATTCACAGGTGGTCAAGGTTACTTAGGTGTTTTTGAACACTTATAAGGCAGTGCTTTGCTTTCAGAAAGATCTCACTGGCCTTTGTAGCACACTGTGGGTGCAAATAGATTTCTTGTCCCAGCCTCTTCACAAACCATGGCAAAAGCTGCCTGAAAATTTGTTTCTAATAAGAAAGCTTAAATGTGCTGCCACTTGGGTATTTCTGATCTAGCTTCACAAGTGCACAGAAGGATGCTGCATGAAGAATCAAACAGTCTACCAGGAAATGTGATGCAACCCCAGGAATCTTCAAAGACAGACTTGAGGCTAATGTTCTGGTGAATCAGGGAAGCGACCTGGAGATGGGAAATCCATGTATGTTGCTTCAAAAGATGCTCTCATACACTGGTTTTGCATTTAGGGAAGAGACAAGTAACCAGATTCCCCAGAGTTTTCTGTTTAATGAGCTTGTCTGCCTCTTCACTGTTCTCCCAGGCACCATGACTGCTTTGTGAGCAGAGGCTGCACCATAAACTCTCCCTGGGATGCAGGCCCAGGAAATCCCTGAGGACAGCAGAGACTGGTGCACGTGCTCACAGAGGCTCTCCTCACAGTACAACCTGGATCTTGCCCCCACGAGGGGATCCTAAGGGAGAATAACATTAACTAAAGAAAATGAGAACTGTCTGATGCACAGGTTATTTCCAAGCAGGGCTCTTCTAAAGTAGAAGCTTAGTGTCAATAATGGTAAAATGTGAGGATCGGGGCCTGGGTTAGAATCCACAGACAGATGGAAATCTTCAGCTGGTGTTTTCCTGCAGCAGCCTACAGGCTGCGTATCCACACCAGAGAGAGGCTTCCGATGTCATTCCAGTGAGCAGCATGGGTTTGAGATTTTGATTTCACTAAATCCAAATGTCCTGTGCACAGTAAGACCTACAATTTCTGGCTCTGTATGGTAGCAATGACTTAATACACACAGCAATGAATAGAAAGGTTCATGTAACTGCAGAATATTATTTTCCTGAAGTTTCAGTTAAGTGAATTAAATGCAGTTGCCCTTCACTAAATGCAATGCAGCATATATTTCTACCTTCATCAAACAGCTGTTAAGGGCAAAGTGAGGCAGAGGACTACCTAAGGAGGAGATAATCAATTTTCCAATTAACTTGAAGGAAAAGGCATCATTCCTGAACCTCCTAAGCAGCGCTCCTGTGAAACCTGAATATGCTTTACTGTGCTGATGACGATGTTTTGAGATTCTTACAATGACCATTCTATCATCAGTGTGAGACTCATTTTGGTCTTTCTTTCAAATTTATTTGTCTTATTTGACTTTAAAAACCTTTTCGTTTCATTTCTACAGTCATATACTATATGTGAAATGCATAAATGAATAATACATAAACCAAAGATATATAGCATATGTATATACACACACACACACACACACACACACACACACACACACATATATATTCTGCCCCACTGGCCAGGGCTATGGAAGGTCTAAGTTTCATCAGAAATAAGGAGTTTTGTTAGTTGTACTGCTTTGAATTTTTTTTTTTTTACATTTGATTCAACCTCTGATTACTTGCATGTATACTAAAAAGACTTAGAAAATGCATGCTTTCCAAACATAAGCCTTGTTATTCTGTGATCAGGGCTCGTCTACGATCAAGGTTTGTGTGGATCAAGGATGGATGTTTGAAAATGGCCTTTTGAAGATTTGTGTAGATCAGAATCTTATTACTTCACACCTACAAAGTGCTAATTTTTTTTCTTTAACCTTTTTATTATTTCCTTATAAAACCCCTGAATGGAGTTGAAGTGAGCCTTTTTTGCTATTGCTTGAATGAAGATGATGAAACACAAAATTACTGACTTTAATATTTCCCAAAGTTCTGCATATGCCTATTTCATAATGACTGTCTTTTAGATATATAAATAACACTTCTTGTCCTTAGGGAAAAAATTAAATAAGGTACAGAAACCTCATTTTTTCAGCATACAGTATGTTTGTTTACATATTATTCATACCCTGTCAATACTAGTTTACTAAGTCAATGTAGTATTTTTTTTGTACCATGGATAGAACTTAGGACCCTGTGCTTGCCAGGCAGATGCCTAAGTTGCTAAGCTATCTCCCTAGACCATCCATGTAGTATTTTGTTTTGCTTTGTTTTGTTACAAACTGTACAACAAAATTTCTGAATCATAGGAAAACAGGAAGGTGTTGTATGGTGTTGCAGGGCTGACCTACAAAATTTCAGATTCGTGTTGTCTTCAAAATGCTGGATCTAAGTGCAGGAGAGCAGGTGGAGTTGCATGTCTGAGGTGGCAGGAAAGACTTTCAACTTTGTGATTGTCAGCGGGTGCAACGATGGCTCCCTCCACATCGGAAAGCACAGGGATGTCAGAAGAGAACTCCTGCCAGGAGCCCACAAGCCTCTTTGAGGCTTGCAGGAACTTATTTACTGAGCATAAGGTGTTCCAGAAAAAGAGCTCTTACTGGACAGTGGAGGTGGTCATGATGAAGCTGGCCCTCAGAAGCTTGAAGAAGATTAACCCTTACCAAACTGCCCTGATATCTCAGTCTTCCTGTGCACGACAAAGTTCTGGATCATGAATCAATTTGATTTTTCATGCAATTTTGCCTACTAATACAAAAAAGTCTTTAATAACAACCACAAGAAAAACAAATCTTTCCCTAAAATAAAATTCATGAATTTGTTGTGTGTGTGTATTATCTTATGTACTATATTAATTTGAATAGCTATTTTATGCTGCCCAAGCAAATTTCAAAGTGGCAACAGTTTATTGTACATGCCCTTTATGGTAGGTTTTGGATTATTCCATAATATCTTCACTTAGGGCTGCAGAGATAGCTCAGCAGCATAAGAGCCTCCCTGGCAAGCACAAGGTCCTGGGTTTGATCCCTGGCACACACAAAGAAAATTCTTCATTCAAATTCTTGGATCAAAGAATCACTTTCTCAGTGTAGCTTCTATATAAACTTTATACTGAATTATGGAAGAAAACTTAGTGAGGTATACCCTGGATTTTACTGTTTCTGTCCATAAATGATAAGCACTTTTGTGCTTAATTCTTTTTTTTTTTAAATTAGGACAGGGTCTACACCATGTACAGGTTCTCACTACATAGATCAGACTTGTAGTAACTCTCCTGTTTTCAGTTTCCCAAGTGATAGGATTACAGGTGCACTTTCCACGACACTCAATCTCAATCGCCGCCTCATCGCACCCTGGGGACAGGGCCAGCACGGCAGGTTGGGGATCAAACTGGGCTGCTGCACTCTTGCAAAGCAGGCACTTTTCTGCTGAGCTATCTGGCTGGCCCTATTTAATCCTTATTAATCAAAACAAGACAAATGAAAATGCTTGAACACCACAGGGCTGTGTTATATATTCAACCTGTAAGGAAGAATAATTTGCTGTGATAAATATTGAAACACTTTACCACAGTTTCCTCAAACTATTTAATATATTAAGGAATGGTAGAGATAAAGCAGCTATTTACTTAGAAAAAGAAGTTACAAGTCACAGATATCAGGTGATGGAATAAATCTGTTTGAAAATCTTTATCTGTATATAAATGTTGAGATCATTGGCCCAAATTGAGCAGTTATGATTTAGAATTCCAAGATTGTACAAGTTAACAGAGATTGTAGTAATCAAAAGTAATTCAGGAAAATGGCCATGTCTAAGCCTGTCTTGGGTAGTATCAAATCAACAGTTGTGCAAGATCGTAGTGATGCAGTAACTGAGGAACCACTGCTGGGATCAGGATATTTTAGAGCTCCTCAATAGCTCAATACCTAAACATGAATATTTTTTTCTGTATTTTAAGGAAGGGTCTACAGGATGTCAGGGTCTCACTACCAGATCGGATTCATAGTGATCTGCCTGTTTACAGCCTCCCAAGAGCTGGGATGACAGGCAAGTGCCACCACACCCGGTCTCAATCACCATCTCAGAGCTCCCCGGGGGCGGGGCTGGCACAGCAGGCCTGGGATCGAACCCGTGGTCCCTGCACCTGCTTGCAGGTGTTTTAATCCATTGAGCTATTTGGGCTATTTAGCCAGCCCTCTAAACAGGAATATTCATTTAGCATGGATGGAAGCTCTCGAAAAAAATTTATACCATTAAGGGTTGTCTGTACAGACCTAACTTGGAATGTACTTTCAGAAAACAAACAAACAAAAAATCATAATGAAAACATTTGTGAAAAACAACCCCTGGCTGAGTGTGGAATATAGCTCAGTGCTGGAACTCCTGCCTGGCAAAATATGAGATCTTGGCTTCTATTCATGGAAGCAACCTCCAAAAAGATGATAAAAGTAGACATTGGATGCTGTTTAGTATTAAAGAGGCTTGAATCAAAATGATAGGCAAGGCAATATGAGGTTCACTAAAGCCCTTAAAAAGACATGTCAGAAAGAGATTTGCCAGTAGTGAGCTTTGAAAAGTCCTCATACAGGCCTAGAAATTACAAGGGCCACACAGACGTGTAGGACTGTGTCAGTGCCTAGAACGTACCTTAGAAAGTCCAACTTTCTCATCTCCAGATAACCTGGATACAGAAAGCAGTCACTGTAGCAGAGTTGTAGACTTCCTGGTCCACCCTCAACAAGGTCCAAACCTTAAAGAAATTATCTGTTTAGGGCCGACAGAGATAACTCAGAGGCCTAAAGCCCCAGTTTAGGCAAGTTTAGGCAAAGTGCGGGGGCCAAGGTTCGATTCCCTGGACCTGTGGACGTAAAGATGGATACTGGTAGAAGGATGTAGCAGGAAGCAAAGAAAGAAGAAAGGACAAGCTCCTAACAACCCCTTCCTTGCATGGCATGTCCCCAGGGACTGCATTTGTCCCCCTAGACCCCTCTCCCTAAATGTTTCATTACCTCCCACTAACACTGAAAAGGTGCAGTGTACATCATATATACAATGCATGAACTTATAGGGGGACGTTTTGTATCCAAACAATAGCAATCTGATTGTCAGAAATTCAACAGTGCATTATTTAAAATGTTCAGTTTTCCATCAAAAATTATGATAAACATAACAAAGCAGAAAATTATACTCACAACACAGGAAAAGGTACTGTTATATCTATATAGTAAAATTAAATTGGTCTCTAAAAAGTATGTATTTGGAACAGGGTCTCACTATCCAGCTCAGACTTGTAATGATCCTCCTGTTTTCAGCCTACCCAGCACTACGATGATAGGCATGCCCTACCATGCTCAGTCTTACTGGCTGGCTCAGCGTGCCTGGTGGGCAGAGCTGGCACACTACGTGGTACTGGAGATGAAGCCTCAGCCCTTGTTCTGGCCTAAGCAGGTTGCTTAGTCTGCTGAGCTACCTTTCTGGACCCTGTCTTTAAAATCTGAAGGATCACAACTCTTATAAATGCTATGTGACCTTTAATCATTGTATGTGCTATTGAATGGATCACATTATGTTTACCAGATTCATAAAACATACTTCTGAGTTTGCAGATGATTTAGATAGAGGTCAGCAAACTTGAGGAGGAAGACCCATCCTGGCTGTGGGTGGCACCAACCAATGACCTGTAGTCTGAAGAGGGGATGGGGGGCAAGAAAGAAATTTGTGGGTTGACCAGGAAGAACCCCAGTCTTCTTAAAAGACTGTGTCCTGGGCTAGGGGCATCACTGGATATCTTGTCTTCTAGTTCAAGCCTCCATTTTCTCTAGGCTTCTAAGGGCTTCAAATTCTTTAACCTTCCAGGGCAGACTCATGCAAGTGACTCTCCAGTGGTCTTCCAAGCCTTCAAAACTGGACAGGAGCTGCATTTTTTTTTTTTTTTCTGCAGAACCGGGGACTGAACTCAGATCCTTGCATTTGCCAGTCAAGCACTTATCCTACTGAGCCATCTACCCGGCACCTATATACAAGTATGTTTTGGTCTTTTTTGGCAGAACCGGGGATTGAACTCAGGCCCTTGCCCTTGCCAGGGAAGTGCTTATTCCTCTGAGCCATCTCCCTGGCCCGGGAGCTGCATTCTTGATCCACGCAGTTATTCAACTTCCCTCTTCTTGGGTTGAGCTGCTATACGACCTTCAGATTCTCCAAACATAAATGGTTACTATTGACTCTCCATGTCTCATCCTGTATAGTTACCTAATAAATGAACTTTCACAAGTATGCATATAGCAATTATAAGTAATGCACCCTAACACATGATACTAAGTTCAAAAGCCTTATTCCAGTTTTTACAATTAGTATAATGCATGTCTTTATTTTATAACTATTAATATTCAGCCCAATTTTATTCATTGATTACATTTCTTTGACCATGTTAGCCTTTATTTAAAAGACAAGCATGTAGCTGAGACCTTAATTTATCCTTAACTTGAAAGTACCTCAGTACTTAATATTTGAGATATTTAAAACTTCCTTCATATTTTCATTCAATCATTTTGACATCAGTGCCAGGTTTTTTACATATTGAAAAGAAAAGCAGCAAAACCCAGCAAGGATCCTTGTCTAAAATTTTTCAATCATAGCTGTTGTACACAGAGGGCAATTTTATTCTAAAACATAAAACAAAATAAAAACATGATCATTGATTAAATGATTTAATATTTGGGGTTTTTTTCTCCATCTAAGACTAAAATTCTTGAAAACAACTCTACCACAAAAAGACATCTGGGAAATGTTTATTGATCTAAACACACACACACACACACACACACACACACACACACACACACACACACATTCCATGTGCCATATTTTAATGCTGGTTTAGGTTGAATAAAAATTGAATGTAAAAATAATTGTGTAATCCAAAGCAGGATAAGTCATAAGACAACCGCACAGACTTTATTTCATTACACACAGCTGTCATGGAATCTGAGTCCATTCTGCAGCTCGTCCTGGGCTGAGAGCTGCTCTCAGGGGTGAGTAGCTCCTTCTCAAGGGCTGTTTTTCATTTGCCAGTGAGAAAGATTTATAAAATGCAGCTAGAGGGGCGGGGACATGGCTCAGTCGAATAAGTGCTTGCCTGG
>NW_004524737.1:1467481-1468596 GCF_000260255.1 Octodon degus | reverse complement strand
ATGATTTGCTTGTGGTACAGCATATAATCAAATTTCCTGTGTTTGAGAGTGAATGTATAGTTATTTGAAATTTCATTTTTTTACAAATTTCTTGTGTTGTCTTAATGAGAGTTTTCTCTTTTAAATAGTAAAGTACACCTTGTTTTATAATAAGATAGAAAGAATCATAATTTATGCATTGTTCACGTTCAACATCACTAAAAATCATATTGGAACATTTTATTCTTTGATTAAAACAGTTTATTAAACTTTATAAAGCTAACAATATTACCATTAATTAATATTAATGCAATACTGGATTACTACATGCAAGAATATTCATATGGTACAGAAAACATAAATTCAAAGAAAATTAGCATGCTAAAGACAAAATAATATTCAGAGCAAAAATGTTCTAGTTGTATACCTCTTAAATTTCATTGTGCCTCAGTTTAACTTATGTAAGCATTATTTCCACTATAATAATTTCTTCCTAAAATATCTGGTTTTATAAAATTTATACTTATAAATTATACTTGATAAGTGCAAGTGACCATAATATTTGTGACAATTTCAGAAATAATGATTTCTAGTCTGCTTGGATTAGAAAATATTAAAATTAAAAAAATATATAAGGGGCCAGGAAGATAGCTCAGTAGAATAAGCACTTACCTGGCAAGTGCAAGGACCTGAGTTCAAACCCTGGTTCTGAAAAGAAAAAGATCAATTGGCTACTGTACAAACAATGACACATCAGTATAATATTCTGTTTTCAGAAGATTTTTGTTTCGGTCCCGGTCAGTCACTGTAAAGATCCCACCCCCGTATGAATGCTTAGGTATATATGTAAATTTTCATTACATTTAGAATTGAATTAAAATGACTACACTTGAACAATAGAGGAAATTTTAGAATAACAAATTTAAACTCATTATCATTTATTTAACAAAATTTCTGGAAAACGTAGAATGCAAAAGGAAATGACTGACATAAGTCATGTGAACATTTGTGCTCAATAATAATTCAATGAAGTGTTTTGGTAGATCAACTGTGTAGCAAAGATTTAGTTGTAACAAAAAAGGGGGATACAAATGAAAACCATTTTGTATCTTTATATTCAAAATAGGATAGATATA
>NW_004524737.1:1461665-1465902 GCF_000260255.1 Octodon degus | reverse complement strand
AAAAAAAAAAAAAAAAAAGCATCTAGAATGATTATCATAAAATAACCAAAAGAAAACTTACATCAATGATTTATGAGAAGGTATAGTTTATTATCTTAAAAATGATAACAGATTTGAATATATTAGCAGAAAAGAAGAATGCCACTAAGTAAAACTGTACTTAAATACTATAGGAAAGTATAATATTTTTAACAGGGCAATATTTACCTTTCTTATTCTATGGCTGTGATGTCTCAAATATTAAAAACAATAAAAAGTATAAACTTCATAAAAGCACAATAAATTTACAAAATACTGAAAATGTAATTGAACATACTAAAATTTTGATCTTATTCATGATTGAATAAATCCACTGCCCCAAAATAATAGGAAATTTTTATATTCTAAATGGAAAAGATTAGAAAGATTGATGAGAACATGGTACCTGAACCCAGGCTCTGGTTGCTTTATCTCAACGAAGCAGTTTGCTTATATTTTTAATTTGCCTGCATACTGAGAAAAATCATTTATTTTAAAATTACTGTTGCTGTTCTGCTTGGAACAGTGTGTAGCCCTTGATAGATACGCCCTTCAGTACATACTTAGAAACAATTGAACACCTATAAAACCTTTTACGAATTTCCACCGAACAGGAATATGGACTCTGGGGTGGGATTCTGAGGCTCGTCTGCACTAGTGTCTATCTAATGTTTGCTTCTTCACATGGCTTCAACCTTAAACTTCACTAGCATCGTTAATGTACACAGAGTCACGGTGAAAGGAACGGAGCAAATACTGTCATAATTCTCTGAATAGTATTTCTTTACTCAGCTGACACCTCTTACTCCTTCTGTTCTGTTTCCTGAAATATGTCACATTGCCAGACTCACTAGGAAACAGAACTTGAAAAGCGTGACAAGCACAAGATACATGTAGTATTATTTAGTTTCCAAATGCATAAGAGAATGCTCTATGCTGTATGTTTTTAAAACTTGTGACTTTATGGGAGAATTAATTGAATTTGATGCTGATGGGACTGACCCCTTTCTGGACACTGTTATAAGTGCAGAACATAGTTATAGAATACATAATTCTTAGGACATTGGATATTGGGGTTTCTCATCGTCTGAATATATAGTCTTTTCTTTTTTTTTTCTGGAATCTGGAATTGAACTCAGGCCCTTGTGATGGCCAGAGAAGCGCTTATTCTATTGAGCCACCTCCCCAGCCTCTATTTCTTTTTTATTATTATGTTTGTTGGTAAAATTTAGATTAAAATAACAATTGCATTCACCATAGGAAATTTATAGCTCTACACAACATATCCTGATTCCTCTTTTTGCCTCAGTCTCCTTCCCTTTCCTTCCCTGAATCCTTCTCCTCCTTATTTAGAAAACTTTATTTCCATTTTTGTCCGTCTTTTCTCACTTTATCTTTTTCCTTAGCTCTTTTCTCCCTTCACCATCACTAGTTCCCCTTTCCTTTTGAACAATTTCTTCCTATTTCACAGTATTTACTTATTTATTCTATTTTAGGGAAGGGTCTACAGGGTGTTCAGGGTCTCTCTCACTACTAAATCAGATTTGTGGTGATTTGCCCCTTTACAGCCTCCCAAGAGCTGGGATTCCAGGCGCACACCACCAGCCCAGTCTCAACTGTGTCTCAGAGCCCCCCGGGGGTGGGGCAGACACGGCAAGCCCAGTGATTCAACCCCTGGCCCCTGTGCCTGCTTGCAGGCACTTTAATGCACTGAGCTATTTGGCCTGCCCTTTTATTCCAGTTTTTAATTAGAATATTTTTATCTTATTTACAGCTTTAGTGTCTCACACCTGAGAGACACATTTGTTCAATTTATGTCAATTAGGAATATGGTCTCAAGGTCTATCCACATATCTATTTCTATTATTGCATTAAATATTTTTATATCTTTTTCTTCTGACTCTTCAAACTTTAGGTGTACATAAAAATTCTATGTTCCTTTGTTCTTTTTTTTTTTTTTTTTTTTTTCTCAGCAAGGTCTACAGAGTCTACAGGGTTTCACTATGCAGATCAGACTTGTAGTGATTCTATGGTGTTCAGCCTCACAAGAGCTGGTATTACAGGCCCACACCAGCAAGCCCACTCTCAATCACTGCCTCAGCTTGCCTGGGAGGAGGGGACAGCATGGCAGGCTGGGGATCGAATCCCAGCCGCTGAACTCTGACTAAGCAGGTGCTTTAGTCACTGAGCTATCCGGCTGGCCCTAAATATTCTATATTCTTTTCATTTAATCTTCTGTCGCTGTTTCATAGAAGCTGAACTGATTTGGTTGGAATTATTGATATTCTACTAATATGCAAATGTTTTTAAGTCTTACTATCTTCATGTTCCTTGAGGCCTCTGGAGATCTCGCCACATCCCTGCCAGTGCCGGCTTTCGCTAGCCACCTGGTGTCTCAGTGCAGAGTCCTTGGCCACATGCAACAGCACGTGGGGGGAGGGGAATGAAATTCATCAGGAAAAGTGGAGCTGGACTGTGGGGTGTGAGCGACTTCTAGGTCTAATTCTTTGACTTACATAACTTTCAGTGCTTTGGAGCAAGTAACTGTTCGCATTTTCTCAAACAGCGAGACAGTCCCCTTGTATGTGTAATAGTATCAATCTCTTTCTCAGTGCAGCAGACCTTAGATGGTACCATAAATTCCACGCAGAAGGAAACTCAGTCCTTATCCAGTTGCATTAACGGGGGGGCCACACATGGGGTCCCTGATAATGCAGTGCGAAGTGAGAGGAAAGCGATCCTTCCTAATTGGTCCATTCGGCTTTTTGGCTTTCGCTCTTAGCTATCCAATAATGTTTCTACAAATCATTTTATTCTTCAAGTTTCTAATCAAATGGCTAGTTTTTCTTTTCAAAATTCAATCAAATGAGATGGAAATGTTTAGTTGTCACGATTTGATCAGTTTATGGCATATGATATCCTGAAATATCACGATAAGCATGAACAAAAACTGAAAGTAGTGTATATTAAAACAAAAGCAAAATTTAAAAGAAATTTGTTTTTCTCTCATAAGTGTTGTTTTTAATTTTTTAAAAAAACTTTAAAAATTAAGTGTATGAATTTACTGTACTAGAAGGTTCAGTCAGTGTTAACGCATTTCATGCAAAACTATCTTGCTAAATATTGCGTTTTCAAGTCTTGGTATCTTTCTTCTTAGAAATCCTGATTAATATTTCTTTCCAGGAGGCTTCTCTCATTAATTAGTCAAATTAATTTGTTAAATTTAAATGCAGTTTTGAAATCATAGTGCCATAATTTCTTCTCAGAGAAATTCAAACAAATTGAACAGGAATTTTCATCTACATTCAAAATTAAAATTTGCCATCAGATTTAGCTCACCTAAAATATATAGAAAGTATAATCAACACTTGCAGAATAAATATATATGATGGCTCTACGAGTTTAGGAAATATCACTTTTTATCACAATATCAAATCTTTTTACACTTATGAATCAAAAATAATACAAATATGCTATTTTGAAATACATATCCATAAGAATAATACAAAGATTAAAAAGTACTATATTTTATAATTTAAGACACTGATTTTATATCTAATAAAACCACTTCACTAGTAAAAAGGACAGGGCATATTAAAATTGAAAATTATGGGCCTGACAGAATTCAAATAGAGCCAAGGAAGATCAGGGGAAAGTTTAAATAATATTACTGATGACATAAAATGTATGACAAAATTTATCATTCCCACTTTTCTTATGTTATAATCCATATACTCCATCAATAATTTTGTCTTTTAAAAAATTTATTTATCTATCTATCTATCTACTTGGTACAGGATCTCGCTACACAGCATGGACTCATAGTGATCATCCTGTCTCAGCTTTCCCTGCGCTGGGATTGCAGGCTTGCACAACCAGGTCTGGTTCTGGGACAGGCAGGGTATGTGGTACCAGGGATAGAACTTGGGTCCTTACACTTGTCAGTTTGGCCCTTAGACCACTGAACTGTCTCCTCTACCACTCCAGCAATATTTTCATAGTGTCAAAATTATACAGACTTATTCTGATTCCTGCACTGAGGCTATCTATGTGGCTTCAAAACATTGAACAGTTATATGGCTCTCTCCTGTTAGCCATGGCTCAGCTCTCATTTCCACTTGATTCAGATACAATAGAGCTTTTAAAACACTGTAATATACTTATTTGCTATTTATATCATATGATAATAACTTTGCTTATGGCTTCTAAGCTATAACAT
>NW_004524737.1:1446547-1455370 GCF_000260255.1 Octodon degus | reverse complement strand
AATAAGCATCTTCATAGAAATTTGAAAATTAATGTTTTATTGAGCTATATGTTGAACATTTAAGATATGCAGCAGTATAAGCCCAATAAATTATATACTAATTTTCTCTAATGCAAATATTACATGTTTCTCTAAGAGAACTTTCAGTTTTCCACATTGTAAACCTTTTGAACTTTTTACACCTATAGAACTTGAGGAAACATGCTAGGATACCTCCTAAATCACAGAATTATTCATTAAGTCTGATATTTCTAAGGGAAAGAAACTATAAATGGTAAGTCCACCAGAGGCCAAGCAAAGTCCTTGTGCACAATCTTTCCCTAAAGGCCTTTGCAATGATTATACGATGAAGTGCAAAACAAGGTTGTATTTTTAAGATGCAGCATGAAAAAAATAACCACTTTAATGGGAAGAATAATGGTATATTGGGGCAAGTGAGTGAGATGCAAGAGGCAAGAACTTTCTTATGTTAGTCACATATTTTTTTTCTTCAAATTCTAAATTTGATGTTTCATTACTATGCCTGGAAGTGGAGCCTTTGGTTTTTTGAGCTGGTTGTAGTATTTAAAGCACTTCTGAGTGATGAGCCTCATAAATATGAAAGATATTTTGTGCAGGGAAAACCTGTGTTACTAGGGAACAGAGTTCATTCTGGTACTAAGTGATATAACGTCCTTCCACTTCGGCCTGAATTAATAATTCTCTACCAGTGGTTTTGTCTTTATGTGCAAAAGTAACTGGGCCCATCACAATTTCTAAATATCACATCTATACTAGATATGTGACAGTAGACTCTACTCCTTAGTTTGCTTGCAATTACCTCACCCTCGTAGAAAATATTATTCGTTCTAAATTCTTTTGGAAGATTTACTGAAGCTATACCCACTTCAAAATTTCATCCTGACTAATACAACATGAAATGTCATATGCTACATATGACATTTTGTAGCATATTCCGAAGCACATTCAAACCCAGACTAGTTCCATGAAAACAAGAATTAGTAGAGCCTCATCTGTCTCAGGGAAATACTAACACTAGAAGTTTTATAGGCCAAGTGATTTTTGCTCTTAGACTTTTTAAAAGAGCTAATATCATTGGGGCTTTAAAAATCCAATCACTGTTATATATGATATCCTTTCTATCCATTTACAACTGTCATTTTTAATTCCTTTTCTGATTGCACTTAATTGAGAATAAAACCCAGACCATGACTACCACAAGGGACATATTAATTTTAAAGTTCACTTACAAGATTTGTTTTTAATCAGAGTAATTTTTCTTTTTCATCTCTATTTTCAGGAAGTTGGGCAAAAGGGCAAGAAGAAATATCGTGTCCATCTAATATTTATTGATAATGATGATGTGAACCATTAACTAACTTTCATTAATTATCTGAAGTGCTTACTCAGGAAACAGCAATAATGGACCCAAGTATAGCATTTCAATGCATGCACATTATTGTAACATGGTATTTACATTATTGAAGATGTATACTGATGTGAGATCATAAAATTGTCATGACCCAAGTGTATATACGAATTAGTTATTTCTAATGTAAGGAATAAAAGCATTAAATTATTTTACTACGAGTGGGGAGGGGACAATCACAAAGTGAACATATTGCGGTACAAATCCAAACTATTTCTATCCATTATATGAAAACCTATCTATGGCTTTCCAAGTCTCCTAAAAGAGAGTAAAATTACTTGTTATAGTCACTTGTAGCTCTAAATTCTGTCCAACTTTTCCTTCTTATAGCACTTTTCACCTCACTTTGAAGTCTTCAAACAGGTAAGAATTCTTTGCCTTCTTGGGTCGGCAAGATAGCTCAGTGGTCTAGGCGCCTGCTTAGGCCAGCACAGGGACTGGGCAGGGTTCCATCTCTGGTACCTTATGTCTAACGGGCCGCACCCCACCTTACTCCCTCCTCCATGCCCACTGAGCAGACCACAGAGACCGGGCACGGTGGCAACGTGCTTGTAATTCCAGCGCTAGGAGGTTGAAAACAGCAGGATCACTGTGAGTCTGAGCTTCATAGTGAGACCTTGTACCAAATACATTAAAAATAATATTTTTCCTTTCTTCCCTGCTCCAAGTTCTTAAGAGGTTAATATTGCTCACAAGTTCTTTATTTTCCCAAAACTTTCCTATCTCATTAATTCCTCCATTACTTTTTGATATCCTTAATTCCTATGTGTTCTGCACTTTCATTTACCTTAAATCCCTGACCCAAGTTAGACTAGGAGTCTTTGGTTATATATTTTTACATTACCAGCAAATAATACAGGGAGAGAGACATTTTTCACAAGGCAAGTATTTACACAAATTTTGATTGTAAATATTATGCATATTATATTTATAGAATTGGAATAGTACATACTTTTTCTATTTTTTTGAAACAAATATCTATAAACTAAGCAGATTTAAAAAGAAAAAAAAAACAAGATTTATTCCATCACAGATCAGGAATATATCTGAAATGAACCTTGCAGGGCTAAAGGCAAAGTGTGAGTGAAATGATTTTCCTTTTGTAGGTTATCAATGGTACATCTTCTTGAGTTCCTAGGGGCCACTGGCTCATTCTGGCTGCAGGTCTGCAGCTTCTGCTTCCAAGAATAGATTTATTGGGCTGCCTGCCATTTTCTTAAGACTGCTATAGAAGTTGGTAGAATAAAGATATGTCACATATGGGAAGTAACTTCTATTAGTGTAAAAAATATTGAAATACGAAGAACTCAAAATAATAATGTGACTAGGAATGGAGACTGCAATAGGGGATTTGGAGGAAGAGAAGGGAGAGGGAGGGAAGATGAAGAGGTTTGAAATAAAACAGAAAAATAAGAGAGTAAGGCAGAAATCAGAGCAGACATTTGTGAATCACATGGGCTGAAGGAAAAAGGTAAAAAAAATAGAACTTCAAAAAATTCTTACAATTAAAAATTTTAAAATAACTATAATTCATGAATGGCAGTAGAAGTATGTTTAGCAATTAAAATTTCACATTTTCTTTTATTAAGTAAATATGAAAATCTTATGAATCATAAATAAAAGAATAAAAATGAAGGCAATGGAGGAAACAAAAGTACCAGCAGTACAAGGAGCTAAACGACAAAATTACTGCTTAGTGTAAAAATTAAAGAAAAAATAATTCTTAGAAAATGTTAATAAAATAAGAATCTGAAGAAAGAATTCATATATAAAATCTGTTAAGAATTAATAAGAGGGGCCAGTGAGATAGCTCAGTGATGTAAAATGCCTGCTTAGACAAGCTTAGGCAAGCTTAGGCAAGCATGTACAGAATGTGGTTTGGTCCCAGGGAGTATCACATGCCCCTCCCCCAGGATGGGCTGAGGCAGGCACAAAAAAAAAGAAAAAAAGGAAAGAGAGAGAGAGAGAGAGAGAGAGAGAGAGAGAGAGAGAGAATTAATAAGTGAATTTAGTTACTAAGACAGCAGAAATTTAAGATTTTTTTGTAAATAAAATGTTTTATGCAAATTTCTAATTTTTAAACAGAATTGAAAATTTCTAAATCATCCAACTTAAATTAGATCAGAGCAGAAAAATAAAGCCTGCCTAGATATTATGATTTTAATAGTCATATGACAAAACATTAGAATAACAAAAAGATTCATGAGGAATTTTTAAGTGGTTCTTCCTTATTTTCACAGATGAGGTAATTACAAACAACAAATTTCATCTACACCAGAAAACTGCATTTTTTACTCATATATATAAATTGCTATTTTGTGTTGAAATAATTGAGACAGCATGAAAATGAAAAATATATCTAAATATTAATCAAAATGTATAAAATTTTTATGTGATACAAAATATAATTGTGTATATAACATCATATTGTTTTGCTAGTAAAAGAACCTGAAAGTGCAAATAAATTCTGAAAGGTACAATAGATACTGTGAAAGGGAAAGAATGTGTTCAATGGGAAGGAACAACTGTCATGAGGAAAAAGACAAAAGAAAGAAAGTAGAAAATGAAAACTGTATATTTATGTATATATGCAGGATAGGTTAGATAATTGTACTTCTGAATTATGCTGGTCAATTGAAAGGAACAGTTTTTTTTTTTCTTTTGATTTAGTACAAGGTCTACAAGGTCTAACTGCACAGATCAGACTCATAGTGAATCTCCTATTTTCAGTCTCCCCAGAGCTGAGATTACAGGTACACACCACTATTGCAGTTACTGCTACAAAAATGAACCCCCAAATGAAAAGAAGCTAAAGAAAGAAGGGAAGGCATAGAAATCAAACATAATAAAAAAGCAGAAGGAAATTCTGAAGAAATATGACAGTGGCATTCACGTGACTGACCTAGGTAATATACAACATGAAATCTAACATCGCCACAGTCACAGAGATAAAGATTTGTATAAGGTAGTCAGTGTTGCTAAAGGTGTTACTCAAGTTAGTAAGTCATGAGTAATAGTGTTAGATCAGGTACAAAGGCTATTATTAAGGTGGACAAATGAAAAGCAGATGGAAGATTATAACCTGAGTCTATAATTTGTGAAAAACTAAGGCTATAAATGTGGATCATATAAAAGATAATCATTCAACAAGTGATAACAGTGAAACATTGCAGGCCAGTAAGTGGTGGTTTCACAATTTCAAGGTGAGAGCTAGAGTTCATAACATATCAACATTAAAACAATCAGTGCTTTATAAAAGAGCTGTTGAAAATTAGGTATTTTCAAAATGCTGATGCAGAGAAATAGCGCTTGCTTTTCAACTGATGAGCCTTCCCGCCAGAGTTTGCGGAGTCCAGCTGCAAAAGGTACAGGTTTTTGCCTCCCCTCACCCTGAAGACTGTTGATGACACCTGGTAAACTAGCCCCAGCCCCGCCTCCAAGCTTTCCTGATGGAGTTTTCTGAGTCCTGTCAACCCTTCTTGCCTGAAGACTTCTGGGAGGTGTGAGTACCAAAGTGACCCACAGGAGCCTTGCAGAGCACTACCCTGCACCAATCCATCATCAAGAGAGTTTTGCACAACTTCTGCTCACACTCATCATCATCGGATCCTTCTTGAACTGCAGCTTGTCCCTCTCTCCTTAACAAGGTAGAAACTGCATTGAGCCCCAAACCTTAGGAGTGTGGCAAGTCTGCCCTGCTCTCCCAGTCTCCTGAGAGCCTTGCTGACCTGCACCCCAGAGAAAAGATTTGTATAAGGGAGTTAATGTTGCTATCTCTACCATCACTACAAGAAATGACAAAAGAAATGAACAAAAGGCAGTCTCAGACCTCTAACGCACCCAGAACAAGTCCAGGGGACAAGGTAGCCACACACCTGAAATTTTGAGATGTTAGCAACTGAAGTAAAGAAACAATTTCATCACACTATGGAGGATATCAGATCAACTGTGATGAAATTGGCCTTTTCTGGAAGAAAATTCCCAGGAGAACATAAACTACACAGAAAGAAAGGCAAATGTCAGGCTACTGACCTATGAAGGAATGGCTAAGCCAATTGCTATATGCCAGTGCAAGTAATGATCTCAACATAAAGCATCTCTTGTTTTATCACTTGTGGAGACCCACCTGGATATTCTCTTTGAAACAAGAGCAATTATCTCCATTTTGGCTAACCCTGTCCCTATTTCCATGTATTGATATATACAGAGCTGGCTAGAACTTTTCCTTATCCCTCCAGGTGGCTTTAAGGAATGCACATCAGCATGCAGATTGACAGGTCAGTGATACAGGAACCACCCTGTAGTTCCCAAAAAACAAGTGAGCACGGCAAGAGGGCAGGAATGAGCCTTAGCATGAGAGGCTGTGACTTCCCAGGGCAAAACCATTACACATCAGAGCTGAGGCACTGATCCCAATACCTTGAATTGCGTTATGCCAGTTGCTTTTTCTGCATATCCTCCTCTGTGCATATTTCAGAGGTGATTTCAGGCCATCTGTCCAACCTAGCTCACAACACTCACTCACTTTCCTCCACTCATCCCTGATCCACTCCCCTCATTCTGCATTAATAAAGCCTGTGTTGACCTTGCACCAAGCCTCTGTTGTAGTTAGCCATCATCCTAGCTGGACTCAGGACCTCTCTGGCTCCCGTAACTGCAAATATGCCTTAGTGTCTTTATTCTCACCATATGTTGTACTGAAACTAGAAAGTTGGAATTAACTCTAGAATTCCAGTAAATTTTCCATGGGATTACAAATGAAAATTTACTAGAATATGACAAAGATTGGGAAGAGCTCTATCACTTTGAGACTCTTAGAGACTTCAGAAAACATAAAGTCATGAAGAAAAAGCTGAAAGCCAAAAAAAAGCCAGGGTATAACAGGGTGGCATTCTGTCCACTTAAGAAAAATCAAGGGGACAGTGGATTACTACTGATCTCCAATCATGAACAGTATTCCTGGTCACCCATGAGATTTAGAACATTAGCTCAAGAATTCCAATGGCTGTCAATTGAGTTTCTCCCACCTAATTCAAAAATTCTCTACTGCAGCCTTTGACCAGCAAGTTATAGATAACATTAAAAAGCTATATAACAGGAACTGTTCCTGAAGTGCTTCCAGATGTTCTCAGATACAGGTTTAACCATTACAGAATTCTGGAAGGAATATTACAATATCGTCTCTTGTGTGGATTAGTTGACAATTCCCGGGCCAATGTGTTTCTAAGGATGCTGAGATCTGCTTGGAATAACGTGCAGCCAAAAATTATAGAGGAAACAGATCTGAATGCTGTGTAGAGGAGTGGCAAAGCCCACAGGCTTTCAGGTAGACAACAGTGATGTTGATGAACTGATGGAGGACATTTAGAGGAAACTTCAGCAACTTCTGGCTGAACAACAGAGAAGAGCAGCTGAAGAGCTTTCCAAAGAAGAGGAGGAAGGGCTCTCCAAAAAGCTCAGCAGGTTAAAACCCCTGCAAGCAGGTGCAGAGGCTGGCCTACCATGCCAGCCCTGCCCCTGGGGTGCACTGAGATGGCAATGGAGACTGGGCATGGTGGCGTGCGCCTGTAATTCCAGCTCTTGGGAGGCTGTAAACAGGAGAATCACCAGGAGTTTGATCTAGTAGTGCAATCCTGAATACCCTTGTAGACCCTTCCCTAAAATACAAAAAAAAGAAGGAAAGAAAGAAAGAAAGAAAGAAAGAAAGAAAGAAAGAAAGAAAGAAAGAAAGAAAGAAAGAAAGAAAGAGAAAGAGAAAGAGAAAAACAAAGAAGAGGGGTATCAGCAATCAGTGTAACAAAATTCTTCCAGAAAAAAGAAGAAATCCTGAGAAAGTAGACAGAGCTATATATATTTGTAGAAAAGACCTGCCCAGATAGACTGAGAAAACTCCAACTGTTTCCTTCATTTGTTGAATGACAATGCCATGTCATATTACATAACAGTATTAAAGAAAATATGGAAACAAACAACCATACAGCAGTTGTAAGTCTGCAACGTTTGAGACCTGTTGAGCCAGAAGAAGGTCCTGCTGGGCTACAATCTCTCCCAAGGAAAGCAAGGACATCAAAGAACCCGATTCCTGATGGAAGGTGACTCTCCTTTGGAAGGGAACTCTCTTTACAAACAATAACCACATTCCTTCCATTTCATTCTCCCTTCCTGCAAACTAGTTGTCAACTTGAATGGTGAGTACAGTGTGAACCTGTTTCTGGTAAACTAGGCACATTTTATAACTTTTTGGTGAACAGATCAAGAAAATTATTGATATGTCTGGTAAATTGCACACATTGTAGAACCTTTTATTTAATATGAAAAGGTTAGCAAAAGGATGCTTCAGGAAGTTCAAAATGCATTATGGGCATTTCTATTATTTCTTACGGGAAAAAAAAATAGTATCAACTTACGACCAACTGGAGTTATAGCCAGCCTTTGCAAACAAATTGAGTTTGTGAGTCAAGGGTCTACTCCATTATATTATTTCTTTAAAAGCACCATTTTGAAGTAATAATACACTTACAAATAATATTTTTTATTTTTATTTTTTATTTTTATGAATTTGATACAGGGTAAGACCCAGTACCAAAGGAATACAGAGAGTGACACACACAGCTCGGACTTGTAGTGATTCCCCTGTTTTCAGCCTCCCCAGAGCTGGAATTACTGGCATACACCACCTTGCCGGGTCTCCCAGGGGCAGAACCAGCACAGCATGTGGTGCCAGGGCTCGAACTCTGATCTCTGAGCTTACCTAAGTAGGCACTTAGTCTGCTGAGCTCTCTTGCCAGATCTACTTACAAATAATAAATGCATCACCAAAAAAGAAACTTATTTTTTCCTTGAATGTGAAAGTTTCATATAACCATGGTAAAATGAAAATAACAAGGATTAACCATAAATCAGATCATATAAAAGGTATAGTTAGTTTGAATTTCACTCATTGTTTTAAACCTCTTCACACCCAGTTAATCCAATATCACATATCAGTTATCTTTCTGTTTGCCTTTGGCCTCTTTTTATCCTTCAGCAAATTTCTGAGTGATAAGAAGCAAATAGAACTATATTTTAATCTCTTATATCTGCTTCATAAGAAAAAATTTACTAGAGATAAAGACACCAGATAAAGTGAAATATGTTTCACAAGTGCGAGCATCCCAGGGCTGGCCAAATAGCTCAGTGGATTAAAGTTCCTGCTTAGGCAGATTGAGGGACCAGGGCTGGATCCCCATCATGCCTTGCCTGTCCCACTCCCAGGGTGCACTGGGAGGGAGATTGAGACTCGGCGTGGTGGACCATGCCTAGAATCCCAGTGTTTGAGAGGCTGAAAAAAGAGGATCACTACAAGCCCAATCTGTGTAGTGAGATCCTGTAGACCCTGTACTAAATATATATAT
>NW_004524737.1:1444221-1446422 GCF_000260255.1 Octodon degus | reverse complement strand
AAAAATAAGCCTCCAATACAAAGTACAAATATGTGTTAATGCAGCACAGTTTAGAAACTGGAAAATCTTTAAGATGAATATTTAGATTGACTTTTCAGCAAAATTTGCCCATACCTTAAGTTGTACTAGAAACTAAAATTACCTCTGAAGAAGAGAAGCACATCCTGGTAGCTGCTTAGTCTGCCAAGATGCCTCAGAGGCCTCAAAAAAATGTGTATTAGTCCTGGATGATGTATAGGGTGTCATAAAGTAGAGAATTCAAAACCTTCCTCTCTCTGAAAAGAACATTATTGTGCTTTACTCTCAAAAATTTAAAATGTTGAAAGAAAAACAAAGACATACCCAAGGCTCAATTCAAACTAATGTGTTTCATTTAAAAGCTCTGATCATTTCCAAATCTGTTTCTTAATTTCATGTTATAGATAATGGGGATAAGTTTAAAATTAAGTCTCAAGATAGGAAATGGTGATAGGTCTGTCAATAGCCTTGGTCATTTATAAAATTTAACATAATGTCCTTCAAGTTTACAAAACTGTGGATTTTACATTTTTATTTCCTTGTTTCCATGTGCTTATAATTAAAAATACAATATGATACAGTCTTATTTTACTGTCTGTACACTTTGTTGCAGAATTTCAATATAGATTCTTTTATACCATGGCAAAATTTAGATTTCCAAAGCTTGTGCTTCCTCTCTTTACTAAAATGTTCATGATTTAATTACTAACTTAAGAAAGCTGATTGACTGCTGGGCAAATATTAAAATTTCCCTGTGAGTTCCCATAATATTTAAGTTCATCTCTTCAAAAGGAAGAGATCTTTCTTTCTTTCTTTCTTTCTTTCTTTCTTTCTTTCTTTCTTTCTTTCTTTCTTTCTCTTTCTTTCTTTCTTTCTTTCTTTCTTTCTTTCTTTCTTTCTTTCTTTCTTTCTTTCTTTCTTTCTTTCTTTCTTTCTTTTTTTTTTCCTTGTACCATGGATTGCGCTCAGGACACTGCACTGGCCAAGCAAACACTTATTCTACTGAGCTATCTCCCCAGAACCCTGAACTTTTCCTTTAGAAAACTAAGTGCATAGTGTTAAGAAATCCCTAATTTTCATATCTGTTTTGTTTTGTTTTTTCCCTCTTGTATTAAGAACCAGTAGGATGATGGAGAAATGATTAAAACTTACAAAGAACAAATTATGTTAACAAAATCCCTAAGCCTTTTACACATTATAAAAAGAAGGAATGTTTCCACAAGTACAAACCAACTAAAAACTGACAGTGTCTTAAACAAGCAAATGCTGTAATTATCTCACCATTAAAGAATTCTATAGTCAGCAACTCAGAGTTAGTTCAAATGGTCAAAGACGTTAATTATAAACATGAGGTTTTTTCCACCTCTAAATTTCACCATTCCTAGCACAGTACACTTTATCCTACTGACTGTATGATGACTCCTTAGACATTAGGCATTTCTTTTTTTTTTTTCTTTTTTACTTTTTTTTTTCCCAGAGCCAGGGGTTGAACTCTGAAAAATAAAATAGAAATGTTTTATAGTATGCTTTTACCAATAAGGTCAATAAAGAAATAAAATTTTAGAAAAGTTAATTTAAACCCTCTTGGTGGGGCCGGGGAGATGGTTAAGTAGAATAAGCATTTCCCTGGCAAGCACAAGAGCCTGAGGTCAATCCCTGGTTTGGCAAAAAAAAAAAAAAAAAAAAAAGTCTCTTGGCAATTCTTCCTACAAATAATTTACATTTGTCTTTTGGTTGGCTAAGTAGTGTTCCACTGTGTAGACACAACATTTTCTATTTCCACTGATACTTTGATGGACATATGGATGCCTTCTAAGATTTCACTGTTATAAAATTTGCCACTAGAAACATGAGTATGCATGCATCAATATGACATGATGTCTTTAGCACTTGTGGGAAAATACCTAGAAGAGAAGCAGCTGGGTTGAATGGAATGTCTAGTTTCCATTTTCGAAGAATCTCCACACTAATTTCCATAGTAATTGTGCAAGTTTCCATTCCTACATACAACATAGAAAGGGCCATTTATTTTCTTTTGTTTTTAATGATAGCGTCTTCCTTAAGTAAAATGATATTTCTTTGTGTTTTAATTTGCATTTCTCTAAGGGCCAGTGAGTATTTTTCATATATATATTTGGCAATTTGAACTTCTCCTGAGGGATGGCTATTCACCCCAGTTCCCC
>NW_004524737.1:1433140-1440413 GCF_000260255.1 Octodon degus | reverse complement strand
TTAGAGTAGAACCTTTTGTGTCTCTCTGGCAAGATGTTCTGCTCCTGAATCAGCTGGGTGGGTCTTGCCTCTAGCCTCTTTGCAGGGAGTTCTGCTAAAGTGTTCTTCTCTGGGCCTGCACTCTGGGTCAAATGAAAATCCATGGGCCATGGGTGGTCTCACTCACTGCCGGGCCTGGGCTTTGGGTCTATTCAGGATCCGGAGAGCCCCAGGTCATCTCACTCACTCTCCGGACCTGTGCTCTGGGTCTATATCTATTGCTTTTATTTTAATATTTATTTATTTATTTATTTATTGTATATAGTACAGAGTCCACAGGGTCTCACTACATAAATCAGACTTGTAGTGATCCTCCTGTGTTCAGCTTCCCAAGAGCTGGGCTTATAGCCATGTGCCACTACGCCCAGTCTCTATTGCCCTCTCAGTATGCTCCTGGGGTGGGGCTGGCACTACAAGCCTAGGATCAAACTCCGGCCACTGCATCTGCCTAATCAGGTGCTTTACACCACTGAGCTATTTGGCTGGCCCTTAATATTTAGATCATTTTTCTAGTATAATTTGAGTTTATTTAAGGTGAAAGCTACGAGTCTAGCTTCAATTTTTTGCATATGGACAATAGGTTTTCCTGGTAATTTTTTCTCCAGGGTATGTTTTTGGTAATTTTGCCAAAGATTAGATGGCTGAATGTGTTTGGGATTGTTCTGAGGCCTTGATTGTACCCCATTAACATATGCTAATTTTTGTTGTACCCCATTTTTGTTGCAGTACCATGCTGTTTTTATCACTGAAGCATTGTATGGCTTTATTTATTTTTCCATTTAATTTTCACAATCAATTTATCTGAAGTTCCTTCACATTTTTTTATCTCTACACAAATGCAAATGTAGAGACAACACACACACACACACACACACACACACACACACACACACACAAACTCACACAGATTACATTATGAAAATGAAACTTTTCCATAAAAAAATACTTGTGAAACTAATGCAGAGGGCAGGGTAGAGAGAAGACTGGAAATAAAAATGATCAAAATATTTTTTGTGTGGATTTAAATATTAGAAAATAAAGCCTATTAAAATACATCCTCAGGGCTGGGGAGATGGTTCAGTGGAATGAGTTCTTCCCTGTCAAGCATAAAGGCCTGATTTCAAACCCCGGTTCCACAAAAAAAAGCATAGTCAAATAAAGAATTAAAGAAAAAGAGATACAAAGAAATCTACATATATACCACATACTAGAGTTACAAAATGGTAAACAAGATTTGGAACATATGTACTACAGAATAGAGACAGTGACAATATGAAAAGCCATGGATAGTTATGTTCCATTTTACCAGATTACTGTGGACAAGACAATATTCTCATCTCTTCAAAACTGTGTCATTTATTGTGTTAAATTATTTAAATTGTTCTAGCAGGGCAGGGATATAGCTTAGTGGTTCAGTGCCTGCTACACATAAAAAGGAAAAAAAATAAATTGTTCTAGCTTTTTTAATAGTAGGTTCATACTTGGAATGCCTGTCATTCTGGTCTTCTGAATACGGGCTGCTTGTCATGACATGCCAGTTGCTGCTGTGCTGTCTCTTGGGTAGATGATTGTTCAAAAAGAAGGGGGTGGTGAATGAAGGCAGGAGACAAGAAAAGGAATGTTGTGGGACTGTCCTGCTTCAAGGTTGTATATAGTTAGATTTCTGGACTTATGAGTAAACATAAGAATTATATAATTCTTTATGCCTATTTTTAGAACATATTTTAATTTTTAAATGTTTTTCATCATATTCTGGAGGGACTTAAAGTTCAACATATCAATACTTGATGAAAAATATCTATTCCATATTATACCTGAGATGTTTGACATTCAAGCAGATAGTGAGATTAAGCTTAACAGCCTAGGTTGTATGGTAATAACAATAAGCTTGTCTTCTGGAGGGTTAATAACCTAGTTTACAGATCAAAGTTAGAGAAAAAGGAGGGCCACAAAGAAAGCCAACATTTTGGCCCTAGTCTTTCAAGGTCAGTGAGGACTCAGGACATATGAGACCTTCTACTGTAACGTCATGTAACTCAGTAGTGTCCCAAATTTTCTGATCAAGGAGATTATGGGGCCAAAGAGGAAAGTGATTGATGATGTAGAGTGTGCCTAAGGAGAGTCACATGGAGAGAAAACATTCTCTCAGGCTTTCACAGAGAGCACATTGGCCAAGCAATGGCCATGACTCATCCACATGGCTGACACTGACAAAGGATCTACAATCTGAGGTATAGGATCTCAGGATAAATCCTGAGGGGATTTGACAGACCTTATCAGATACAAAAGCTACAACTCTTGTTGCATAAGTCTTGATTTATCTTGGTCTTAACCAACCAGCAGAAAAGTATAAAAACGAAGTATAAGAAGTAAAGCCATGTTGTTATGTTGAGCTATAGAGGATTCAGGTCAACAGTTACTGACGATACCAGTCAAGCAGAAGACCCAATAGTATTATGGACTACTGGACTCTTTTAGAATATTTTGCTGAGTTAACACACCTATAATATCCAAATGAGGGAACTAAACAAAAAAGGGGATACAGATGAATGTCTATTTTGTATCTGTGTATTCAAAATGGTTAGGATAGATACATAGTTACATTCTCTTAATCAATAGAAGGATTTGTTCTAATAATGTTTGTAAATAAGATATCATGTCTGCAACTTGTACAGAAAATAACCACTAGGAAGAGAGTATGCAATGTGTTAATTATTGAAACTGTCCTAAAAATTTGATTTGAAACTGCCTCATTGCTATTTGCTTCTCAATAAAATTATGAAAAAATGCAAAAATAAAACATACACTGCCTGACTTTTATTTAAAGCCATATCATTTAATACCTGTTGACCAACTGGTTCCTTCCCATGTTTCCCACAATGCACTTTAAAACATTACTGTTACACCTAGCATATTCACTGTAATAGCAGTACATACGTATAAAATATATCCATTACTTTATTAGTTTGACATAATTAGTATCTTTATTGAATTTTCTTTATTCATCGTGTGTCCCTAATAATGAGCATGTTTATCTTTGCTTTTTAAAAACAATGAATAGGCTTAATGGATACTTGATAAGAAACTCTAGCTTAACAATGAATAAAGGTGGCAATAGATATGCAATTATTTATTTTGATTTATAAAGAGAGTATCTCCTAAGATTTCCTGTCTGGAAGATGTTTTTTTCTCTTTCTTTTTTTTTTTTTTTTTTTCGGAACCGGGGACTGAACTCAGGCCATTGTCCTTCCCAGGCAAGTGCTTATTCTACTGAGCCATCTCCCTGGCCCCTGTCTGGAAGATGTTTGTTCTAGAGTTCTGGTAGGTAGCCATTACCAGATTGGGAACGTGTTTTTCCAATATTTTTTTTAAATCATCTTGAGTTTGAATGTCTAAAAATTTATTGAATTCACTATATATATATATATATATATATATATATATTATTTTTTCCAAATTTTCTTTTGCTTACTTTTCATTAATATGCTGAATTAGATTCCAGTAGATTCTTTTAGTTTTAAGTCTCTGTAATTAAAATAAAAGTTATTTAATATTATTAATAATATTAATGGCCGACATTGGTCTTTAATTTTCTTTTCATAACAAATCTTTGCTGAGCTTCAATATCACAGTTACACTTGATGCAACTAAAGAGGTGTGAATCCTCTTTATAATTGGGATATATTTCTATGTAACATACCTAATATATTTTCCTGAACCAAATGAGGACTAAAACATTTAACTGCTAAAGTACAAATCAAACCTTAGATTATTGAATAAATATTTACAAATCAATATACTTGTTAATTACATGTTTAACAAGGTGAATGTGTGGTTTCTCTGTGTAGACTGCACAGACTAATCTTACCTCATTACCGAATTCTCTTGCAGGTGTCAAAGCTGTGATAAGAAAAATGAAACAGTAGCAATATTTGATACTGAGACCAGAATCCATAAAAGGGCCAGAAAACTTGAGGATACCTCTACTACAGACATACCATAAATAGGCCAGGGAATTTACTTTCAAACTCTCTAAGAGAGAAAAATTTCCTTTTAAGATGATTCAGGACAAAGAGAATTCTAAAATGAATATATAATGAATATTATATACTGTATATAATCTTGAAGAGGCACTAATTTTCAGATGACGATGATGATTATTATTATTAGTATTTCTACTATTATTATTACTATTATCATCACCATCATCTTTTATTGGCGGAACCAGGGATTGAACTCAGGCTCTTGAGCTTGCCAGGCAGCAATTATTATACTGAGCTATCTCCCTGGTCCCCAGGTAATCATTATTGTACTCCTCACAGATTAATGTGGTGGTTGAGTTATGAAAAATAGGCAATATCAGTGGCTAATGAGGTCACAGATGATGGAAACTCCCATGAATTGCTGACCTCTGGCCACATGGTATGATCACTTTGTAAAAATTTATTAGTGGTTTCTCAGCAGCGTGTAAATTATGTTTTACCATATAATCTGAAAATTTTACTCCTTCTTTATAACTAACAGACTTTAAATCTTACACTGAAATACATGTAGCAGTTTTATAAATAATTATCAGAAGCTAAAGGAAAACAATATAACCTTAAATATGTCAACTGTTTAAATAATCTGTTGTTCATTCATGTAATAGGAAAAAAAAAAGTTTTGCAATAAAAGTAAATGAGCCGCCAGTCCATATACAGATATAAGATCTGAGACTAGAGAGGGAGCAGAGGAAAAGAGGGAAAGAGAGGTGGAAAATGCAGAAGATACAGCAAACATTACACCAGTTCTCCATGATGAACGCATCTATTATGCACTGCAAGCATGTCTTTATGAAAATACATTTTAGAAAACAAAGGAGATATGAAGGCAGTTTTAATGCACAATACTAAGTAAAGAAACTCATTTTGAAAAGGCTGCCTTTTTTATATTTCCAATTACATGACATTCTGGAAAGGTGACCACAGAAGAGATGGTATAGTGATCAGTGGGTAAGGCAAAATTGGTGATCAGTGAAAAACAGATGAAACACATGGGGTTACTTCATGTGATACTATAATAATGGATATATAAAACAATGTACATGTCAAAATAAATTGATCTTCATAGTACAAAATTAATTTTGATGTAATATACTTTAAGAGATTATGTGCAGATTACGATTAAACCTCACTGTATTAAACATATAAAAACTAAGTTCATTGAATTGAAGGGAAGCAAATGTTAACTTTGAAAATGAGTTCCCAAATCTATTGGCAAAAGAAAATGGACTTCAGAATATTCCTCTTCTTACAAGGTTGTTTCCCACAGGGGTAATAATTAGGTAAATAAATAGTGGCTATAATATTATGGTTTTGTGCAGTTAGAGTATGAGTGTGCAGAAAAATCAAAGGGGTGAGGCTGGGATGATACATACACTACTACATTCATTTCAAACATCATGCACTCATGTTTAGCTTGATATAGACCCTCTTGCTGGTATTCATAAATACTTGTAGATATGTGTATGTACTCAGTTATTGATATTCACATATATTATTTTGAATTCTTAGATGAGAGGATTTAGAATCTGTGAAATAAAGTGAAACAAGCACTAGTAATACCTGAAGCTTGCTTTTAACACAAGTCATTGACAAAAAAGCATAAAGGTTCTATATAGATACAACTAACTCTAAGACTGAGTTGTAAAATTTAAATGAGCATAGAGCATCTGGTAGTGTCATAAATCAAGTCTGAATTCAAACAAACAAACAAACAAACAAACAAAAAACTCATGTAAAGATGGAGCATGATTGTGTCGATTGAGTCCATTCAGTAATTTATAGCTGGAAGAATTTGAACCAGGTGAAGTTATAATGAACCGCACCTCCAATGTTTGAGATAGATCCGTGAGTTCATATGGATATAAATAAATAGTTGTGTGGATACATAAACAAAATGGGAAGGAAGCATCATCTCCTATTCAGAAGAATTCCAAACAATTTTTTATTTGCATTTGACAAAAGATAACATTACTCCTACTCATGTGTGACTTCATTTAATGTCTTTCTTCCTAAGAATACACTAAGGAAAGAAGGAAAAAGAAGAAATGGTCAATGAGGAGTCTGAGAAACATGACAAAGCCAGGTATCCAATGTCAATAGAGGCAGTGCTTGGACCTTTGACCAAGCAAAAACATGTGTTAAATGTGGATTCTCAATGTGACACATCAGGTTGTTATTAACCTGTTTCTACTTTTTGGTTTTCAAAAACCTTGACCCCTGCCTGATAACTAGAAAAATAACAATCAATTTTTGACTGAATGGTGTTCTTTAAAATACCATATCAGTCCTCTTCAAAACTATCAAGGCCATTCAAAATAATGAAAGTTTGCAAGATTTTACCTGCTTAGAAGACCCAAACAGAGAGGAAAACTAAGTATATTGTAATAGCCTGACTGAGAGCCCAGAACAGGTAAAGGGTATTGGGTAGAAACTAAGGACTCCAAAATACTGTATGACCTTGACTTAGTCATTATGAATCATCAAAATTTTATTATTTATAACAAATGCATAATAATAATCTAAGATATTTATACAGCAACTTGGCTGTGCGGTATTTGGTATTCTCTGTATTAATTTCATTGCATTTGCATAAATCTAAACGTTTTGTAACACATAAATAAAATTGTCAAGAAAATAACAGAAAGGCCAGCCAAATAGCTCAGTGGATTAAAGTGCCTGCAAGCAGACCCTTCTCCTCCCAAAACAAAAAAGAACAACAACAACAAAAAAAACAACCCAAAAACTGAAAACATCAGACTATCACATAAATGTGATAGTGATCTTCTACATTCGTTTCACTGTATGTCAGCAGTCTCACATACTGGGTAGGTCATTGACTTAGTATGATGAAAACATCATTTGTTTTACAAGTACTGGTGATAGAAGTTGCCATTTTTTATTTTTTTTCTTATAGTTACATAAAATGGTCCAAAAAATAGAGAAAATTAGGGCTAGCAAGATAACTCAGTGGACTAAGTGCCTGCTTAGGCAAGCGTAGGGACTCAGGTTCATCCCTAGGACCATGTGCTACACCCCGCCCCATGCCAGGTTGCCAAGCAGGCCACCACTGGATGGTGCAGGCCCATAATCCCAGCCCTGGGGAGGCTGAAAACAGGAAGATTACTGTGAGTTTGAGATGCATAGTGAGACTCTGTACCAAATACATTGAAGAAGAAGGAGGAGGAGGAGGA
>NW_004524737.1:1431421-1433020 GCF_000260255.1 Octodon degus | reverse complement strand
GAAGAAGAAGAAGAAGAAGAAGAAGAAGAAGAAGAAGAAGAAGAAGAAGAAGAAGAAGAAGAAGAAGAAGAAGAAGAAGAAGAAGAAGAAGAAGAAATAATAGAGAAAATGCATACTTTGGAAAGACAATAAGGTAGAATGTATAGAAAAGAATCAAAAGAAACACATTTACATGTTATGAGATGAATTCCTTGAATACATAATGAAGATGTAACTGCACAATATATAAACATCATTCAACAGTTTATTATTTTATTGTAGTTGAAATCAGATGTCAAAATAATTATAAAGGAAGAATTCTTAAAAATTATTACATCTCATAAATAGGACAAAACTGAGTCAAAGAAAATAAAATTTAATTTAGAATGATTCCTTTTGCCTTTTACTTCTACCTCTATTTCTTTATAAATTAGAAAAATTAGGAAAAACATATTTATTTTGTAGTCTTTATTTCCCTTAATATGAAAATACTCTGACTCATGGGCTTTAATAAAATTGTATGTAATGTCTTACCCAGTGCCTGATGTGCAACACTAAGGAAAGCAAGATTTGGTCATGATACAGACATTAATCATTTACATGTTAATTCACTTTACAAAACTGAAGTAAAATGCAATCCAGATTCCCACTGGATCTGTGCCTATTTTAATGTGCAAAAGCAAATGTGAACTTTAAATCCTAGTACTCTTTGTACAAAGTAGAAAATAATATTAAAACCTGACTTTGAGTCCTTCTCCTGTTCTTGGGAAAATACTTTTCTCACCATATCCCCATCGGAGATGTAAATGCCTCTTTTTTAAAATAGTTACCTGAAGCACAAAAGGCTAGCTTGACCAGTTATATGGTTTACCAAGTAGTGGAACCAGAATTGAAGCTTATAGAGACATGCTAAATATCCCAAGATCTTAACCACAATAATATATTGTTAATCATAAAATTACATAAATTATATCTGTAGGATTCCAATAACATATTATTTATTAAAGAGTGTCTTCATGAATCAACAACATTGTATCACATAGAATACTTTCCTTTTATAGACTAAATAACACTCCAAAAAACCACACTCCATCATATATACATGAAATCTATAAAACCACATTATATATAATACATCAAGCATATTACATACAGGTATATAGTGTATGTAAATATATACATATATATTTATATTATATATACATATATATCCACATACATAATTATCATATTTTGTTTCTCGACTCACCTGTTCATGAGCGCTTAGGTTGCTAACATATTTTAGTGATTATGAATAATATTGAACAATGCTTTTATATTCTATAACAAGTGATATGCTTATGCTTGAGTTGCCTTTGCTTACCTCCAACAAAGTCCTTCACATACCCAACTTAAAGGAAAGTTTATGTTGGTTCACTATTTGAGACTTCAGCCCATTGTTTCTAAGGCAAAAATTAGAGAGCGAGAAAAAGTTGCTTATCCCATGGCAATCCGGAAGCTGAGAGAGCAGAAGAACTAAAGCCCAAAGGACAGACGCGCCCTTACAAATGTATGGGTATCGTGTCCCTATGGTCAACATCCCAAGGCTTCAGACTTAGGCGGGATGACAGAATTTACAAC
>NW_004524737.1:1358045-1431091 GCF_000260255.1 Octodon degus | reverse complement strand
CTACTATCCCTCTTACATTAGAAAACTGTTTCTTAGAATAGTTTTCATTAGCTAATTCTACTTGATTTTTCAAATGTATAATTACATCATATGAACTTAGAGATAGTTTCACTATTCTCCCTATTTTCACAATTTTAATGTCTGTTTCTTGCTCATTATAAGAGATAATTCACACAGAGAGTTCAATGCTCTAGAGGTGATGGTCCATAATTTGTTGCTGATTTTGTGAAAAGCTTCTTGTGTTTCATGAAGTAAACTACCAGCTGCCTGCTCTGGTGTGTGTGTGTGTGTGTGTGTGTGTGTGTGTGTGTGTGTCTACACCCAATAGGACCAATAGGACATGTGTAAGCTTAATTATATCATATGTAGTAGTCATTGTTTTACTGAATGTTTTTCACATAAATTAATAGTCATGTTGTTTTGTATGATGCATTCCCTGAATCTGCACTGAATTTACTGAGATAATCATTTAGCCTTTTAATTCTATTACATTAACATACTATAGTAAAACTGCTTCAAAATAAACCATGTTGGAAGACAATACTATGTATTACAGCAAATACTGTGAAATTTGTATTACTTTTAGTGAAATTTTGCTTAACTTTCAATTTTTTTGTTTCAATTCTAATATTTTTTTTAATTTAGGGAAGGGTCTCCAGGGTGTTCAGGGTCTCACTACTAGATTGGACTCATAATGATCCACCTGTTTACAGCCTCCCAAGAGCTGGGATTACAGGCGCATGCCACAAGGTCCAGTCTCAATTGCTGTCTGAGCAACTGGGGATCCAATCACAGGCCCCTGCTTGCAGGCGCTTTAATCTGCTGAGTTATTTGGCCTGCCCAATTCTAAGTTTCTTTTTCTGGTGGAATCAGGGATTGAACTCAGGTCCATCTCCCTAGCCCACAATTCTAATTTGTACTCTCTTAAAAAAATTAAAACATTAACTAAAATAGCAATAATATTTCAGAGGATTAACAGCATGATTACTTTCTACATCTATTATTGGATAGCAGGATGTCCCATTAGCAAGATTATATTATTTTCACCAGAAATATCAAAATATGGGTGATTGTTTTAAATTTTTCATTTCTAATTAGTAGCAATAAATTACAACTTAATTTTAAAAATAATATACAAATTCGCTAGAATATTAGTTGGCACATGTCTCCAGCATTAAGTCATGGGGAACACTACGGCAATTCTCTTCAACTCTTAGTCTTTCCCATAGCCATAATGTAGAAATAAAGCCTAAGATTGCAATCTTCAAATTTAGCAATTAGTTGAGATCCTACCCAATTCCCCACAAAATTTGAGTTGCGGATGTAGCTCAATGCAAAGGCCCTGGTTCCAACTCTTGTACTGAGAAAAGAAATGATGGGACAACAGTGTCTTGTGTGCCCGAAGTGCTTCTTTATCCTAAGCAGGTATACCAGGCAGAGACATCAGAAAAACATTGGACCTGTGTGTCGTGATAGCCAATAACTCATAATGAATTTATATATGATTGATGCTATGTTATTTATTTCATTGATGCTGGGGATTGAATCAAGGGCTTCACCCACATGCTAGGCAAGTGATCTACCACTGAGCTACACCTCTAAATCTCTCTTGTAGTTGTGTTTTTCTTTCATGTGTTGTGGCTTGAACCCAGCATGTCCCAGAACGCTCATATGTTAATGGATTTATTCTCAGTTTGGTGCTATTCAAAGGTAGTACCTGCATTTGGAAGTGGTAACTCATGAGTGGCCTTCAGTCACTGGACTCGTGCTCCAGAAGGGGATAGTAGTGCTCTGTTTCTTTCCTTCTCTCTGCTTCCTAACTCCTTAGAGCTGAGCAGCTTCCTCCAACGTACGCTCCCTGCCTGGAGATTCAGTTACCAAGGGTTGGAACACAATGGACCCAAACATTTCTGGAGCAAAATTCCCCAACTGTGGTCTAGCAAGATAGCTCAGTGGTCTAAAGTGCCTGCTTGGGCAAGCTTAGGCAAGCACAGGGACCATCTGAGGTTGGATCCCTGGCATTACGCGCCATGTCAGCCCTGCCCTCAGGGTGGGCTGAACCTGCCACAGAAAAGGAAATTAGCCAACTCTGAAATAAAATAAACCTTTTCTATTTTCAATTGATTCACCTAGTGTATTTGCTAGATAGTGGAAATCTGAATAACATCATACTAACTTACAATTCAGCATTGTGACTTGACATTTGGATATACAGAAATAAATACTCGCTGAAGAAAAGTAAGCTTTTAAGGAGAAAATGATCATATAATTGTAACATACTTTCCATCACTTAAAACCTAAAAATTCAGATCAATTCTAAAGGCCAACAGAGTAGTAGGATGAAAATGATAAGATTTAAATGATAACCTTTCATTATAATTATTAATAATGACTATAATACAACCACTAAACGTTTGTTTTTCAAGAAAATACTTTAAATTGCCTATAGAATGTTTAAGCCAGAATGTTGTGGGGGAACCCAACAGCTGTAGATAAAAATTCCCTTTTATCTGCTTGTGTTCGTTTACTACACAGGGCAAAATGCAATGCAGAATAATTATTGCTATTATCTTAAATTTTGGTTATAACATAGAAAGAATATGTACTCATGCCATTCTAATTAGCAGGCAAAATGCATGCCAAGTACAGAAACAGTAAAGAATGTGATCACAGAGGGGACAAAAGGTTCATTCTGTGAGTGCCTCGGATCCCACCTCCTCTGGATTATTTAGTAACCTCGGTGTTCTGTTTGCCTTCTCAATTGTCTTCTGATTTACTGCTTCTATTTACTGTGCCTACCTTACTTTCTTTCTCACAAGTGAAGCTGATTAGTTTTCACTGTGATTATATGGCCTGCTCTCCATGGGAACCTTGGAGAAGCCTTGAGAGGTGCATAATGAAAAGATGTGGTACCGCTCCCGAAATTACAAAATTAAATATAATGCAAAGTTTATGCAAAAAGTATGCAATCGCTTGAACTCGTCAAAGGAAAGACGGAAAACAACAGCACTGTGGAAGATTGTGGAGTTAATCTACATTCAAATATGTGCTGATATTAATTCAGTCTTCTCCAATAATGAGCACACTTCTTTATTTCCGCTGCTTGATTTGTCTTAAGAGTGTTGAAGAATATCCTCACTTTCAAATTCAGGTATTGCCGTCCAAAGTGATCTCCAGGTAGAGAGCTGCTGGGTAAATATGTTTGCCAAAATTATCTTCATTGCCTGTTGAAGTGAATGAGTCAGTTAATTTCGGAGGATTCTCTACTTATTAATGTGACATCTGATAAGAATTACAAGACGCATTCAATCTTCACTTCCCATATGTATTAACTAATTGATTAAATGAAGCCTAGAATAAATTTAGACCAAATGAAGTGTTAATAGATAAGCTATAAAAATCAGTATTAACAAATTTATTCTCAGCTTTAATACAGCACGGGCTTATGCACTAAAAACAAGAACAGCACTCATTTCTTGCTCCTATTTTTTAGAAGTATTTCTTAACCAAAACATCAGGAGAGAAAAATTTTCAGTTCTTCAGATATGGAATATATTTGTTTGAAAAACAAAGGTATATATTCAGGGTGATACTTACCCTGTTGTTATTATTAATTTATATTATTAAAATGAAATTTAAAATAGTCTTACTTTTAATTGGTATATTCATATTTCTGATGTCTGTAGATGTACTATAACTTTCTAGAAGACAGAACTTCCCTGATAAAGAAAACTTTACAGTATCAGACCTTTTTAAACACCTATTTAATAGACAGTATCTTTAGGATTTAAACATTTATTTTATTTATTTTAGAAAGAAGAGAACCACAAAGGCAAAAACAAAACAATAAAAGTGATACAGAATTTCAAAGCAATGTAATAGGAGATAAATAGTGCGTGTTCTAATACATATTGTTAGCTTCAAAATAGTTGCTCAGATCCCCAACATAGGCAAGTATATATTTTATAAAAAGATTACTTAACTTGATGATTTATGGCTAATGTTTCATGTGTCTAAAATAATCGACATAATTTATTTAAAATAATCTCTACAATTTATTCACATTGTCGTTGTTAGTAACCTTTTCCACCTCCAATCAGATTCTGTATTAGTAGATCCACTTTCAAATTTATGGTCCTACAATTTATGCTGTGGTTAATGGAATACCTAGGGGAAGCACAGCATGAAGGGGATCATGCACTCTTTACAACAACTATCACACGATGCTATCATCTTATTCATAAAATATATGATAATTATCAATTATCAGCTAGATATTTGATATCGGGATCAAGTATTCAAAAATGAATTCTGGGAAGGTTCACATCCCATTACATTTCTTCCAACTGCCTTAGAAAGAATCAGGAAGAACATGATTTCTTATTATTCTGTTCCGTTCTTGCCCTTTTTCTGTGCCACGGCAGTGCTGTTGCTCTTCATCAATGTTCATTTCTTCATCACCGTGTGGTGCTAATTCTGCAAAATGGCTAGTTCTGCAAGGTAATCCGGATAACGATGTCACGGGTTGTGAGCCTCCTTAAGCTCGGCCTCATGTTTCTAGCTTCCCTGCTACGTATAGTGTGAGTCCTCAAGAAACACAAGTTGGGGGCTGGTGAGATGGCTCAGTGGTCTAAAGCACCTACTTAGAACAAGCGAAGCTAAAACAAAGCACAGGGGCCGCGGTTCAATCCCCCAGCACCACAGGCCAGCCAGCCCCGCCCCCTGGTGGGCTGAGCTGGACACACACACACGCAATAAATAAATAAATTTAAAAAAAAAAATAAAAAAAAAAAGAAAGAAACACAAGTTGGAAAATCTGAGCCAATTAAAATAAGCACACAGCATTTTCTTGACTTGCCTCACTTCTATTCACGTTTAATGGTCTCAGTTGTAACCATTTCATTGGAAATGTTTTCTGCTGCTCTCGTCTTAACCAAGTGTAGAGGGTTTCTCAAAAAACTTCTAAATAACATGTTTCTATAATTATCTCAGATCTAGCTCTTTGTTGAAAATTTTTTTAAAATGGGGCAAAAATAAAATTATATTTTCAAATTCACTTTTGTGGATTCTGTTTCTTTTTTGCAATCACTTCTCTCTTGTTGACTGATTCTTAGTTTATATGCCAGCAATTCTTTAAAATGAGAATAAACATCTCAAGACAATGATTAAAAGTAAAATTGTCAGTGGCTGATAAAATATTCATCATCATAAAGATTGACAGACACACAAAACTGAAAAAGCTTCTGGATTTATTAATAGGGGATGTAGGGAGAAGTAAGACTAGGTGAAAAAATATGGTACTTAAAAAATAGCATGCAGTAATATTTTAACTATTCTCATTTTCCAAATAAATCAATATACTATTTTACCTAGAAAGAAATTATGTCTTTGTACAGTGCTTAATATTATTCTGATGACTCTGATAAAGCCTTTTTTTTTTTTATTTTAAGGAAGCATCTACAGGTGTTCAGGGTGTCACTACTAGATAAGACTTGTAGTGATTCTCCTTTTTACAACCTCCCAAGTGCTGGGATTACAGGTCTGCACCACCTTGCCCAGTCTTAATTGCCATTCTCAGGGCACCCTGGGGACAGAGCTGGCTTGGCAGGCAAGCTAATTTTTTTTTTTTTTTTCCAAAACCAGGGATTGAACTCAGGCCCTTGCGCTTGCCAGGGAAGCACTTATTACTGAGCCATCTCCCTGGCCCCAAGGCAAACTATCTTAATAAATAATCTTTCTAAAATTAAAATACATCAAACAACTTTGTTTTAATAATAAGAACAGTAAAATTTCACATTCAAAATTTGGAAAACATACTGACTCTACTTAGTTTTGCTCCTGACATTAATCATTTCTGTGAGCTCTGTTGAAAATATTTATTTGAATTATCATTTTTATAAATCTAAATATTAAAAAGGAGGTAAATACTTTATTCAGGATAATTGCTTCCTAGTATATAAGAATATTAGTGTTACTATCCTCAATGGAGCGTTAACCCATTTTCCTTACTTATGGAAAGGAAGAACATGGGATCCTCTGCTGTTTTTTCTGATACTCTATTCACTTGCAGTGTACTCAATACACAATCACAAAGTAACTCATCGAATGCACTACTTTAATGCTTTGCAAGTCAGGGCACTAGGTACTCATGTTTGTAATATATTCTTGATCAATGATAAAATTATGTATCAAACTAAAGAATTGGTCATAGTAACTTTGTTCTTTTTCTTTCTTCTAATCTTAAATACATAAATTTATAGACAATGTGTTTTACAATCATATTCTCTAAATAAAGAATAATCAAATGTATTTATGCTTTACTGTTTTAGACAGAAAATATCAATGAAGAATAACAAAATTAAGAATAATAAATGCTGGAGAGGCTGTGGAGAAAAAGGAACACTTGGGCACTGTTGGTGCAAGTGTATAGTGGCAAAAACTGCTATGAAAATCAGTGTGGAGATTCCTTCAATAGCTAGAAGTGGAGGTCGCATTCAAGCCAGCTGTTTCCCTCTGGGGTATTTTTTCAGAAGAACTGAAAATCTCATACCACATATATGTGCACCCATGTTTATAGCAGCACAACATGTCACAGCAAAATACTAGAAACAACCCAGATGCCCATCAGCTGAAGCGCAGATAAAGAAGATGTGCCATTTTTACATAGGGAGTATTATTCAGGGATAATGCAGCATAAATTTGGGTCTTTTGTCAGGAAAAGCATGCAACTAGAGAGCACAATCTTAAGTGAAATAAATCCAACCTGAATGTGCAAACATTGTATTGTGGCCTGAGTGTGAGAACCTGAAAGAGAAAAATGGAATCTGAAGATTACAATAGATGCTAGGAAAGGCAAGGAAATTACTCAAAAAGGAAGAGTTTCTGAGTTGAGGAGAAGGACAAGAGAGAGAGAGTGGGAAAAAGAGATATATCTATGAATGTAAGCAGGATGGTTTGGACAACTGTATTGTGCATTTCTGCTGGTCTATGGAAAGAAGAAGTCAGTGCTTTAATTTCCTTCATCTCCTTTTGTCAATCATTTGTACTTTTTACCTTCTTAATTTGTTATATATTTCTTTCAGTTTTCCTTCTTCCTCCAATTTTATATGCATATATATAATAATATGAATAAATGGTTGGAAGACAACACTATGTATTACAACAAATACTGTGAAATTCATATTAATTTTTGTTTGTTTGTTTTTTTGTTTTTTGTATTTTAGGGAAGGGTCTACAGGGTGTTCAGGGTCTCACTACTACATCAGATGCATAGTGATCTGCCGGCTTACAGCCTCCCAAGATCTGGGATTGCAGGCACGCCCAGTCTCACTTGCCCTCTCAGCATGCCACAGGGGCAGGGCTGGCACAGCAGGTCTGGGGATGGAACCTCTGGCCCCCTGTGCCTGCTTGCGGGTGCTTTAATCTACTGAGCAATTTGGCTGTCCCTAAAGTTGATAAGGATTGTTTTTTAACAAACTAGTTTCTATGACAAAAAACAGAAGATAGGCTGACCCCCATCAAAGAGAAAAACACTGTCAAATTCAGAACAGTAAAATTGGCAAGTTCGCGGTCAGAAGCCATAGGGAGGGAGCAGATTTTCCTCTACAGTGCTAAACCAAGAGGGCAGCTCCAGATCTCTTTATTATGAGCTGAATAATCATGAAAATAAAATTAATGGATGAAGCTACAAGTTATTGAAATAAAATCAAATACTGGGTTATGTACCTTAAAATGAACATAAAGTATATAAACTTTTAAATAAGGTTTTTAGATAAACTGATAAAACTCACAAGAAAAGAAACAGAATCTGGAGGTGCCTTGAAAATTGAGTTAGTAGCACCCCTGTGGAAACTATGGCACTTTGTAAAAAGCATCAATTTTTTAAAATTTTCTTTGGTACTGAGGGCCAAAACTAGGATTATTTTAGCACAGAGCTAAACTCCTGTCTCTCTGTCTCTCTGTCTCTCTCCCCTGTCTCTCTCTCTGTCTCTCTCTGTCTCTCTCTCTCTCTCTGTCTCTCTCTCTCTCTCTCTCTCTCTGCTTCTCTGTCTCATTCTCTCTGCTTCTCTGTCTCCGTCTCTGTCTCTATCTCTTTATCTCTCAATCTCTATCTCTCTCCCTGCCCCTCTGTCTCTCTCTGTCTGTCTGTTTCTCTCCCCCATTTCATCTCCTTCTCCATTGCCATCTCTGTCTCCATCTCCATCTCTGTCTCCATCTCCATCTCCATCTCCATCTCCATCTCCATCTCCATCTCCATCTCCATCTCCATCTCCATCTCCATCCCCATCTCTATCTTTCTTCCTAAACCCTCCTTCAGCTCCTCTTTCTTTAGAAGCAGAGTCCCTTTAAGGTGCGCTCTCAGGACAAGAACTTCTTTTCCTCTTGACACAGCCTCCCTCAGCCAGGGATTGCAGGCACATGCCACACATGTGGCTGAAATGTACTGTATAATCTAAATGACAGCAGTCATAGAACTCAGTTGTTTGCTATTTTAATGGTTTAGAAGTTACTGATTACTTTGCACTAAAGTTAAAAAACATGCAGTTGAATGTTAATGATGTCACTTCTTTGAACATCGTAGAGCCTTTTCTATGACTGAATAAATAAGTGGTGGTTTTGTGAACATTTCCTACTTATCTACCAAAATTACATATTTCACAATTTTGTGCACATTTACTTCACATTAAAAATTAAGAAAGGTTTCTTCTTTAAGTCTTGTATATCATTATAATTATTTTATATTAGTTTGAGGAAGAAGTGACTCCACTATATTTATAAACATAGTTATGCATAGCTTTTATATTTTGGTCAGTGCTAAAAATTTATTATTTTTTAATTTATTTGATCACCTTGGACTCGTAGTGTTCCCCTTGCCTCAGCCTCCCCAGCTTTGGGATTACAGACAAGCAACACCATAACCAGTTCCAGGGGGCAGTTTGATGCAGGACCAGCATTGCATGCAGTACTGGGGATCAAACCTGGGTTCTTGCGCTTGCCTGGAAGGCACTTAGACTGCCAAGCTATCTCTCTGGCCCCACTGCTCTAACTTTAAACTATGATGCTAGCAGCATTTGTTTGTAATAATTTATCTCACTAAATATACATTTAAAATTTTTGAGATCATCTTCATTTCTGATATTACCTAAGAGAGAAGAATTTGGTTTGTTTTTAATAGATATAAAGTACAGCTTCATTCCGGTACACTTAGACTTGTTAGGGATTAGCATGGAAACTAATATTGTCAGAAGTTACCATAAATGAAGACAGCAATTTAGACACGACATGTAAATTTCTTAGTGTTTCAATTATGTGAGCGCTAAATCCTTTGAGTATACAGAACTACTAGATTAAACTCTTTCCTCTTTGAAATCAGCAAAAAAATAATAATGTTATTTGATTATTATTCTTTGAAGGCCAATGAGAATCTGCACTTATTTATGAAATTTGTTTTGACCTAGCTAGATACAGTAATAAACTCAATTTTATACCTTCCATGTAAGAAATAAGAGTGATCCAATTGCAGAGGGATAATACATATATGAATGAATTGGGAAAATCATCGATTTATTTTCTTTCTTCCTTCTTACTTTCTCCTCTTAGCTGAGGTGTCTTCCTAAGTCTGTGGGCTACAGAGCTCAGCAGAGGGAAACAGGAAGCGAAGCCTGGATACACACTTAAATGAAGCAATTTCTTTAAAATATATCACAGTCATGGTAAGGAAAGTGTTCGATTACACAGAAAGAAAAGAAAGAGGAGAAAGAAGAGGAGGAGAAGAAGAGGGGACCGAGAAAGGCAGACTATGAAGGCTACAATCGTCACGTTGTAATCTAAAGCGAGTGCAAAGCTAAGGATATATGTAGCTTCCTCTCTTAGGAAAATAACCCACCCAGGAAGTGCAGCTGGTGGTGTTCACCCCTCAAGAACATCATGAAACACAACTGAAAGAAGGAAATTTATAATTTTTATCTTAATTTCATAAACAGTCTAACACGTGCTATAATATGAACCTCTCTCACAGCTCTGTCAAGAGCTGAGGATTTGAGCATCCATCAACACCCTAATTGTAAGTAAAGAAAGGTAGATTAGGACACATTTTCTTCCTAAGAATAATTTATCCTTCTCCGTCACAGAAAAAGTAAGTGTCTTCGCCAGCCAAGAGTGCTCAGCTCTGCAAACCTCTCTAACACATTTCCTTCTTTCTCTTTCAGAACAATAATCTTCCCGCCCACACTCTATCCACTTCTGCCAGACGCTGCCTTTCCCGAGAGTCCTCTCTGTCTGGATTTTTCTCTCTCAGGACATCCTTTATCAGCTCCAGGTGCTGAAGGTAAGTTTGTTTCTATAATTTATGGAGAATTTTCAGGATAGACAAACTTTAATTACAACCCTTTAGAGAGTCACCTGGATTACTTTAAAGGCTGCCTGGGTCCTCCAGTTTGTATCCAGCTCTGCCTCTGGGGCTAATGAACTGTGGTGGAAAAAACAGGTGCTTTTCAACAAATCAATCATTAAAAAAATAAAGTCCCACCCATACTATTAAAAAACTAGTAAAAGTAGGTAGGTTATATCATGGGAAAATGGGAAGAGTAACTCCTGTAATTCAAAGCAATTTGGAGATAACAAAAACCAAACCAAAACAAAACATAGGAAACACCTGGCATTATCTTGTAACATACTGGGGGAGAAACAGTGGAAGTTTTTGTGACGATGAAGTTCAGAATCTGGGGTCTAGATTGAAATTTGGAAACTGTGAGAAAGGAGGGAGGAGAGAGTGAAGAAGTTGCTTTAGCCTATATAAGCACACAATGTGATAGCATATATGAGGGTAAGAGTATTGGGAATGACTATCAGCTTATGGCTGGGGGAGCTATTTTAGGGCATCTTTTCTTCCATGCTAATGACCTTTTCGTCCATTTTCCCAATGTTAAATTCACTTGTCTTCATCAGGCACAGCTACTATTACAAAGGACCATACACTATGGAGTCAAAATAACAGATTTGTCTCTCAAGCTGTGGAGGGAAGAAGTTTCAGATTAAGGCTGGACATCAACACAATTGATTTGTGGTACACACCACCTCAGGTTGGTACACTGCAACTTACAAGTGACAGCATTTTCACTGTTTCTTCACATGGCAGAAAGAGGAGAGAGACACTCTCTGAAGTTGTTTTTGTAAAGGGTACTGAACCTACTCATGATGACTCCACTTTCAGTATCATTTACTTTCCCTGAATCTAAGGCAATGACATTGGGACTTAGCATTTTTTTTTAAATTATGTGTTTGGTACAGTGTCTTGTGGGGCAGCTGGGACTCATAGTGATCCCCCTGTTTTATTCTTCACAGCTCTGGGATTCCAGGCACGCACCGCCATGCCCAGTTTCCGTGGCCCACTGAGCGGGACCGGAGTGGGGCTGACACAACATGAGGTTGCATAAATCGAACCTGGGTCTTTGAGCTTGCCAGGCAAGCACTTAGAGTGCTGAGCTATCCCTCTGTCCTGGGGGGCGGGGGGAGGGAACATACAAGGTTTCAGTCTACTGACTTTATCTAACTCAGTAACTGCCTCAGACTCCAGGGAATTAGCAAGTTGTAAAAAAAGGAGAATGCAAGCAAACTGCCTCCTCCTTCTCAGTTTTCAGGACTCTGTTTTAACCCAACATCTCGAGCAGCATCAAAGTGCACTTTATGATACTCATGACTTCCCACCTCCAGAAGAACAATTTGGTATTTATATTCAGCCCTCTATTTGGGAATGAAGGTTGAAGTTATTATTCGGAGACCAAATATCATCAAATGTTGTGATATAGATTGTAGTCAGTGACAGGGTCGGTCTTCTGCGACATCCCTTGGCTAAGACATTTTGTGAAAGGAGAGTACATCATTTTATTACTTTTCACTCATGCCTGATGAGAAAAGCATGCATTAAGTGTATATAATGAATCAGAAAAATGTAACAAAAATGGTAATGAAGATAATTTAACAATAATAACCCAGGTTACCATGGTATATTAAATTAAAAGAAAAATATCTGGTATAATTAATTAAAAGCATTATTTTAATTCTCATACAGATACGTGCAAAATCCAATATTATTCTTTAAAAGGCTGAGATGAGAACAGCCTCTACTGATTAAGATTTAGATATGTTCAGCACATACAAGTTCTTAAAATACTTAGTGATAGAACTAGTATTATGAACGAAGAATAAACCCTCCAATATGATGTTAATGCAATAAATAAGGACACAACCTTTAGGATTAATTCTTTACACACTGCAACATAAAAAGGATTAGGAACATTTAGACATCACTACAAAGAGATGCAGGTGTTTGATGGGTGTGTGTGTGTGTGTGTGTGTGTGTGTGTGTGTGTGTTTCTGTCATTTTGATTCTATTGGCAATAGATTTAAATAACTTACAAGGATCTTGTACTATACATATAAACCATCAGTTCCAAGTACACAGACTTGCTACTTGATCAGATAAGTAATTTTTCCAAAATATCTGCCATAATAAACATAAGAAATAAAATTTAATTAAATCCAGAGCTTCTGTGTTTCCTGTATAGTTTATTTCTTCTACGGCACATGGCAAGTATATTCTGAAAGTTTTCAATTGTACTTAAATGTGTTTTATATTACTTGGGACTATATGAGTATCAGTCTACTTTCCTTACATTCTTTACTTCATTTAGGCATTACTTGGTAATACCCAGCCAACGTTGTGGCAGTAATCGAACTTGTGCATTTATTAGATTAATATACCATCATACTGATAAAGTTATTAAGACTTTATGATGAAATTGAGGTTTCTGCAGCTGAGTATTAGAAAACACTGTGTTGGAAAACTAACTAAACTTATTTCCAGTTACAGACATGGTCTCACTTAATATGGTGTCAGGAATATCACTGAAGGTCAAACTATTGTATAATTTGAACATGAGTCATGCATATAATATGGTACGATTGCTACTTGACTTAATCTTCATCAACCAAAATTTAGAATTGTACAGAACTGACTTTGTAACGCACCCACTGGGGTTCAAAGTTTGCACATATTATCCTCAGCTTGTTCTTTCCATGGCTATATTCAGAAATGATCTTATCATTTATTTCTTCATAAAATTCAAGAATTGGTATGTGAGCTAAGTTGGACTTTTTTACAGGAAGGTGAATAACATTTATCTCAAAAGGAAAATATAGGCCATATAGTGCTGGCCAACTTACTCTTTTCTTTCATCACTACATCATTCATGTAGGGAAAAGGACTTTAAAAAAAATCACAATAATTTAACTCGTGAAAGTCCACTGTTGTCAAATCCTCAACACTTAATGTACTCAGAAGTAACTCAGTGCTCACATCTACAAAGTCAGAGATGGGCTCCAAATGACCCATGAGAACACTTGGCCAGGCCTTGGACTACAGAATTGCTGGCAGACTGCTCTGACTCCACTGAGGAACTTAATATTCCCAAACTGCTGAGGTGTCACAGGAGAAAAATTAATTGGGTTGGAAATAAATTTCAATGGCATTATTTTGATATTTAGTCCAATATGTCATTAGGTAGAGTTTTCCACAAATCCCTGAAGCCTAGATGTGAAAGAACGAAAGAGCAAACTCTAGCTGCATTCATTTGACCAACACACACACACACACACACACACACACACACTCACTCAGAGAGTGACTAATGAGGGATGGATGAGTAAGCAAAAATTACAATGTTTTGTGACAATATGATCAAAGGGTAATGTGTGAGATAGTAGAATGAAAGACTAGGTTTTTACTGTACCAGATATAGAAATGAAAATGTGTCTACAAGAAACATACAAAAGGAGAGTTGATGATTACTTCAGCAACAAGAAAGTGGAACAATTTTAAGGATTAAGTGAGTTCATTACTAATGAACAGAGACAACTCTGTGGAAGAAAATGCAGAGAACAATGAGCTCTACCCTGAGATGCCTGGTGGGCCAGATGCGTTATATGAATTAAAAACACATGTTCAACATAAGGGGAAAGAAGACCTTAATTTAGACCTACTATGCTTCTATTAATTCCTGTTTAAACTTCATTGAACTTTAGTTCCAATTTCAGTGAAAAAGTGTAGCATTCATATCTTTCTCTGAATTACTTTAATAAATCTTAGAAACATGCATTTCATAGTGTTGTCTTAATATATGCATTATCAGAAGCAATTCACACAAAGAAATATGCTCTCTTCCTTCATGCAGACAATGATGGCTTTCATGTTCTTTTATTTTATAACAATTTTGATAAATACTTGGGTGAAGAGCAATTTTAGAAATATGTAAATAAGCGAAATAAAGTTGACTTGTGGAATGTCCTGGAGCTTATTGATTTCCAACTTTTCGACATGCATGCAACATAATTAAGAAATCAGTCAACATCCACTAACTTTCATGTCTTTTGAATCCAGAAGAGTAATTTTTAACAAATATTGTTAAAACTTCTAAACTGAATAAGTAAAGTATGATGAATAAAGGATTAATTATTAAATAAATAATGAATATTAAATATATATATAATGTCAAAGATAAATGTACTGGGATCAATTTTTTATGCCTGTATCTTGTAACCTGAGCAAATGACTTGAGAATAACAATATGCAACATAATAACCTTTGTTAATTTCCTATCATCTTGTTTTGAAATTCTATATAATTTTTCCCCTTTTTAAATTATAATTTAAAAACGAAAATTATCTATTGAATGAGACTAACATTTGTGCAATCCTTTTTGAACACTAAAATACAATTATAATATTTAAATATGAAAAAATTATAGGAACATAAGCTAAGAAGATTCATCAATTAGTCATTTATCATTTCATTTCTAACATGGAGAAGCTATGTAAGGAAGACTATATAGAAATAACAGCAAGGAAAATATATCTATTCATATAAGTGAAAAACATGCAAGAACCTCGCCATTTTCTGAAAAACATAGAAACATTTATTCTTTTTAAATATGTAGTCAGCATAACTGTATACATTTCTTAAGGTTTAGACACAGAATGCTATCCAAAAGTCTAACATTCAGAGATGGTGTCTTATTTAAATGGGTCGGTCACTAGGCAAGAGGCTTGGAAAACTGCATTCTCTAACAAGGGCCTCCTTTTGTCTATGTCTCCTGGAAACTATGCCCTGAACTCCTTACCTGCCATGTCTTCTCCCCGTGCCATTTATTCCTTGGTAACTTTTGGCCATGGACTAAACCTACTGAAACTGTTTGTCAGAATAGATCTCTATTCCTATAAGTCACAGATATAGTTTATTTTTTTCTCCATAATGGATAACTGATTAATGCAAAAAATTTGTATGAAGAGAGGAATTGTGGCTGTGACTTTACCTGATCTTGTGATTGAGAAGACTTGGAAATAGGCTTATAGTAAGAAGTTGGATAGGAGGGAGATGTCAGCCAGGAAACATATGGACTATGGTAAGTTGACCATGCCTCATGGTCCAAGGGGTGGTACCAGATGCCGGCATCATTCATGTACTGTTGTTTTATAGAGATATATAAAAATCTAAGAGTTATGAGATCACAGAGGCATCTACTAAGATTTAAAAGAAGATCTGGGTATCCAAGTAATGTGCTCTTGAAAGAGCAGGACATAAAGCAGTGACAGTAAAGCTGGAAGTACAATAGGGCCACTGGAAATTTAGAGGAGCAGGAGTACTGAAAATCTGCTGAGGGGCCAAGGAGATAGCTCAGGAGAATAGGCACTTGCCTGACAAGTGCAAGGGCCTGAGTTCAATCCCCAGTTCCAAAAAAAAAAAAAAAAGGAAAGAAAGAAAGAAAGAAAGAAAGAAAGAAAGAAGAAAGAAAGAAAGAAAAAAGAAAGAAAGAAAGAAAGAAAGAAAGAAAGAAAGAAAGAAAGAAAGAAAATCTGCTGAGAAATGCTGCAGGCATTGAGTGGAAGCAGCTCAAGAAAGAGGACAACAGATTGCAATAAGTGATGTTGTAGGCAAGGGCCATTCAAGCCCTCAGGAATTCACAACTCACCACAAGCTGTCTTGGGTGCTGCACATGGAGCTATGGGATTTGATGTTTGCTGCTGCTCCTCATTCTTCCTTGATCTGATTTCAACCTATTCCCTTACTCTTCTGTGCTGTAATAGGAGTGCTTTCTCTGTGTCACGGTGTATTGGGAGTATATGTTTCCCTGAGAGAATGTTCTGAAATTTATATTATATTAATTTTTTTCTCTCTTACAGTATTTCTAAGCTAATTTATTGATTTGAATATTGTTTAAGGAATTTAAAACTTTTAGAAATAATGTAGTAGAATCTATGTCTAATGACTTACTGTTATGTCTTATTGTAACAAAATTAAAAATTACGACTCAAAATGGAAAACTTAGTATCATTAAACAGCCTTCCATTTATGAAAATATTAACCACAACCACTACGAAAATACCATTTCTCTTCAAAACTGACATTTAGAAGGGAAGAATATCTCAATTTAAAAATGAGCCAAGATCATGAAAAAGCACTCAGCAAAAATATTACTATGAAATTAGATATAACTATTGACTACTTGATTATCAAAATATAAAATTTCTTTCAAAGTTAGACATTTAAAGGGAAATTTAATCAATGTCTATGAAAAAGAAAGTGATACATAATTGATAAAGCACTTTACAAAACAATATCATTGAATTTTAAGACCAGATACAATCCAGCAATTGCAATCTAAAGTTCTGTGTATATTACCACAGTGATTTTTTAAATAAAATACTTCTACATTTGGAAATGAGAAAGCATTTTGATGAGGTATACACAGAAATTTGAAAATGAAACTTAGTAGAAAATGTGAGTATTTACCTTATATACTGGGGACAAGTGCTTTTGTTACAAACATGTATTTGTAGGAAGAGAGGCAAAGTACCAGGTGTCATTACATTTCTGTGTATACTGCAAAATACACCAAAATTTTAAAAGCCTCATCATGTGCTTTTCAGGTCACTAGTTTGGGTTGTGTTGAAGTTAGTAGGTGTGAGATATAAGATAATGTCTCCTCAGTGGCAAATTGTAGGATTACTAGGTAAGGCGATACCACCTACACCAGAGCTTTTGTCTTACAACAAAGTTCACTCTATGTTCAGAATTCCTTCATGGACCATTTGTGCTATGTCTGTTGGACTTTTGGGCATGAAAAGTTGATACCAGTGAATACACAGATCTGACTGTTGCTTTGGCCATGAATGCTGAAGTCCTTTGCCTTTGCCTTGGGAGTTTTATGTCTTATATCAGCATCCATTACAATAGCCAACTACTGGCCAGATAGCTCAGCAGATTAAAGTGCCTGCTTAGGCAGAGGCAGGAATCTGAGGTTTGATCCCTGTCTGCAGTGCTAGCCCTGCCCCTGGGCATGCTGAGACAGCGAATGAGAATGGGCGTGGTGGCACGTGCCTGTAATCCCAGTGCTTGGGAAGCTGAAAACAGGAGACTCAGTATGAGTCCAATCTGTGTGGCGAGACTCTGTAGACCCTGTAGACCCTGCACTAAATAATAATGATAATAATCCAACTCTATTATCAGCATGTACATAGTGCACTACCCTATCTTCTGTAGAGCATTTGACAGTATTTCATAGGCCATTGTGTGAATATTTCTAGTTGAACCTTAGCCAAGAGCCACAAAACACATAAAATGCAAAAATTTATATTATTGTATTAAGATTGAAAATAAAACAAGACTACACAAATAATAATCACCAATGCAATATTACATACCAATGAAAACAAACTACAGCTACATGTTGCAAAAAGAGATTATAGAAAAAATACTAAGCTAAATGAATATCATAAAAGAAAAGCTAACTACAGAATACAAATATGAAAGCTTTAACTATACAGGCAGTTAAGTAGCATATAGAGTTTAAGACCGCATACTTATGTAGTATAAAATTATAATTTAAACATAAACATGGCATGAGAATTATACACGTGGTACTGAGCATAATGCTTACATTTGTAAAAAAAAAAATAAGCATCATGCAATTGGAGTATAAATCAAAGTCATTTAAATGAAGAGCCTGTACACAGGAGTTTGCTTATGGTTCACAGTATAAAAGAAAATGTAATTCTTAATTTTTTAATTTATGTATTTATTTGGTAGAGGGTGTCACTATGCAGCTCGGGCTCATAGTGATCCTGTCTCAGCTAAGCGGCGCTGGGATTACAGGCATGTGCCACCACACACGGTTTAGGTTCCGGGTTGTGGGACAGGCACGGCATGCAGTACCATATCACGGAAATAAAAACCTGGGTCTTTGTGCTTGCCAGGATCACACCTGAGTCCTTTGTTTGCCAGGAAGGTACTTAGAGAGTCAAGCTATCTCCCCAGCATGAAAATATATTTTTATGTGTGAAATATTACTTGATAAACTGGAAGAAAGTATGATATAAATCTTGAACAAATACAAACCAACGCTGAAAAATAGAATGAGCATATTATGAATGCTGAAAATACCAAAAACTATTTGTCTCACTCCTTAATATAATTGCCACCATTGGAAAGTAAAATAATTTAATTTTAAACTGCATTATTTTTTACTGCACAAATTACAGACAATGAGGTGTTACGAAGTGTTCTTTAAGTAAACAGCTTAAAATGTCGTTCTATTTTATTTTGTAACAGTGAAAAGCCAAAGTGACAACACTATATTCTGATTCTAAAGCAGATATTTTATTTGTAAATAAGAATTAATATGGAGTATCGCTACACACTTTTCTTCACTGAAAAGACTCTCAATAAATATTCTCCGTAAAAATTTTCCCCATGACCTAAGAAATTCAGTCAGAATATAGGAGCAAAGCTTGAGAAGCTAGACATTAAATAAATCAGTCTGTATGTACATTATGCTAAGTAAAATGTAAAATAAATTTAATTTCACAGTGAAAAATCCCAACTTTCAAATACGACGAGTCCTCTGCTGCAGTGGTACATACAAAAAGTTTTTTTTTAAAGACCATTGAACTATGAAAGCATAATTCTTTTTAATGACAAAGCAGAAATTCTAAAAGAGGAAATGGGTTTGTGTGACTGCTGACCCATTTAAAAGAATGGAGAAAGAGACAGAATTCTTAATCTCTCTATTCAAGCAGTGGAGGTATTTTATGACACATGTTTGGTCATAAGAATTAAAGTAAGGATACAAAGCATCAATTATTTTCTTTAGAAATAAAACCAGATAATAGTAGTCATGGAAGGAAAATGCTCTTGTTTGACTTTGCCCACGCCTTCATATCAAGTTTACTCCTAATTCTGTTCGTGTGGTGCAAATGGAGTCTTATTAAATCTACTGCTTCTAGTATCATGATTACTTCTTCATAATGTATTCCATATGTCATACCGCATTTGGAACTTTTAGTCCATTAAAACCATTTATTTTTCTGGCTTCTCAGTGTTCCCATTACGTTCCGGAGAAGCTGAGCCCATGGTTTGCAGAAATGTCTCCTCAGCAGAAAGACTTGAGGAGAGTGTTTGCCCCATGGAGAATCTGCACAGCCGTGGCCAGCTTCCTGCAATGCTCGGATGGGCAGCCATCCACCTCGTCCCTGCTCAGGGCTTTTTCTGGCCCTTCATAGTGTGCACGATTCAAGGTCTCTCTTGCTGTATACACACAGGAGAAATAAGTACTTAACAAACAAAAGTTAACTTTAGGGTCTCAGTTTATTCATTCTCTCTCTCTCTCTCTCTCTCTCTCTCTCTCTCTCTCTCTCTCTCTCTCCCTCTCTCTCTCTCCAATTATCTTACCGTTTCTAAGGTCTGGGGAAATTGCTGAAAAGGAAAGAACATGAAATTGCTGTGGTGTTCTAGTCCTAGATGAATGCTGAGTTTGGCTACAACATGCTGAGGAAATGCATGGTTTCCCAAGGCTTGGACGCACATCAGCAGAAATAGAGCAAAAGCCACATAGTAGTATTCCAGATGGTAATGTTGAAATGACTTCAGAAAGTTCATGGTGTCACAGCTTGCTCCATGCCTCTTACTAATTTGAGTATATTACAAAGAATTCAGCTTGATACCTCCACAAAGGGGGGGCAGCATAAAGCACTAAATATTCGCGAACAAATACAAAGACATTTGCCTATTTTTAATATATAAACAATTTTTATCACAACTTCCCCCTCATTTCTATACAAAGTTTGGTAATGATACAGTAGTTTCCACTCAGCTGGTGTCCTTCCAGTTCTGCTTCCTATTCCATGCCAAGCAAGGTGTAAGTTGGATTTCTCCCCTTAGTTCTTTTATTCTTCTAATTCTTTCCATAAGGTAGCATTTAAGATAGAGACCACTAAATTCTATACAGAACTGCTGTCATACTCTGAGAGGCCATAGTTTGCTATCAAACTACAACATTCCTCTTCACCACTTTCCCATATTAGAAATACTGTCCACCTCTAAGGTGTCTTCTGCACACCCTGAGCCATCTCCCTGGCCCCTCATGGTTGACTTTGCTTTCTACCCTCTTCACTGCAAAATTACAGAGCAAAGAACAAGGTTTTGGACTAAAGTAGACTAATGCCCCAATGCAATTGTTTATTTGCAACCCTTTGACTGAGCCTCATATAAATATTATCCGCAATATGTTTCTCTTTGTAAAACACTTGCCAACCTTCCCATTGTGAATACTCAGTCCATGTAGGCAAAATCTCCACCAGTGACTGGCAAGGAATGCTGACTTGATCCACAGTTTGAACCATAGCAAGATTCAGGAAGAGGCAGGAGATGATCCTAACATCAATAACAAGGATTCCTATAAACTAATGAAATTGGAAGAATTTTACATATCAGAATGTTTCCTGCCAGGCATAGCAATACCCAGAACATAAACCACTTCAATGATATAATAAGGTCAACAGTATGTGAGAGCCGAAATAAAATTTACAAACCTATAAATCTCTTCCAGCATTTTTCTAAACATACAAGTTTCTTTTAAAGGAAGCATGCTCGAAAGGTAGACCTATACAAGGGCAATGTGTTGCTGTGGAAAAGACCCTTTGGTTTTCTTTGAAACATTTCAATTAGCTAAACACATTAAATATCCTTTTGAAGAAATGTGCTGGTACACTCTTCTGTATTGTGTACATTCTGAAATAATTTGAAGGATGTCCGTAAATGTATCTCACTGACTATCTGAATCACAAAACATTTTCTTTCTCTGATTTTGAAGAATCAATGTTCACAGCTTCTAGTCTTTACAGTGTGTATTCAAAATCTAAGTGTGTTTATACTCTTTGTTATTTTTCAATAGAGCTGTGCTTTGAAAATCCAGAGACTATATAAGAGCTCTTTCCTGTTAGTTTACATTGTTACAAAAGAACCAAAGAGATCATGAAAATAAGTGCAATCAGGAAGGTTGGACATCGATAGGGGGCAGGGCAGCATTTCCTGGGAGGAAATGATTGTACACGGATAATCAGACAAAAGGCTGTGTATTGCCTTTGTCAATGGATATTTGACAGCAAGAGAAGCCAGTACTAAGTAGCGTACAGTGAAGGAAAATCTAGTGGACAACACATGACTGTCACACCAAAGCCATTGCTAACAGTGAATCTGGACTTCACTAGACTTGGAAAAAGGACTTGAATATCAGTGAAAAGCTATTGATTTCTTCTGTTTCTGTTTGAAAGAAAATGATTGCTCCTTGTTGATTCTCCTTGTGTATCTCTTTAATGTCTGTTACCATTTCATATCCAAAGATAAGATCCCTAGGTAGCATCCAGATGCCTGGACCTTTCAGTTAGCTAAAAGTGGAGAAGCAAATGATGACAAAATTGCGAAGCAAGTTGAGTTATGGGTGCTGCTTTCATACTACGACCCTTATGTCGATCTCAAAATGCTGTATCCCAGTTTGTCCCAACCTGAGCTGCTACCAGTATCTTACCAGTCTCTGACACATTGTGAGTACAATTGCAGCTGACTTATTTTGCTGCATGATCTGTTCATTTACCTTTGACTTTGGGGAACGGGTCTGTATAATCTATAAGACTCTACTGCTGTTACTCAGAGTACAAGGGATGTCCTTTATATATGCAATAGCAAGACAGTATGAGCTCTTTGATTAGGAAAAGATTTCAACTGATGTTCAAAGGGTGTCCGTCAAACAATAGTATCTGATGCAATATATAACACTTACATTAGCTTAATTAAGACAGACGTATTTCTGATAATGTATAACTGCATTAGTAGTTATGATAGTGGTGTAGCCAGTTTCTCTAACCTGCACATTCCACTATACAGTGTTATGGGGACCCTGCCATCTTTAGTATGAGGCTCCCTAAATGCCAATGTGTTTCATCATCCAGCCATGGACAGGGATTCACAGAAAAGACAAGTTAGAGCTTTTGAGGGTCAATGTTGAAATTGAGGTACTGTTCTACTATAGAAGTTCCACTGCTAGTAATTGGCTATGTCTGCAAACCTACCTTTATGCATAACTAGAAAATACGATTTACATTCCAGAAACATGATATTTGAGATTTTCATTACCAGTTTTAAAAAATGGGTATCATTCTCTTGTTAATGTGGAGTCATTGAATATTTTGATTAGTCAACTGAGCTAATTTAAAGAGTGTTTCAGGTGATAAAATTTTACTTATCTGAATCAATACATAGGACAAAAAGACTAGTAATTTAATTTTATTAACTTTGGAACAAAAGGTATAAAATAAGTCTTCATGGGAGGAATTTTAAAGGATCTAGAAAAATAATTGAACATGTTGATCATTGTCTTATTTATTCATTTAAGAATTTCTATTTTCTCAATGCATGAATTTAAGAAATTATTATCTTTTATTTTTTAATAAGTTTGGCTAAGGTTTAATTAATTTTATTTAAAAACTCCACCTGAAAATGGGCATTTGACATGAATATATACATTTTGTTTTTATTCACATTAATGATAAAAAAGGTAAAATAGCAATGAAACCATCTCAAAACAGGTTAGTAGGACCATTACAATAATTAATACATTGTATATTATTGTCTTTGTATTAGTTATGAATACATATTTTTAAGATCAATAAATATAAATGGCAAATAAATACATGAAAAAAGTTCAATATTATTGTTCACTTGAGAGTTGCAAATTAAAACAACACTGAGATTCCATCCAACCAAAGAAAGAATGGCTATCATCAAGAAATCAACCAATAGCAAATATTTGAGGCATTGTGGGAAGAAAGTGGCTCTTCTTCACTGTTGCTGGAAGTACAAACTGGGGCAAGCACAGTGGAAATCAATATGGAGATTCTGTAAGAAGCTAGTAGTAGAGGTCCCATTTGGCCCAACTATTCACTTTCCAGGGATATTCCTAGAATAATTAAAAGCATACCACAGCAATATATGTGCACCCGTGTTTATAGAAGTACAATTTGTAATAGCTAACCCCTGAAAACAACTCAAAAGCCCATCAACCAAGGAATGGATTTTAAAAAGTCTGATTGTTTTATACAATGAAGTGCTACTCAGCCATAAAAAAAGATAAACTTGAAGTTGTACGGGTAAAGGATGTAACTTGAGACCATACTTATAAATAAAATAAATCATGTTCACATTTGTTAACATCATATTATCTCCTGCTGTGAGAAACTGCAAGAGTAAATAATGCCTAAGATGTATAAAAGACTTAAATGGGATGAAATTGTTCAAAAGGGAAGAAATCCAGGATGGGGGAAAAGGTAAGGATGGAAGGCAAAAGGGAAACAGTATAAGTGAATTATACTTATTAGGGTCTTAGCTCATTGATAAGGCAGGTCTGTGCTAGTACTGAGTAGAAAAAGTTTAATGATCATATCCTGTACCCTAAACAACTACTTTAAAGATAACAATATGCAATGTATTCAATAATGTTATTCTGCTCTATTACTTCGCTATGAAATTTTGTTTCACCTTTTTTAACAAAATAAAATAGAACTACTTGACAAACATTTTTACGTGTCCAACACTGAAATACATTGTGAGAATATGAGAGTCCATTCTCACTTAACTATATACAGATGAAGGTAAGTGGGATTAAGAGTAGAAAGCACACTAAGCTATTAATGTTGAATCTAATTTCACTGTGAAGAGTAGAAAAAAAGTAGAATAGATGGAAATTTTAAGTCTTAGAAATTGAAGTTGAATTTTGTGCCTGGTTGCATTATGGAGGCAAATACTTAAAACTTAACAGTGAATTTATAAAAATGGAAGACTATACTAGGAAGCCCTGTATAGAAGCCAAGGTGCTGACGAAGGGCCTTCCAGCCACGAGTTTAAGATCTCCAAGTAGCACTCAGATGCCTCGACCTTTCAGCTAGCTAAGAGCGAGGGAGGAAATGACGACAGAATTGCAAAGGAAGTTGACTTACACATTCAAAGAAGCTGAATGTAATGCAGACTCTGCTGTTGTCATTTATGATATGATCAAGAACTCACTTAGCTATTGCATAAGAATATTTTATGAGGATTTGTAACGTATATTTGTCTTTTACTTTAAAATGTGTTTCTTTAAGGTAGCATATAGATGCACACACATATATGTATAAACAATAGCACATCGATCAAAAGAGATGCATCTATGTGAACACACATGCCTGTACATGATAATGTAAATATCAATTTTATTACAAGAGAAAATAGGGTGAGATGTTCCAGCTCAAGCAGAAAATACACAAAATACTGTGTAAATTATTTTTCTGAACTTTTATTCTATTCAGGCCTTCAGAGGACTGGATAATGCCTGCTTAATACTAGAGAGGAAAATCTCTTGTATTTAATCCAGTGAGTCAAATTCTAGCTTCTTCTGGCCATGTTCTCCTAGGGACACCAGGAAAGGGGTATCCCTCAAGATGGCCATTTTGGGCACCCTCAAAATGATCCATGAAATTATGCATCCCATCTTTTCATTGACATGTAACTCTTTTTTTTTTAATTTTAGGAAAGGGCTTATAGGTTTATCAGGGTCTCACTACTAGATTGGACTCAGTGATCCACCTGCTTACAGCCTCCCAAGTACTGAGACTACAGGTGCGCACCACCATGCCCAGTCTCAATTGCTATTTCAGTGCACCCTGGGGGCAAGGCTGGCATGGTAGGCCCAGGGATTGAACCCTGGGCCCTTGAGCCTACTTCCAGGCACTTTAATCTGCTGAGCCATTTGGCTGTCCATTGTATGTAACTCCTTGAAGACAAAGGAAATGTCTTCCAGCTTCAGTCCTAGACATCAATTTTTCCCTTTGTACTGTTTCTGTTGTCCCATTACCCTCAAATGCTATCTCACTACTGACACTGTTAATTCTAACGTCTCAGTCTCAGTTTTAGATTTTGCTATATCATGCAAGTTGTGAAATACCTTTCTTGTTTCCATTTGTCACTCAAGGATTTCCCTTGCTTGTAACTAGGCTGAGCACAATGATCCAGAATTTCAGCCTGACCAAACACATTTGTTCTAAAGATTATCTCAGATGTTTATACATGTGTACAATGTCAGGCAAAGAACAAATTGTAATATAATTACAAGTAAACTGTCATAATAGCATTATAATAATTTTAATTAAATGTTTATTTTGTTAAATAATTCAATGACAGCAGTTAATATTAAATATTAGATATGTGTGCATTGACTATGCAAGTATTCTTTCAGAATGTTTTTAACATCTCTTATTTTATTATTTATATCACATATTTATACATAAACACATGAACACACAAATATTAACATGTATATTAATAAATTATTTCCCAAACACTCCCTCTTTAAATGCAAAATCTTCTCTATCGTATCTGGAGTTTTAAAAACCTTGACTAAACTATTCACTATGACATTTTTATATCTTTTTATACATTCTGGTGTTTTCTGAACATTCAGTCAAGGTTATATAGTGCTTAACTTTAATCAGTTATTTACATCTAATATCTACAGATTTTAGTATTAGTGCATCATACTTCTAAAAATTACTTTCAAGGGCCGACCAAATAGCTCAGTGGATTAAAGCACCTGCAAGCAGGCTCAGGGACCGGATGTTCAATCCCCAGGCCTGAATTGCTTTGCCGGCCCCATCCCTGGGATGTGCTGAGACAGCAACTGAGACTGGGCATGGTGGAGCACGCCTGTAATCCCAGCTTTTGGGAGGCTGTAAACAGGTGGATTACTACTAGTCCGATCTAGTTGTGAGACCCTGAACACCCTGTAGACCCTTGCCCAAAAAATATATTAAAAAATTACTTTCTTCTTATTTCCCCTGTACTTGCATTTTGAGCATTTCGGAAGAACATGTTCAAATAGGAAAGGGAAACAAGTGCTTGGGAAGCAGGAAGGGAAGCAAGGGGAAAGGGATTAAACTTAGAAAGAAAACAGAAAATAATGAAATCAGAGCTCTTGTAAGTCAGGAGAGGAAGAAAGCCTGAAAGGAGTAAAAGGAAACAGAAAAAAAAAAAAAAAAAAACAATAACTAAGATTTGTTATGTATGGCACAACTGTATCCATCGGGGGATAGATAACGTGACCATTACAGCCACCACGCATTAACAAAATGTTGTTTTCTAAGTTCTGTTCACTTTTTCTTAATTCTTCCATCAGCCTATTTTGTTATCCTGACGATAAAATATTATTTTTATTTTAAGACAGCTCAGCCACTTCTATCAAAGAGCAATTTCTGTCATCCCATGGCACCTCTCCTCCTCCTCTTGCTATCTTTGGTTTCTCTGAATAAGATGCATTCCCTAGATCTCTGGGTACCTGTTGTGCAAGGTTCACTTCATAACAGTGGTTGGATGTCTACTCAGCTATTTCTGCAGCTACATCCCCCCATCTTCCATTTTCTGAAGCTTCAATCTATTACTCTATCTTTGTTCATTATTCACTTGTAGACTAGTCTAAGTCATTCATTTTCTCTCTCCATTAAAGATAATTCTTCTTATAAAAGCTCTTTTTTCTGTTAAGCATATATTTATTTAGTTCTCAAATACAAAATCATTAAGCTGTCAGTTACTGGGGGGGTCTACCCTGTGTCACTAGTGTATGCAAACAGGATTAATTACCACAAAACTCATTGTGCAGTCTTTTCTATTGTTTTTTGCTTGAGAGTAAGAAAAAATTGTAAAATTTTTCCTCATATTTTTCCCCTTCATTCTCCCATACATTGGCAAAAATGTTATGTCTCTTTCTTTGCCATATAACTAGGGACAATTAAATACATTGTCTGTACCAAATCCTTTATGACATTTATAGTTGAAACACTGGTACCTCTCAAACACCTGTATACTTTGATATTCTCTTTTTTTTTTTCCAGAGGAGTTGCTTCTCATTGTTTCATACAAATTTCATTTTGAGCCAAACAAGCATGTAAAAGATCAGTGAGAAGAGAGAAGACCGACTCTTTGGATCTGTGCAGAGCTCCAGGCTAAGCTTAGTCTGTGGTAGAAATTAACAGCTGAATTATAGCATACACCCTTATTTTCACTAGGACGTAGGCCAGCCAAATAAAAACTGAAAAGACATTTATGGATAAAGAAAAATCTTTGACTTTTCAAAGTTAGCATAGCTCTCTTGGATCAGTGTGTGTGTGTGTGTGTGTGTGTGTGTGTGTGTGTGTGTGTTTCCAATGTCACTGAAAGTAAAAAATTTCACTTGTGCTTTGCAGATGTTCTTTAAAAAGATGTTCTTCATTTAATCATGAATGTATAGAAATCTATCATTTATGTTTTCCTTTTGATAAGGTGCAATAAAGTAAAGTTTCCAATAACCTCATTTTAATATAGATTCAGTGTTAAAGAAATTATATAAATATTTGTATTATCAGCATGACCTCAGGGGAGGTTAATAGTGAAGAATGGAGTACACAAGTAGAACCATAAATATTATCAGAAGAATTAAATGTTGCAAACTGCATCCTTTCTGAATTTAGTTTCTTAATTCTTAGGTAAGGGTATGTATGCATTTTACATTTATACTATAAGGCCAAGATATAATGAATATAAAATGAAATCTTACTAGGCATCAATAAATATGTTGTTGCAACATATAGAAAACACATTTAAGCTCTGTGTATTGGGTGAATTATTTAATCCCTCTATTTGCTGATTAAACCCTTTTTTATAAATGGAAAGAATAAACTGGGCCCTGCGGTTGGTGCCTGTAATCCTAGCTTTGGGATAAGGGGAGAACACCGCAGTGACTTGGAGGCCTGTCTGGGCTACACAGTGCACTAAAGGATAGCCTGGACAGCATAGCAAGACCTTATCACGAAACGAAACAAACTGAAACAAAACACAATAAAATATAATAGTATAAATTTGAGCTAACATATACATTCAACTATATGTTGAGTAATAAAATGTTAAGTTCAATAGTCAAGTTTTTAACTGGACATTAGATTACCAAACATATATTAAAGACCTGTGATTTTTTTTCTTTCTTCTCTTTCTTTCTTTCTTTCTTTCTTTCTTTCTTTCTTTCTTTCTTTCTTTCTTTCTTTTTCTTTCTTTTCCTTTCTTTCTTTCTTTTTTTCTTTCTATTTATTTATTTATTCTTTTATTTTTGTGGTGTTGGGCGTCAAATCCAGGGCCTTGTGCACACAAGGCAAGAGCTCTACCACTAGGGCACATCCCCAGCCAGTTGTTTGTTTACCTATTTTTTTCTATTTTTTAAAAGAAAACATTGAATATTGAAGTGGCTGGCTTCTAAACATTTTCAATTTAACTTTCTTTAAACTTCTGAAATTATTTTGAAATAATTTTAGATTCATCAAAAGCTGGCAAACTATATAGAATTCTTTTATATACTTTATACCTTGTAGAACTCTGACGCCTTATGAAAACCAAAAAACTAATAATCTTCTCCCTTTCCCTAATGGAGAGGTCTGATTTAAATTGCATGGGCTTACTCATTACTGCTTTCACTTTCAGTTTTATTTCCAGTATTGCATGTTGTGTTCAATTTTCATGTGCCTCGTTAGTCTTCTCATGTTTGTAAATTTCTTCATGCCTTTGTTTTTATCTCTTTCAACCCTAACAATTTTGAAGATGACAAGTTAGGTATTTTGTATAACATCACCTGATTGGGGTTTGTACGCTTCCTCTCGTCTAAATTGTTTCATTTATTTATTTGTTTATTGATACCAGGAATTGAACTCAGGACCACTGTGCTTACCATGAGGCTTTCATGCCACTGAGCTATATTCCTGGGCCCTGTGTTTCATGTTTTAAAGTGCCACTGAAATCCTGCCACCAAATTATGTTCATCTCTCCTATTACAACATCTCTAGGATGCATCATGTCAACACGTTCTAAATTAGATTTTAATTTGAATGAACTAGTCAGTGTCCTAACTTTCAAATTTCACCACTGCAAAGTCATCAATTTTCTCTTTGTAATTAATAGCTACATGGGGAAGGGTTACCTCACAACGGAGCAGATGCTCCATTCTCCATCCAGCTCCACCTACTGCTCATCACATCTTTCTGCAGCTCTTTCAGCATACCTAGCATGATGCTTATCTAAGCCCAGTTGCAATTATCTAGTTGCCTGATTCCTTCCATATTAAATTTAAATCTATTTTAAGGAAGAAACATTGTTTCTTCCTCAATTTTATTCAATTGTTATATTTATTATATTGGCATAGAATAATAGATATTTATGTTATGAGTTATAATCCAATCTACCGTTACATATTTGGTTGCTTAAGTTTTTCTAGCTGAGGGGGGTGAAAGTATTGAAACCTGAAGTTCATTCTTGTGTCTTTTTCAAAATTTCTCCATATCATTTTGGAGTCCTCAGTTAATTTCTTTTACTCCAACGTGTTCCAGAATCATCTTATTGGGACCAGGGAGATGGTTTGGTGGAATAAGCACTTCCCTGGACAGCGCAAGGGCCTGAGTTCAATCCTCAGTTCTGCCAAAAAAAAATCAGAATCATCTTATTTTCTTTTTAAATACATTTATCCAAATAAACTACACTATTTTATAAATGTTGTATCTTAACACTTAGAAATAAATAAAATATGGCTATTTGATGTGCCCAATGATGCTAGGGAAAAATATTACCAACCTCTTAGAATTATGAAACAAACATCATCTGTCTATCTATCTGTCTATCTATCTATCTGTCTATCTATCAGTAATTCATGCATATTCTTTTATTTTAATAAAGCTGTATACATTAAATCCAAATGTTTATGTAGTTTAAAATCCAAACCAGAACTTAAAAGTTTAATCTGTATTTTTACCTTTTTTACTATTGCTTCTCTGTGTGACATGCAGACACCTAGATGACATTATTCACAATATGTTTGCCTATCCATTCAATCCTGTTACATAGAAAAAGTAGTTTCACATTTTAGAAAACATTTGTCTAAAAACAATGTCACAAAATAAAGTACAATACTTACATGGCTTTTTTCTAAGTCTTTAAAGCAGTGTCACAACACTGAACCAAGAAGGTTTGTTGTTGTTGTTTGTACCTAGGATTAAACTTGGGACCTTGCACTTGCCAGGCAGGAACTTATGATGCTGAGCTATAAAAAGTTATTTAAATTGATTCTTCACTTGTTGACTCTTTATAGAGTTATGATATGCACCGTTAATACAGTATGCTTTGTTAGTTACTGCAAGATAGATTGCCCTCACATGCTAGAGAACTTTAACTTTTAGTTACCTTTTGCATGTTTGAAACATTGTCATTGCTATGGATGACTGTGGTTGGACATTTGATTTCTCAAGAGTTCAGGTTTTCGGAGCTTGGGCTTCAGGGTGGTGATGCTGGGGTGTTCTTTCTGCACTGGAGACAAGTCAACAGGTGGGGATAATTTAGTTTCCTTAGGAACTCAAGTTAGTTCTCATAACATGGTTGTGCACTTGGTCATAGCCAAAAGGCTGAGACACGATACAGTGGTAAAAAGAGTAAGCCTTGCCCACCCCTCTCCTCCTACTCTGGACAGTGTTTTATGGTGCAAACCTTTTATCTCACCTTCACTCCCCAGATGCCCTTTCATTAGGTCTTTACAAGTAAAACCAAGGAACCCATTGGTCTTGGGCTGTCAGCTTACAGTATAGCATAACTAAGCCTGCTTTCTCCACATGTTGCCAGTCTCAGATATTTCATACCAGTAGTGAAAAACGGACAAAGATAAGCATGAAATCTACTTTCAAGGCCATCATTGAAAATGTGCCTGGCGGTGTCACTCCCTTCTCAGCCTGATGGCTGAGTTTCCATCCCATCACTCCATCCAGGTTGCCTCCTCTTCCCATAGGTACCTGATTCTACCAGTTTCAGTGTATCCATTATATATCTCATCTCTATAAATAAGAATATATTTTCATATATCTCTACTCTTTCCTACATGAAACATAGAGAAACTGTATTGCATTCAACTTTTGTGAAATAAGCAACATTTTCGTCCTAATAGCAACATACACATCAATAGTTCAGAATGAGAGCAAGATTGTCTCCCTCTTGGGATGTGAAGCTTTCATCTGTGTAAATTCATGTACAACACCATTTCCCTCTCTATTCCTTATTCTTCAAAAGGATGCTACCTGCTTTAATTATTACAATATCTGTTGTATAAGCAGATATGTTAGATTTACTTAGCAGCTGAAATTTCCCCCCAAATATACACATGTTGCTAGTACTATGACATGCTTCTACTAGTACTGATAATAGTCTCAGTGAAACACTCATTTAATTCTCTAACGATCTGTGTCAGTCACTTTCTCCTTCTGGGGGCGCAATAGCCAACATCCACCCACTGAGGCAAGAGTGGTATATTTTTGCTTAGGTTTCATAGGGTGTTCAGTCCATGGTGTCCAAGCTCTGTGGCAGAGAGGAAACAGTGAGAAGCCCTGGCAGAGGGAGGCTGTTCATGTCGTGAAGTAGAGACTCGGCCAAATGACAAGGGAGGAGACCCAGCCTTCGGCGTCACTCACGGTTGCCCAGCTCTTCAGACTGTGTTCCACCTCCCAACATTTTCCACTGGAAACTCTTCACTGGATTCATACACTGATGAGTTGGAGCACCTGTATATTCCAGTTACCTTCCACACCTCCAGGAGGACAGTCTTGATCTAAATCACAGCAAATCCTATGAGGAATGTACTCTTTTACGTCATTTTACAGGTTTTTCTTAAAAAGTGAGACACACAGTCTAAAGTCACAGCAAACATCACATGTATAAGTGGTGCAAATTTTCAACCTTGAGAGTCTGTTTTCTGAATCTATTACATATTTAGAAGATGCTGTCTCCCCTCATACTCTTTAAGTGCGGGAAACAATGGTTTGTGCATGTTTGTTTTCTTGGAGACTGCTACACAGAGGCTACTGGGCCACAGCATATACCTCAGCCCCCACAATCCTCCCAAAAATCTCTGAGGAAAGCACATTTTTACTATTCCTTCACATTGTTCAATTTTGAAGACCTGAAAATGTGCATTCCCAGAGCCACCGCATTCCAAAATCTCTGCTCTGAACCTTTATATAGGCAGGTCGATTTCTAAGAGTTTTGTATTTCTGTAATCATCTTCCCTTAAGCTTCTACACTGTAGTATGCAACAGTGCACAAATGGTATAAACACACAGTAAATAACATCTTCAGGAGGAGCCTGAGCGAAAGTAAGTCTGCTCCAGGTAAAAGTACTGCAGGTGCCTTTTACCAACAGAAGAATGAGCCTCAGAAGGATGGAGTGAAATCCTAGCATCTCATAAATTGATTATAGGATTGAAACCTTAGGTTGAGAGTCAAAATCCCCATAAATACACATCTGTAGTGGTGTATATTCTGCCTTCAGTGACACATCTGTTCATAAAAAACCTCACACATTTGATTGTATTATTTGAACTGAATCTGCCTGCTGATACTTGAATAGCTTAATTAGGATTAATTGACACATTGCTGCTCCCTTATGGTCCCGCCAATCACCACCTATGTGACATAGGCAAGCCCAGCCACACCTCAGTAGCAGATAGCTGGAGGCTTGCCTACTGCAGCTTCTTTCCTGAGATATACAGGGAATGAGAGATCCACAAAGATTGCTTGCTCAGACTGCAGCCATTTGCCTTTCGGGAACTCACCGTAGTAGGTAGAGTCTGCGTGAGAATAACTAGTCTTCTCCAAATAGAAGGAGATGGACTTAAGTAGCACTTTGGTGTACACATGTTTTTCACAGCATTTCTCTCGAGTTTGATTCTGAATTTGAGCTCAGAGGGGGAAAGTGGCTAGAATTAGACTCATAATTTATTCTGCCTGTCACATACGCTCTTTTCCATCTGACTAACTCGTAATACATGGTTTTCCTCATCTATCATTTGTATCTTTTTCTTGTCACAGGCTTAGAAAACAATGAAAGCAGAACGAGCAATCTTTAGAGGCAAATAAGATAAAGTCCTCGGGTCCTCCCCAGAAGGAATTTTTGTTAACAGGACCTTACACTGTCTCACTGAACAATGCAAAGTTTTTGGAGATGTGCCCTACAGGGCTCACAGGCCCGGAAGCCAGGGCAACAGCACCACCAAATTGGCACAGAACAGCAGAAATGTCATTTTTTTAATTATGTGTTTCTGAAGAGGGTCTATTATCCTGCTCCGAGATGCTGAAATCAGACAATTTATCTCCAAGGCAGCTCTATCTATAAGCTAGAATATATGTCTCTTGTCTCGGCAGGAAATAGAATGAAAGGATATTTTTATTTTCATTGTCTATGTTTACAAGTTTATTACATTTTGCTATTGAAAAGGAACGGTGCCCCGACCCACTGCTCTGTTCTCCTCTGCCCAACTCTCCCTTGTGTCAGGTGTGAGAACAGCCCGATTCTTCCTCACTCAGTCGACCTTAGAGCTTCTAGGACTCTTGACTCTGGAATATTTTGCACAGACTTCCCATCATGTTCCCAAAGCCCGCCATCACAGTGAATGAATCCAAATTTTTGAGAAGACCCAAGAAAAAGAGAGGCCTGCTTTTATTTTATTTTATCAGAGGCCTGCTCCTAAATGAACATAAATTTAAATTGATTTTTCCTATTTCAAGCCAGATGTTGGAAGCTCCTTGAAACGTAGCCTTTCTTTTTCTCTTGTAGCCTATTTTCATATAAATGTAAAGTAATACTTGTACCTACCAGCTTGGTCACAATGGTTGTGTACTATTTCTGATTTTTTCCCCTTAAGATATCGAGGCAAATGAAAGAAGTTTGTATTTTCTTCCCACAATCCTTTTAAAAATCTACCAAATTTATTATTTTATGTACATCGGGGATCCAAGCAAATCAGATCTATTAGCCATCAGGTACAAGCTAAGTGCTTTTTAAAACAAACATATGCAGTTTATTTTAAATTAATGTATGCTTTCTATATTCTGTAAAAGCGTGAGGAAATTTGAACGGAAGTTAACACAGAGAATGATTATAGCTGTACTGCCCTCTAGTGTGGACGTTTAGATATAGCAAGACAAAAAAGATGCTGTTTTATGGAACGCTGGCTCTGCGTATGTGTGTCTTTTCAGGATCAAGAAGAAGTGATATGTCACCTGCACAGAAGTTTTTTATTTTATTCTGAAATACAAAGTTTTAAAACTATGCTGGTCTCCTCATGCCTGGACCAGGTATTGCTAAGATAGCCCCAGCAATACTTCTTACATAAGTAAGGATAAAACGTGCTGCTCTTCACTGTAGACTGCACCGCTGAAAATGCTCAGAGTCCCAACACGCTGCATTCACCCTGGGTGCTCCCTCAGGACATACGCAGCTCAATGTAGAGCAGAAATCTGTTGCGATGCAGTGATTTTCATACGTACATGTTTATAAAATAGGTGAAATGAAACACAAACGAAACAGGATCTAGAAAGATTTGCCCATTGATAATATGGATTCAGTAGTAATTTACAAAAAGCTTTGCCCATTGCAAGAGAAGTCCAGTTCATTCGGTGACTATTTTCAATCCATCACCTCAATTGTTTCCTGAGGGCTCTTGCAACCCGTGACCAAAATATTTGGGAATTTTCTTATAGAGGATAAAAATGCACACAGACACAGAGACAGAAATACAGAGAGAGAGAGAGAGAGAGAGAGAGAGAGAGAGAGAGAGAGAGAGATTACTTAGCTTCTATGGAACCTGAGCACAATATAAATATATACATGTCACAAAATCTCACCTTAAGTCTGTCTGTAAATTATGCAGATCATCCTGGCTCTGTACTTTCTTGTACATACTTTTCTGCTCATCTGTATGTGTGAAAGCATTTCCTGGCCCCACTGAGGCAGGTAAGCAGACCTTGGCCAGGATGTCTTCCTGTAAGAACTTCCTGTGTCTCCCTACCAATAACTAGCTCGGCAGCAATGAGAGATCACTTCAGGCTCTTACATCTGTGTTCAAACCCTTCTCTACCAGCATAAAGGCTGATGTTTTTTCTGAGCTTCGCTTCCCCATTTCTGAAACAGTGATTATAATAACACTGCCCTCTTGGAGTCTTGAGGGTATCTAGTGTTCTGGGACACACAGATCAATCAGCCTAGTATCTAGCATATAGGAAGATATCCTTTCAAGGAAGTTTTTCATTATATAAATAGGTGAAACTTGCAAGCACTAATTGAGACAGCAGCAAGGAAGAGATTGAGAACAGTAGGAGGGACTGTGCAGGTAGGAGTCAGCCTGAGATTAGCAGCAACATTAATACTCCCTGGAACCCTCTTTCATGCTCTTATTGGCAGTAGCAAATGGAATATGATAGGACGTTCCATTTAAGGCATGTGGTGAGTCACTGGTCTTCTAGAAAAATCCTCTGTAATATATTTATCAATTAGGGAAAGAGTCTACACACAGGGGAACTGACAAAATCTGTCCAGATCATCACAGGAAATCTCCCCTTGGAGTCCCAGAACAAGTGCTTGGAATTAAAAAGATTTCTTCTCTTTCTGCTAGGACATCTGGAGAGATGGAAGTTGCATATTTTGTTAGGGCATTGATATTAAATGGCCATTGTACAGTCTGAAAAGCAAGGAGATGTTATGGCAGCTGGCCTTCATGGGGTAGCTACTGGGCATCATAAAGTGAATTTTAAGTATTGGGCTGTCTAGGTACTGATTTGATGTTGAGTGAATTGAAATTCATTCTAGCTAGCAGTTATACCTTTGAATCCATCTGTGGATCATGTTTAACTGTTGCTTAAGCTTGATTCCATCTAGCAATATATTACATCCCTTTTTTCTTTCCCCTCCATTTCTTGGGAAAACTACCTTCTAAAGGAAAAATAAAAGAACTTAGTCCAAAAATTAAAAAAAATCATTTGTTTAAGTACTTCGGATTACTCAACCAATACTTATCCCCACAATTGTATTATTTCTTTTAAATTCTAATTCACATTTCCTCATGGATGAAGCAAGATGCTCCATAGCCACCTGTGGGCACATGGTCTCACAGCTCCACACACAGCTGAATCGTTTTAAAGGTTTGACTAGGAGGACAAAGAACATGGTGCATTCCATTAGATCTCTTCCACCGTTTTCTTCGATTTTCTTCTATTGATTCATCCGCAGCTGTTTTCATCCTTTTCATGAATATTCTTGTGAAGTGCGTGATTTTCTATCTCTAAAACATTCAAAAATGCTTTGACAAAGGATTAAAGAAAATTGCAGCCTTGCTTAAAGACTGGGGGTTATTTTTGTTCTTTCTTTTCACCTTACCGGCAAAATCTCTTGACATCCGATAACTTCGTTTCTATTATATATTTGTGTGTTTCAGGATAAAATAAAAGAGGCATTTTTATAACATTTTAGTGTTAGTAATCAGGTATTTTTCTCAGGTGACATATATTGCCTTTCATCTTTGTGATTTTAAATGAGGAAATATAATAATATTTTCCTTTATTTGCTTGTCAAGTGTATTTCTTATTCCCTTGAGAACAATTTGAGCAACAACATGCAGCATTTTGTTTTATTTTCTGTACTTTGATTTTTATCAAGAAAATTCATTTTTGCTCTTCCTGGGGCAGCATCATTTAACAGTACCAAAATTTTATTTAAAATACTCTAGCTAGTAATAGACTAACGACGTTTGTCTAAGATTAGTATGAATGTAAATAGTAAGGCAGGCTGTAGTAGACGTCGTTTTAAAAAATGAAACTTACTGTCATCAAATTAATATGCACTATTGCTAATAATGAATACTTTTAAATGACCTATAAAACTTAAAACTAATACTGGAGATCTAATTATATTTTACACTTATGTCTTCTACTTTATACTTTCTTTAAAGTATGTAAGAATTTTCAATAAACACTTTTTATGTCTCTGATACAGGATCTACAGGGTGCACAGGGTCTCACTACGAAGATTGGAGTCATAATGAATGATTCTCCTGTTCTCCTCATCTCAGTGCTGGGATTACAGGTGTGCGTCACAACACCCAGTCTCAGTCGCCGTCTCAGTGTGACCCCAGAGGCGGGGCTGGCACTGCAGCCAGGGATGGAACCTTGGCCACTGCACTCTGCCTAAGCAGGGGCTTTAGCCCACCGAGCTATCAGGCCAGCCCTCCAATAAACAATTTTGAACATGGAAAAATAGTAAATTTTGTAATGATGTGCATATTCTAAAAGCTTTTATTATTTCTAGTAATGTTTTCTCTTTCTCTATTGTATTCCACTTTCAGGAACAATAAGCCATAGTTTACTTATACTAAACCAAAAAAGGAGACGGATCATTCTAAAGACAGATACTGCATGTTTATGCTATAAATATAGTAAATGACCAAATAAGGCTTCGAGCCATTTTCTGCTGTCATAGTGTCTGAAAAAGTACAATTTTTCAAAAATGCAATGATTATGTTTAACTAGATCCTTAATAAAGTGCTTATTAGCCCATTCATGTCTTATTTAGAAATATTTATTTATTTATTTATTTATTTTGGCAGAACTGGGGATTGAACTCAGGCCCTTGTGCTCGCCAGGTAAGCACTTATTCTACTGAGCTATCTCCAGCCCCTAGAAACATGTATTTAAACATAAGCTATATATTCCTTGATTTGTAATCTACATTGTATTTTGCTTTATGTATTTCAATCAGAAGTCCACATATTTTTTCATTAAAATTCAGTGGTATCTAGTCTGATCTCTCCATTTACAATACATGTGTGTGGATTAATTACAAGGAGGAAAAATGTAGCTGGCAAGTTAAATATTTTTTTAAAGAAACATTGCCTTATTTTCCTATTTTATGAGGATAAAAGCTGTGTTAAGTATAATATGGAGAGAAGGGAAAGGAAAACTTTGGGACACTAAAACTAGGAAAAATATGGAGAAATGAAATGAAACTGATGCATAAAAATGTCTTTTTAAGAATGTAATGTCTTTGGCTCTCCCTGGATAGCTGCCGTTCAGCTAAAATTAGCCCTTCAGGGTGACTGGAGACGCGACAGGAAGAGGAAGTGTATCCTGACGGTTTTACAACAGTGATTGATTTTTGCCTTTCCTAACCAAAATTCAAAGAGCTTGGTAAAGGATTGACTGTAGTCAAGTATTTCCTTTATATCTTACAGAATAAATACCAATTTCAGAATGCACTGAAGATTTGTGCACTTTTTAGTATATAGCACATAGCAAAGTACACTTTGGATGGCATCATTTTGACAAAGCAAATGCAAGTCAAAAAGAGGTTAGAACTTGAAATATATGATAATTGTATTCTGAATCTCAAACATGGATTGGGTCCCTTCTTTCTCTTACTGAGCAAATCATCATCTAAGTAAAAAGAAAAAAATATTGACATTCTTTGAGAATATATTATCCATTAATATTGTGCTGCTTATGAAACATTTGAATGAAATAGAATATGAACTGTATATGTCAGTCAATATGTATGATATGTCAAAGGCAGCCAACCTTCCACAGTAATGCACATTGCAGACTAAAGTACGTGGATAGCAGACATGACCTAATTGAGCACTTTTTACATCTTCTGGAACATTAATAAGGTGATTCACATATTCATCCAAATTTTTTAATCAGTAAGCATTTCTCATAATATCATTCAGACCACACAATATTAAAATATATTTTTTCCCTCATAGATTCTTCTTTTCAAGTGGAGAGAGGCAGGCCACACACACATAAAGAAGTCTACCAGAAACTACAAAGAAACAATTCACAAGAATGAAATAGTTTGTGATGGACTCATATGTATGAGTGTGAGTATATAAAATTTTCCTAAAGATATAAAACTTAATTTGAAATCTAATGAATGAAACAGGTGTTTATATTATAGAAGAGTTTTCTTAAAGGTGGAAGAGGTAGCACAATATTCAACAGCCTTGTGGAGACAATAAATTCATCATCTTTAAAGGCATCTGAGAAGAAGCAAAATAAAACAGAGGGAAGAGAAAGCTGATGAAAACTGAATCAGGTTGTGTTCTGTTCATGCATCAGCCCCAGCAGAGAATATAGAAATCATGTACTACAAACATGTGCTAATAAAAGAATAATAATAATAATAATAATAATAATAATAATAATAATAGAGGGCTGGCCAAATAGCTCAGCAGACTGAAGTGCTTGCTTAGGCAGATGCAGCAGCCGGCATTCAATCCCCGGGCCTGCTGTGCCTACCACACTCTAGGGGCGAGCTGAGACACAGATTGAGATTGGGCATGATGGCACATGCCTGTAATCTGAGCACTTTGGAGGCTGTAAAGAGGAGGATCACTTCAAGTCCGATTTACTCAGTGAGATTCTATACACCAACTACATTCTGTAGACCCTCTAGACATTGTTCTAAAATATATAAGTAATAGTAATAGTAATAATCCAGAATGTCAATAAGCTAGACATAGAATAATGAAGTGAAATTAGAAAATAGAGAGAAGCTGAAGAGATGATTCATGTGGTTATCTGACAGCCATTGTAAGGATTTTTACTTCTCCTGAAGTTTCTCTAGCACAGTTAGAAACTTGAAAACAAAGTAGCAATACAGGTTAGTTAGGCTATTTTTTTAGTTCTTTTTTATTTTTTAAAGAAAACAAAAATATTTTGCAAATCATTAGAAATGCCGCACAATTTCACAAAACAAGATAATAGGAAATGATTTAGATTCTTTTCTTTTTGTTTTGTTTTGTTTTGTATTTTACTAAGGGTCTACAGGGTCTCACTACTTAAATCAGACTCATAGTGATCCCTCTGTTTACAGCCTCCCAAGAGCTGGGATTACAGTTCTGTGCCACCACGCCCAGTCTCAATTGCCATCTCAGCATGCCCCAGGTGCGCAGCCATTTCCGCACTCTGGGGATCAAATCCTGGCTGCTGTGTCTGCCTAAGCAGGCACTTTAATCCACAGAACTATTTAGCCAGCCCAGTGGTTGACTTTTGAGCAAATCATCTGTGTGTGCTTCAGACCATCAATAGAATATGTTTTGTGAAATAAACAGGACTACACCCCAATTATAATTTTGAAATTGTCAAAGACTCTCATTAATGATGGTGGCGAAGTATGGTCCAGGGTATCACTACAGATGTTGGCAAACTTTCTTGTGTAGGGTTTATGTTAGAACCACAAATGGCACAACTTTCTGCTGGATTTCATGTGACATAAGACAGAAAAGTTAAGGAAAAATTAATCCATGTCTTTTTAGTGTTCTTATTTACTGAGAAAAGGATCATCCATGAAGAAAAACATCAAGGAAGGAAAATAGGCATTTTGCTTCAGATATGTCAGTTATGCACACACATTGTACATTGAATGTGTATTTCTTATTATATTTTGTTGTGAAATTGTGAGCTGAGTAAATAAAGCCATCTGAAAGCCAGGAAGCACTGCTTAGCATGGATTTTACCTGGGGAGAGAGGGCATGGACAGACCACGTAAATCATCTGCCTGGCTGAGACTAGCAAAAGTAAGATTCCAATAAATGTTTTTAAAAAATCAGGCCTCAGTACAATTTACAATAAAGACTTGTGCAAATGACAACACATCAACAACACAGCCTGGAAAAGAATAGTTCACAAAGAGCAAACACCAAGAGAATCCGGTGTCTGTGAAGACAGAGATTCACTTTTTCAAGAATATAATGACAGTTTATCTGACAAAGGAATTGAGGGAAAGAAAAAGCAATCACTGAAATTAGCCAGATGAAACGTCAAGGAAAATCTCTCCTGGGGGTTCAGTGTCAACAAAAACAATTTATATTGGAGAAACTCAAGGAAAGCAAAAACGAGGAGTGACAACAGCAAATACAGACAATCATGGGAGATTTTGACTGTGAAGGGGACCAAGGAAAAGATACAGCAGCAAAAGAGTGAAAGTAGTCCAAAAGATTTTTCTTTTTCTTTTATTTGTCATGCCTTTAAGAAGTTGTAGCCATCATGTGAGCTCACTCCTTATGACCACACTCTTCACACTTGACCTATTATATTTATATAAGTGTTTTTTTTTTTTACTTATTTAAGTGTATAGAATACATTATTACCTCATTACCTCGGCACTTGTGACATTTTGCTATGCTCGACACCTGCTCTGTTTGAATTCCCATTAAGACTCATGTTTCTCAAGGTAGATGGAATTTTATTAATCCCCCGGCTCCAGGGTCTAGGTAGCTGCTGGCACAGAGTAGCCACTAAGTTCTGGCTGAACGAGTAAATGAAGAAATTTATTGGTATCGCTCCAAAATAATGTGATCACTAAAAGTTGAAAAACCTCATGATGAGTAGAAGCATATGGTAGCACCCACTCACATTAGGCAAAAGGTTGTTTCAGTGGTAAAGAAAGTGAAAATCACCACACTAAACTCCCAACTGTCTTTACCAGGATACAAAACGGATGCTTGTAATTTACCATTTTCTAAAGATCTACTGTATAACCCTTCTTTCCACACTGTGTAGACAGCCAGGACAATGTCTCTGCATAACATTTCACACATATTTTGAAGAAAAGGTATGTAGGAAGCAGAAAATATATAGATTTATTGCCATCTACCTCAACACTCTGTTCAGCTTAATTATGCTTTCCCATCTTATATTGGGTCACTAACTTTTTTTTTCTATCTCTTTGTCAACATGTTCACCAGGATTCTTACTCTCTAGAAAGTGGGATGTGATTTTAGTGGCATCTCACATTAAAATATGTTAAAATTATTTGAATCTGTTGTCCAATCCATTCACAAATTAGGCTTGTCGTTAATAGTCATCTAGTTTAGAACATTCAGAGTGCTTGAATTTTCTTTTAGAATCCATTTAGTTCTAACATAAGACTTATGTTGAAGCAGGTATTCAATTATCAAGAAAAAGGAGAATCTCTCCTTGAGTTCATGAGTCATCTACTCAATAGAGCTCATAAATTAAAATAATTTCACAAATCCTCAACACTGTTTGTTAAGCAGGAAAAATAGAGTTACTAGGCGAATAAAATCTTAGGATCAGCCATTTGCACATCAGCCATTTGTCCATCATACCACATAAGACAGTGAAGAGTGTAGGAATTATGTAGTCACAGCTGTGTATCATTTTATTTTTTATTTTCAGAGATTTCACCAGTCTATGTAAACTATAATTTCACTGGTTGGATAATCCTTAATGGTAAACATGATGCCCAAACTCAACTTAGTCAAGTCCCATCAGCGTGCTCACTGTACTCCCTATAGAAGGCATTAGGTTCAGTCATTTCCACAACTACTTCTTGGTATCTACTTTGTCTTCCACTTGTATGTGCTCTTGAAGCGATATTCAATATATACCTTTTAGTTTGTTGAGTCATACAATGGTCCACTCAAAGTGCCTTTATTCAAATGAATGGAATATTACCAAATTAATTCTCTAGCTGAAAGTTTTGCTTTAAAAAATAATGCAAATATATCTGGGAGGAATAACCACCTTGACATTTTTTATAGAGGGATAGAATTGTATTTAATTGCAAGTGTTTAGGTTGAATAAAATCTAATTTACTTTTTAAAATTTCTCTGAATTGTGCATGAAAATTAACAGCCCGTGAAAATTAAAAGTTTGAGGTATCTGAGTGTTCTTTACTTGTTTGTATTAATCTCTTTTAATGGGTGAAATGATTTTCAGTTTTCACCCTTCCTCTCAGTGTTGATACAGTGTTTCATGTTATCATGTATTCCAAGTCATTCAAAGGTGTCACTGAGATTCTTATCAAATCTTATGATCACGGGGATCATGACTTCTGCTGTCATGTTCATGAACTGTAATTGTCTTGTCATATTTCATTCTTTTTTCAACTGTCATGAATAATCCTCCAGATTTTTGTTCTACACAGAACTAAACACAGTGCCAGTGCTAGCTAGCGCTTGAAGTAGCCATAGAAATTTTTAATGTAGGACAACACTATGATGCCCTAAGCCTAGTTGGCCTATTTCCTTGTGTTGTTATCTTCATTATTTTATTGATTTTTGGTAAATATACTGCATGCTTTCTATTAAAATTTCACTTTGGAATTAGCTTGTATATAATGTTACTTCTGCTATTTAAAGCTAATTTTATTTCCCTCTATAATATCAATTACTTCTATAATTGGGGTAAATTTTGGGGGGTCATCACGCATCCTTATGCTGAAGCAATTTTGTGAAAACAAATAATTCTGAAAATTCAACTGATAATAGATGTTTGCATCTTTCTTAATGATAACTGAGAAAAACTAGAAATTGACATATTTCTAGGTCTGATTTCTAGTAGTAAATGTGTTTTTTCCTATTGGATGGCCTCGTTTAACTCCAATGATTGCCAAATTGAAATGCAATTAATTTTATATGGAGGACTAAGAACATACAGTAACAGCTAAACTTGGACAAATCCTCTCCAGTACATAAAAAATATTTGGTATCAGTTTTAATAAAAGAAATATATCTTTGGAACTTTAAAGAAGAGGAGATGACAGAACCAATGGGAATAATTATAGATAAAAGATGGGTTTTCTGTGTTTTCATTTGGACATCAGTGGGGATGTTCCTGAATTTTTAGCAGGAGAGATAACCTCATTACTCATGGCAGTATATTTTGATTTCGGGATCCCCTCAGCTATGTGGAAACATTGCTATTGAAGCAATTTACTTTTGTAATTTAAAATTGCATAATAATATCACATGGCTCATCCATTTTAACTGCAGACTAGGATTCAGATGTTTGACAAAGCACTCTTAAGAATGCTTTCTTTCTGAAGTCTCCTGAACAGGACGCTGCTTTGAAGTCTTGCCTCACAGAGCTTTGGTGTTTTGATCTTGTTTGAGGTTGTCTACACCTTCTCTTGTCCTCTGTTGCACTGGATTTTCTCTCCTTGATCCCTTGCTGCTTCACTCTCATCTTTTCCTATTCAGGATGCATGCGCGTGCACGCGCACCCACCCACCCACACACACCCACACACACACACACACACACACACACACACACACACACACCCCTCATTTCAGGTAATGTATGAGAAAGATTTTCACCACGGATTTTATAAACCACATTTTCATATACATACGTGATTTGACTATACAATTTGTCCAGCACAACTACAACAAAGTTTAGATAAATTAAGAACAACCTTTGGGTTCGAATTGGTCTTATGAGTGACCGAAATTGGTAGAACATGTTATTTTAATTTTGATTTTTGTTTCCTCCTCATCTTCCTTGTCACAAAGCATGGACCTTTGAAAGATCACTGATTATACATACATTGGCCAACATGGTTTTCTTGTGAATTCCATATAAATATTTACAATTTTAGAAAGCTAGTATTATGTTGGTCATCATCAGAGCCAACATTATATGTAGGTGTCGTCCACCTGGTTTTCTTTCTTTCAAGCAAAAGGCATTTCTGAAGGGTGGGTATGCAGCTCAGAGGCAGAGCACATCTTGAGCATGTACAAGGCTCTATGATTGATCCCAGCACTACTCAAAATAAAGCCTTTTATACCAACGTCACCATGGTCATCATCATCAACATACTTTGAATATGCAGAGGAATAAGTGATTTGCAACATGTAGGAGTCAATATTGTATCTTAATTTTCAAAAAATCTGCACTGTAAAAATGACATCTTTTCTCTTCACTGAGACCCAAACATGAAAAACTAGTACTATATCTTTCACCAAGTGGGTCTGTAAAGCCTGTTCTTCAGAAATGAATAAGAAGTCCATGTGATTAGCCAGATAAAGACAGAATTCCAATTGAGAAAGTGGTTATAACTTCTGTTACTGTAGTAACCCACAGTCCCCTTTGAATTAGAGAAAATAGATTCTAATTGCAATTAATGCCAGAAAGTAGTTACTCCTCAAGGGGCCAACCCTTGGCTGGTGTGACCTGTGGGTCTTCTCTGAGACTGTTAATTAATATCTCATCATTAACTACACCACTGTTCTCCATTAAGGAGCTCATGTTTCCTCTCCTGTTCTATTCTGTACATAAATTTCACTTGCCTTGTAACAAGAACGAGTTGCAAACATTATCGCCTGAAGTTTATGGTTTAGTTATTCAAATGAAGGTTTTGGAGAGTTGAAGTTGGACCTTGCAAAAAGCAAAGATGTTAAAGAAGTAAATAAAAGATTTAAAAAAAAAAACTGAAGTGACGCAGCTGTTTTGCTAATGCGTATACAACTTTATGCTGCCACGCTACAGTGACCTTTCCTGGCTGCCTCTGCAGTTGTTTTATGAAAAGGTCAAATCACACTCCTGTTGTAGACCAATTATACATTGCCAGAAACATTGAAAGGGATTGACAAGCTATGAGAGACAGATGTTGTCCCCTCACGGTTTTTAGTTCAGGAAGGGTAGGAATTCCTGCATACTTAATAAAGTTAAAATCTTCCTCTTTAAATATTATCTGTCATGGGAAAAAGTGATATGAATTTAAAGCATTAGAGTGATTTTAATTTTAGGTAGTATACATAACATTAGATATTAAATATGCAGACAACCTCCCTGAGGAGTTATAGAAGACAAAGATTGATGCTTATTGATGTTTTATAGGTAATTTCATATTGACTCTTTAAGCATTTGGTCAGATATTTTCACTGAATTTCAAACAATATTTTGTTCTGAAAAACATTCCATCTCCACCCTTACTAAAATAAAGCAATAAGGAAAAAGTAAGGTAATATAGATTATTTTGTCATGTTCCTTAGAAAATATGAATAAAAATCATAAACATAAAAGTATAGCAACATTCCTTGGCATTGGCTACATAGAATTATCTGTGGAGCTTTTTGTCAAAAACACAAATTCCTGGGCATTTTCAATTTTAATTTTTTGAGAATCCGTGCCTGAAACACTCTTATTTTTTACTGTTTTCTGAATGATTCAAAACACTTCTATGATTAATGCCTGTCTGATTAGCAAGCGAGCGACAGAACTGAATTTCTGTATTGAGACGAACAATTGTCACAACTGGCTTTTCAGAAGTTATTTTAGGGTCCTGTATAAGTGTAATATATGCATTCTTAATAAGTATAGGAGGAGCTCTTAAGAATTTTTCTAGTGAAATAAAGACAGGCTTCAAAATTGTACCACAGGAAGCTAGAGTAAGGAAATACATAACACAGACAAGAAGATAAGCTAAAAAAAAAAAAAAAAAAAAAAACCCGAAGCATCAGGATGTATTTGTGCTGTTGACATGTTAACTTAGCTAAGGTATGGCATCTAGTTACTCAACACTAATGCAGATACCTATGGTGGAAATAATTTATGGATTTGATTAAGATTCATAAACGGTCTAAGTACAAAATTTCTGTGAGTCTGATTCAGTCTCCTTGAGCCTTTAGTGCACAAGCGAGATTTCCCAAAGGAACAAGGAATTCCACCATAGCCTGGAGATTCAGTCGGCCTGTTGCGCCAGCCTGCCCATCTTGCCACCCTTCACTACAGTTCTGAAATTATCCTGTGGGCATCAAATATCATACTCCCATATCTTGTGGTAAATCTCTTAATATATATCTCCTAGAGAGAAGACAGAAGGAAGAAGAGAGCAGGAAGGAAAGAATGAAAGAAAACTCATTTTTCACAAATATTCCATTCAGTCACTCAGTGTTGGGGACCAGAGCAGTCCAATTATGCTGTATACTTCCTTTTTCTTTTTATTTCTTTATTGTTGTTGTTGTTATTATTATTATTATTATTATTATTATTATTATTATTTTACTCTTCTACAAAGAATGACATTTTCAATGAACACTCCAGACATAAATGCTACTAAAGTTGTGCAAACCTGTATTATCATTGGGTAAAGTGCAAAGTATAAATATGCCTTCTCTGAGAGGAATACTGATAATTTTCTGCCCTAAATGATGCTAAATATAAAATATTTATTTTAAATGTTATGCTGAAATGGATATATAGGACCATCAATCAATCAATCAATCAATCAGTCAATCAATCAACTTACTGGTCACTAGAGGAGACACTGAAATTGCAGCACTCAGTCAAGGACAATTTTCTTAGGGTAGTTTCACAGGAAATCTGTAGGACCTCAGTATCACAGCCCATTCCCATGGAGCTGTGCATCCCTAAGAGTCCTGAGACTTTAGAAAATTCTACTTACACCTAAGAATTCTATATTCGTTCCCATGCTACACACTTTATTTCTATAGTCTAAAATTTGGCCAAGATTTTCGGAAAGGTTTTCCTGTTACTGGTATGTGCTTCCTATACATATTTCCTAAGCTTTTGAATCATGTATTATATCCCCTCACATGCCAAGAGTCAAGAACACATTTCTACCATTTTATTTATTTGTTTGTTTGTTTGTTTGTATTTTAGGGAAGGGTGTACAGTGTGTTCAGAGTCTCATTACTAGGTCAGACTAGTAGTGATCTACCTTTTTACAGCCTCCCAAGAACTGTGATTACAGGCGTGTGCCACCACACCCAGTCTCAATTGTTGTCTCAGTGCACCCCGGGATGGGGTCAGCAAGGCAGGCCCAGGAATTGAACCTCCAGCCCCTGTTCCCACTTGCAGGTGCTTTTATGCACTGAGATACTTGGTCGGCCCCTTCTAACATTATTTTTAAAGAAATATTTTAATGATAAAATATTTACACTAGAGTGTTTGATGATGTCAACAATCATGTTATTTAGAATATGTAGATAATAATTCAAATTAATCCATAGTTCTAGGCATATGGGAAGACCTTAATAATTACTTATAACTTGTATGAAATTTCTTTGATAATTTCTTTTTTTGCTCTATTTCCAGAAACAAAAGTGAGGGAATCGTTTTTTTCCCGAACAAACTGTTTTTATTTTTTTAATTCAAGAAATTTTCCTTAGATACAAATTCACCCTCTAATCTAAAAATAGGAGCTACACCCCTATTTTTGGTGTATTGTAAACCTAATGTGAACTTTTTTAGTCACTGTATTTTTAGCTATTATATTTATTTTAAGATATAGTTCAAGCTAAAGTGAATTTGGAAGCACTTTTTCTTCTTCAATTTTTTAGAAGAATTTGAGAATTGGTATTCCTTCTCAAAGTTTTGTACAATTCAGTGCTAAGACAGTGAAGAGATTTTATATATTTATAGATTAATGATAAATTCAAGCTTCATACTTCTTTGTTATTCAATTCTGATAGCATTTATGTCACCATAAATTTACTCACATTATCTAGATTTGCAAAATTTGGACACATACTAATCTTTTATAGTCTGGCATATTTCTGCGCTGTTAGTTGCAATGCCTTATTTTTTGTCCCTAAATTTGTTTAGATCGTTTTTTTTTTTTCATTAATTGAGTTGAAGGTTGTCAATTACACTTATTTTCTCTAATTTTTTTTCATTTTATTGATGTTTTTCCATTTAGCAGGAGCATTTTTGCATGGTACAGTGCTATCGGAAATCAGTAAACAAACCCCACCTCAGCAGGCAGGGAGGGAAGGAGTCATGGGATTGGCAGCCAGCGCAGTGCAATGAGCCCACTAGAAGGAGCCCAACACAGCAAGCAGACGCAAGTCAGATCTTGTCATTAGACTTTGAGTTCATTAGATCTAGACCCAGTGAGCTGAAGCATCCTGCTGGGCCTACCTGAGCCCAGACCAAGGCCCAGAATTACAGGAGCATCCTTGCCACACAGAGGTGGCAGCAAGTAACTAGGGTGAGCGAGTCTGCCTGGGAGATGTCAGGTGCATGGATGAGAGGTGCTCAGAGAGAACTCAGGGCAACTAATTTAAATACAGATTCCCAATTTAAGATCTGCTTTGCTATACAGCTACAATGTTTGCTCCTCCAGTCTAAAGTGCAAACACATTGGTTACAAAAGTTTATCAATATCTAAATTTTACTAGTTGCTATTAGTATTGCTACTTGTACTACTGTGAATAGGAAACCATACCTTCCATAAACACATATTTTCCCTTGGGTATTACTATCAGGAGGTGCTTGGATAATAACCTCACCAAAGCCCTACACTGAAAGACAGAGGGCAGTACCAAATAGAAACCAATATCTCACTCTCAATCAATAGAGAAGGCAAAATCTTGGGACACACACAAAACAGAAATCTCTGACACAGGAGAGATACCTAAAAACAGACTCTTTACAGAGAGGCTCTTACTATGGTGATACAGTTGTCTACTGTGAAACTTTCACAGACAGGTATCACAGAAATCAAAACAAAGACTTCTTTCTGAAATAGAAAATGACAAAAGGGAGAAAAATGCATTCTTGGGCCCCAAGCTCAATCAGAGCACACCTCAGAGACATCAGCAGAGAAGAAATTGGAAGCCACATACCTGAAATTTCTGAAACAACAACAATTGAAGTAGAGAGACAGCAGCAGAAGTTTAGAGGAAATAGGATCAGCAATAGGGGGCTAGGGAGATGGCTCAGTGGAATAAGCACTTTCCTGGCAAGGGCAAGGGCCTGAGTTCAATCCCTGTTTCTGGAAAAAAAAAAAAAAAGATCAGCAATAATCTTAAAGGTTAAAAAAAGAAATAATAAGTATAATGAAAGAATTTCTTAGTGTTTCTAAAGAGACACTGATAAAAATATAAAGGAGAATAGAAAAATGATGGAAAGCTTGAATGAGAAATACAGAAATGAAATAGAATGCATGAAGCAGATTAAAAGGGATATACAGGAAATTAAAACTTCAATCACAAGTTGGTCAAACTATTTAAGTGAAAGTGACGATAGACTTTTAGACCTTCAAGACACCATTGGCGCTAGTGAAAAGGTAAGGAAAGATCTCTTAAAAACAACTAGGGTCCAGGAAATAATAATTCAACAGCTGCAAGACAATACAAAGATGAAAAAAATAAGACTAATAGGCATCAGTGAAAAAAAGGAGGGAACACAAATGACATAAAAAGAATATGGGCAAGAGTAATAGCAAAAGACTTCCCAAATATGGAGAAACAATCTGATATTCAGGTACCAGAGGCATACAAAACTCCAAATAAAATCAACAGAATTAAAACTACAAACAGGCATATAATAATCAAGATTCTAGAAATTTGTCACAAGAACAACATTCTAGAAGGTGTGAGAGAAAAGAGACAGATCACATTTAAGGAAAACACATGAGAAGAGCAGCCGATTTCTCCTCAAAAACCATTAAGTCAAGAAGAGCATAGAGTGCAGTACTTTAAGACCTATAAGAAGACAAATTCCTAGCCAGACTGATAAACCCTGTAAAACTGTCTTTCAGGTTTAACAGAGAAGCCAAATACTTCCATGATGAACAACAACTAAAGAAATTCATGATGACCAAACCAAATCTACACAGAGTACTAAAAGGTATTCTAGAAAGGGATCAAAATACCAATAATCCCAAGAAAAGCAATCTGCTCCAGGACCTCAGATAAAAGCAGGGGTAATATAAGAAGTAAAGCCATGCTGTTATGTTGAGCTGTAGGGGACTCAGGTCAACAATTTCTGACATTACCAGTCAAGTGGAAGACCCAATACTATTATGGGCTACTGGACTCTTTAGAATATTTTGCTGAGTTTACACACCTATAATATTCAAATAACGGAACTTAACAACAAAAAGGGGATGCAGTTGAATGTCCATTTTGTATCTGTGTATTCAAATGGCTAGGATCGATATACAGTTACATTCTCTTAATGAATAGAGGGATTTGTTCTAATGGTGTTTGTAAGTAGGATATCATGTCTGCATGTTGTACAGCAATTAACCACTAGGAAGAATGTATACAATGTATTAATTATTGAAACTGTCCAGCCAGTTTGGTTTGAAACTGTCTCATTGCTATTTGTTTCTCAATAAATTTATGGAAAAAAATAAAATAAAATAAAATAAAGCAGGGGTAGCCATTCTGTTCACAGATAATCTGAACTTCAAACCAAGAAAGTTTAAACGAGATAAAGAAGTTTACTATATATTTGTTAGAGAATAAAATTCATGAGGATAACAGTCATAAACATGAATGCAGCAAATATGAAAGCACCCAATTATATAAGACATATTTTAGAGGACATGGAAAATCTAATAACCAATATCAGTCTTAAGAGAGGACTTTAAAACACCACAAAAAGGTAGGTCAAACAGACAAATAAATTAGCAAAGTGGTAACAGAACTGAACAAAACAATTGAACAAATGAACTTAAAAGAGATATACAGTGTTCCACCCAACAACATCTGAATGTACATTCTTTTCAGCTGCACATGGGACATTTTCTAAAATAGACCACATACTTATTCATAAATCATGCTTAAGTATTCACAAGAAAACAAAAATTAGCCCATGCATATTTTCTGGCCACAGTGCGCAGAAACTAGAAATTAATGACAAAAGAAACCATGAAATCCCCATAAAATGTTGAAATTAAATAACACCCTCCTCAGAAACGAATGGGTTACAGATGAAATTAAACAAGATATTAAACAATATCTGCAATCCAACAAAAGTACGAACACAAATTACTGGAATTTGTGGGATGCGATGAAAGCAGTTCTCTGAGGGAAATTTATAGCAGTGAACTCACACAGTAGGAAAACAGAGTGAGAACAAATAAATACCCTAATAATCATCCCAATCAATGCAGAAAATTCTCTTGACAAAATCCAACACTCATTCATGATTAAAGTCCTTCAGAAAACTGGAATAGATGGTCTATACATCAACTTGATAAAAGCGATCTGTGGCAAATCAACAGTCAACATAACCCTAAATGGAGGAAAAACTGAAATATTTTACTCTTAGATCAGGTACAAGACAAGGATGTCCTCTATCACCACTCCTATTCAATATAATTCTGGAATCATTATCTGGAGTTGTTAGACAAGAGAAAGAGATAAAAGGAATAAGAATTGGTCAAGAAGATATTAAATGATTACTATTTGCAGGTGACATGATACTCTACTTGGAAGACCCAAAAAGCTCCAATAAGAAGCTCCTAGAATTAAGAAAATAATTCAGCAGCATAGCAGGATACAAACTCAACACCCAAAAATCAATAAAATTCCTCTACACAAATAGCCAACTCACTGAGAGAGAAATTAGGAAAACAATATCCTTCACAATAGCATCAAAAAAATGCTTATGAATTAATCTAATAAAAGAAGTAAAATATTTATACAACGAAAATTACAATCCTCTACAAAAAAGAGACTGAAGAGGATTTCAGAAATAGGAAAGATATCCCTTGCTCCTGGATAGGGAGAAACAGCATTGTAAAAATGACCATACTACCAAAATTGTTATGCAGATTTAATGTAATCCCTATCAAAATGCCACCAACCTACTTTTCAGATGTAGAGAAAGAGTTGTTAAAATTTATTTGGAGCCAGAAAAGACCTAGAATAACAAAGGCAATTTTGGGCAACAAAGGCAAGGCAGGAGGCATTGCAATCCCTAACTTGAAATTATACTACAAAACTACTTTGATAAAACCAGTATAGTATAGTAGTGGCAAGAAACAGACCTGAGGATCAGTGGAACAGATTAGAAAATGAAGATACAACTACGAACGCACTCAGCCATCTTACCTCTGACAAAGGGACCAAACAAGTTCAATAGAAGAAAGACAGCCTCTTTAAAATGGTTCTGGAAAAATTGGCTCTCCACATGTCAGAAATGAAAACTAAACCCAAGTCTATCATATTCACTAAACTTAAAATGGATTAATGCATAAACATTAAAGAAGAAACACTAAATCTCCTGGAAGAGAAATAGGTATAAATATTAAGACATAGGAGTAGGCAGATAGTTCATAAAAATAACCAAAAACTGTATAGGCAATACTGCAAAGAATCAACAACTGGGATCTCATTTTATTGACAAGTTTTTGCATGTCAAAAGAAATTACCAACAGAGTGAGGAGAAAACATACAAATTGGGAAAAAACCATAACCAATAATTGCTCAGACAAAGGACTTCTATCTAAGTTATATGAAGAACTAAGAAAAATTCAGCCCCCAAAATTTACAGGCCCCATCCAAAAATGAGCATATGAGATGAGTGTACTGCTCTGCAGAAGAAATACAAGTGGCAAATATATACATGAAAAAATGATCAATAGCATTGCCATTTGAGAAATACAAAGTAAAACAACATTGAGATACAATCTCACTCCAGAAAGAATGGCTATCATAAAGAAATCAACTAATGACAAATGCTAGAGAGGCTGTGGTGAAAAAAGAAACCTTTCTCCACTGCTGGTGGGAATGTAGACATGTGCAACCATTATGGAGATCAGTGTGGAGACTCTTAAAAAAAATAGTACTGGAAATCCCATTCAGCCCACTATTACCCTTCTGATTATATTCCCAAAAGAACTGAAAACATCATACCATAGTGATATATGTGATCAATGTTTGTAGCAGCACTATTTGTCATAGCCAAATATTAGAAACAACCAAAATACCCATCACTTAAGAAAAAGATGAAAAAGATGTGGTATTTTTATACAACGGGATACTAATCAGCTATAAAGAAAAACAAACTTGAAGCCTATGTAGGTAAATAGATGCAACTTGAGGCTATACTCGTAAGTGAAATAAGTCAGGCCCACATGTGCAAATATCATATTGTCTCCCTAATGTAAGAAACTGAAAGAATAAATAAAACTGACAGAATAGATACAGTAAAAGGGAAAGAAGCTGGACATATGGACTGAAAATGAAAAGGAGAGAAAGGAGAAAAGATAGGCAAATAGGAAGGTGGGAAAAACATGCAAGTATACATACATATACAGGATGGCTGAGATGATTATACTCATAATTTCTATCAGTTTTTTTGGAAAATAGAAGTAAATACTGAGAATTTATACCTTGACTAACTCTTTATATTGATATCTGTGATTTGAGCAACTACATCAAGCACAGCAATGTGTAATACAAAACTTGTGGCTGAATACCATTTTCTTGGTCTTCTAAATGTGTACCTTTACTAATTATCAATTAGTATACTCTATAAACTAAATTAAAACAAAACACAAGGAAATAAATTAAGATTTCTTGAAAGTAAGTGCTAATACTCAATTATTTCCCCAATCATGCATAACTATATCTGTTAATGTGAGCAACAGATTTGATGATAAAAATAGATAATATAACCATTGTTAATTAGCTGTTCCTGTTTTGAAAATAACATACGTATTTTTGTATGTTACTCTGTTTCTATCTTTTTCTATTTGTTTTTTATTCTATTTTTACTCTTCAAAAAAGTAAATTAAAATTGAAAAGGAAATATCTAAACTAAACTCAATTATCATAGTCATAAAAATTAAAAAAATGAATAAATATAACCAAGTAGTCAGGTGATCTCTACAATGCAAATTATAAAACTTTAAAGAAAACAATTGAAAAGAATACAAATATATATAATACAAGTTTCTTTATGGATTAGTATTCATTTTGCGCAAATGTTTATACAACTCAATGTCATACATCTTATCAGAATATCAGTGATATCATTTATGAAATGAATAGAAAAAACATAAAATTTATATCAAACCATTGCTAACTTCAAATAGGTAAACAATCTAGTACAAAGTAAAATTGGAGTCATCATTCAACCTGATATCAGAATATAACATATGGCTCTTATATTACCAAAACATCTGGGTATTCCTATAAAAGTAGATGTAACAGGATAAAGAACTCATAAAATGGTTCGCATATGAAATCTATGTCTTCATACCTGCTAAGTAAGCAAGACTCCACTGATCTCCACTCTTATTCCCTCCAGTCAACTGATTTTAGACAAAGACATTGCAGAAAGTCATTTTAATAAATGGATCTTGCAAAAATCAGATGTTCTCATAAAGAATGAAAAAAATTATTCCATCTTTCATTGTATAAAAGACATAACTTGGGGCCTGGGATGTAGCTCAACGGAGGAAGCATTTTCCTGGAAAGTGAAAGATTGGAGTTCAATCCCTGGTGGCATAGAAGAACAAAAACAAAAAACAACAAAAACTCAGAATAGGGCAAATATTAAAATTCATAATAAAAAACTATGACACTACCAAGAAAAACATAAAAGCAGTGTTTTGTAGCACAAGTCTAACATAAGTCAGAATATTTTTGAAAAGATCTTAAAAGCATAAGAAACAAAAGTAAAAATAGACAAGGCATCACAAACTATAAAATTTCTGTACCACCAAGGAAAATGTTGAGTGATGAGACAGCGCTGACGTGATAGCTCAGCAGACTAAGTACTTGCATAGGCAAGTGTAGGGACCAGGTTCGATACTCAGCAACACGTGCCATGATGGCCCCACCCTGGGGTGGGCTGAGAGGGCCAGTGTGACCAGGCATGGTGGTGCATGCCTGTAATCCCAGGGCTGGAGAGACGGAGAATAGGAGCATCACCATGAGTCTGAGCTGCATAGTGAGACTCTGAACCAAATAAATTAAATAATAAATAAACAAGTAAAGTGAGGAGACAAAGAGATAAGCTAAAATTTGAGAGAATATATTTAAAATTGTGCCTGTGACAAGAATATACAATTTTACCTAGCAGATATAAATAACTTCACAATCTCCTTGAAAAATGATAATAATCACCGATTTTAAGAATTGGCAAGAGACTTGAATACATTTCTCAAAAAAAGGTGTATGAATGGCAAACATCTATATGAGGAATATGATCAATATATGATCAGGGTGAGGCAAACAAAATCTACAATACAATATTATCTCAGACCATTTGAATGGGTATTATTAAATAATGGAAACAACAAGGATTGAGGAGGATGAAAAAAAAGAAAAAAATCATTTTTATGTTCTTAGTGGTAATAAAATTTAGTTTAGCTATTATGAAAGACAGTGTGAACCTTACTAATAAAGTCAGACTACCGTATGATTCAGCAACCTCCTATATCCACAAAAATTATATCAACATGACATTGAGATATCTTCACTCCCATGTTTATCACAAAAATACTCAGTGTCACTAAGGTATAGAATCAACCATGAATGAGTAATAAATGTGGTACATTAGCACCACAGAATGCCTGTCAGACACTAAAATCCTTTAATTTTCAGCATCATAGAAGAAAACTGGAGGATAGATAATACATGAGTGAGGTATAGAAGCAGTGAGGTGTAGAGGGACAAAATTGATGTCTAAGAAGACGCTCTTATAGAAACAGGTACTTGAATAGTGGTTATCAACATCAGACAGGAGAGAGGATAATGATGAAAGGAAGAGGCTCCTTAATGGGTTACAAATTCCACTTAGTTGGAAGTAATAAATTTTGTTGTTCAGTTGCAGAGCCAGGTGACTATAGATACCAAAATGTATTACATATTTTGAGATAGCTAGAATAGACAATAACGAATGTTCTCAGTACAAAGAAATGCTAAATATTGGAGTGATGGGTCATGTTAATTGCAGATTCGATAATTATGCACACACACAAACACACACACACAAATATATGCATATATATGTGTGTGTGCATATATATACTACATTATACCTTATAGATATATGAAGAAATATGTATAAATAGAGTAATGGTTTCTAATAAAGCTATTGCTGTAGCTATTCTATATGGACAAAATTATTTGTCCTCATGAGATTACAATGCGATGAATAAACAGGATGCCGATACCAACATGAAGAAGTAAATGTATGGATATTAGTATGAAAATTAGTAAGGTGTTAGTATGTCTTTATTATGGTTATGAGTAAAAATAATGGAAGAAATGTGGGTAGGTAGTTCATGTGTCAAAGTCAGTATAGGAATGGGATGGTAGCATGCAATTATACCAACAGTAGAGGAGTAGAGGCTCAGACTTCACTGAAGAGTTTAAGGAAAGACATAAGATAAATGAAAATATAAAGGAAGAAAGTGGAAGGTGCATTTACAAAGCATCCCAGCTAGAGAAGTAAGCAAGTGAGAAGAGTAATCAAAAATAAAGTTAGAGGACAAATGTAAAGTGACCATGTAAGACATTGCTACAGGTCAAATCAAGAGCTTTACATTCAACCATATATATGATGCAGAGTCACCAGAATGTTTGAAACTGAGCAGCACCAACATTTGATATGTATTTTACAAATCTAATGTTGAAGGCTTCATTTGAAATATATGATAATGCCATGCCAGCCCCACCCCCAAAGCTCACTGAGAAGGCAAGTGAGACTGCACGTGGTGGCGCACGTCTGTAATCCCAGCTCTTGGGAGATTGTAAACAGGCAGATCACTACAAGTCCGATCTAGTAGTGATACCCTGAACACCCTGTAGATCCTTCCCTAAACAAAATACAAAAATAAATAACTAAATAAAATAGATGACAAGAGGTAATTGGTGGGATCAGAGAGACTTCCAGGGGGCTGGTGTAATAATCCTAGAGATTTCTTACGAAAAATTCAAGAAGTAAAGGAGGTAGGAGGAATTAATTCAAAGTGCAGCCAGTAAGATTGCCTAAAGAACTGAAAATGAGCTATAAAAGAAAGTGAGTAAGAAAAAGCTACAGATTCTTCTAAATATACATTATGGACACATTTTGAAGACTGAAGTCACCAGTATTGCTGTAGTGCTAAACTCAACTTGTTTTCAGGATATTTCTCTCTTGTAAATAACACAAACCTGCTAATGAGTTTCAAATTCCATTAATGAGTGCCATGATATTAAACTTACTTTAACACCTGCCATAGAAATCTGCTATTAACAAAAAAGCTGTGAAATAAAATGAACTTTAAAAATCTCACTCCATCATGTTTTTAAACAGGTTGAAAGCATTTGGTGGATGGAGGATGGCTTGCTCCAGCTGGGCCCACTGAGCTCACTTCTTCCTAATTTGATGTTTAATGATATTATATTTTTGCTTAAAATTATGGTGGCTAGTAGTGTTAACATCACTGAAATCAAATGCCACAAAGACATTTCTGTCTCTTTTTTTTTTTTTTTCAGAAATCTCATTGTTAAACACTTACCAGCACAATGCTGCTAATTAAAACAAAAATCACAGATTTAAAGTTGACTTAAAATAAACCTAAAAACTATTGTGTACATTCTTTGCTCTCTACATTTCATCCATCTGTGCTACTCCAGGCCTCTAACTAATACAAGTAAATAAGATGTTAAAAGCCTTACATTAGTACTTCACAATCTGGAAGCAGTAGTCAACAAAAAAGTTTGAATTAGAGACTCAAGAACTTTTTACACCTATAACATCTTATGAACAGTGCTCATACTGAAGCTTTTCATTTTGAAGATGAAGAGAGCACTCCCTGCAGAGCACCGTTGTGACCTCTGAGCTAGTTGTTATTTCCATGTTCCACAGCAGGTACTCGGAGCAGCTCCCTCTCTTTTCCTTGAATATTCTCTTGGCTAATGCGTGTGTGGTGAAAAGAAGCCTGACTATCCAATAAATGCACCTGTGTCATCATCAGGAAGTATTTCACCTGTTTTTCTTGTTTTAATTTATTTTTAAGACAACCTGCTTTGAGACATAATTAACAAACAGTAAGTGGCATTATTGAAAGCATAAAGTACAAAGAATAGCAATAAATGAGGTGTCTATTTCAATGAGTGTGATAGACATGCATTTCAGGATCCTTCAACTACAATCAGTGTCCTGAACAATTCCATCACTTCGGCAAGTTTCCTTTGTAGTCAAAGTAGCTTTAAATTCAGACTCAATCACTGATTTCTTCATGGCTCTGATCTTCCAGGAATATCTGGTTTCAGTCAATTGGTTCCTCAAAAGAGGCTTAGGCTTCTGGACTTGATTATTTTGCATCACTGGTTGTTTTCAAACAACAATTTGCTATGCAGATCACTTGGTCAAAAATCGCTTTGTCCAAGGTGCCCACAGTATATCTATATGTTGGGCTGCATTCTTGACAGAGCTATTCTCATCTGTAAATAGGGTGCACTCAGCATCTGTTGGGGGTCTGTTTTTTAGAACAGCTTATCCCGGTGCAACTTGTGGCACCTGCACAGTAATTTCTCAGCCTGAAGTGAGCTTGTCAGCTTTCTTGATCAGAAGGACAGTGGCTGTTAGAACGTGGAACCAGTTTCTGCTGTATATTGTAGCAGACTTTTGTGCCTTTCCATCAGGCAGATTGGGTGTCATCAATCAGAGGTGAAGTGAAGAAACAAGTTCTTGAACCTCTGGGAGGTTGCATTCAAATTTTCCAGAACGAAGGTCTTTCTATTTAAAGATGAAGAGAAGCTGGCTGACAGGAGTCAATCAAGGCAGCTCATAGGTCCAGGAACGTATACCCATAGGATGGGTGGCAGAAGACTAAGACAATGAATATAGAGGGCAATTGTGATGGTTCTTAGTAGCTTGCAGAACATGATCTGGCTTTAAAGGCAAAAGAGGCATATTGGTTGATGCAGTGGGGTGCTGCCTTGGAAAAGAGCTTGATCACCAAAGGAACATGACTGGTAGCAAGCCATGGGGGTGAGTCCTTTGTCCATACTTCAGGAAAGGAGTTCTTCAAAGCATTAGTGATATTATTGAGACATTTCAGGCTGATGTAGGGTCTATTCTTCTTCCCAGGAATAGGCAGAATGATATCAGGACTGGGACAGTGGACCCAAATGTGAGAGCAGTACAGCATGTCCCAAAATTCATGTTTGATAAATTTGTATTAACCTCACATTAACCTTTGGCAGGCTCTCTTTTCAGTAGGGGCTTCAGTGTGTAGCTTCAGTATTAAATACAGGGAGTTGCTAGCAGTTTTCCCATGTTGACAGGTGCATGGACAGGTATGGAACAGTTCTTAAGAGTTCTTAACCTTTTATGGCAAAATAGTCCAAATGAGCTGGCCTCTTAGGATTATCCCAGTTCAAGGGGCTTATGGGAACAACTCACAGACAGAGGAAAGCATTTTTGTTCTGCATTGTGGATGGTGTGGAGATCTTGCACAATGTGATGAACAGTCTATCAGGCTAATGTGTCTGTGTCGAGGGGTCACTGTTTGTGCTTTCTATAACACCTGATAGAAGCAGAGGTCACAGCAAGGCAGTTTTCAGAACTTTAGGATTGTGGTTTTCTTACTCAGGCTGATGCAGGTGTCATTTTCCTCTTAGGTAACAGTCAAAGTTGAAAGTGCAGGATCAAACAAGATGGCATGTGATTAACTTGGTGTGAAGGTGATGTCCTCCCAGGAGGTAAGTCTGTGACTGGCAGAGGAGTGAGAGCCAAGAGTCACAGTTGCCCCAGGGATAGTAAATTTTTTGACACAGGGAACTTTTGTAAGCAGATGTTTCTGTTCCAGTGTCGACAAGGAATGTCACAGGATTGCCCTTAACTTTTACAATGACCATAAACTTTCAGGGGCCCAACTTGCCAGATCCCTAAAGGGTGCAATTTATTTGTCAGGGCTGAAAATCCAATTTTCCTCAATGAAAATGTAGAACTCTGAGGGAATTATTGACAGTCATCTCAGGCAGGCATTAGTTGATGTCATCTGACCAGGATAAGTATGTGAACAGCATACTCTGGAGGGAGGGCCCTGTGGCTGAATGCAAGCAATGGCTAGCTGGAACCAGTTCAATTGGCTGCAAGTAGATGAATTGGTGGGGGAGGAGGGAGGCTATGGGCTCTAGGGGTTGGCAGCAGCTGTGATGGTAGACAAGACAGCCAAGGCAGAATTTTCAGGAAAAATGGGCTTTTTTTTCCTTTTCTTTTTCAATGAGATGCAGGGAGATTTTTTTTTTTCACTGTTAACTCTGTAAAACCTGCTTTGCTTGCACTTAGGGCCTGTGGGTTTTAACGAATCTGTTTCCATTCTATTTCCTGATGGGGTTTGTTTCCTGCCTTTGAATGATGTCACAACAAATAAAAGTTGGGAACCTCTTAGAGAGAAAACTTCAGGTACTCTCCTGGCCAGGCCCCTCACAGAGACTTAGATGTGACCTAAATAAGAAGGGTACAAGGCCTCCATTTGCCGTATGTCAATTGCCACAGAACCACAAATGAGGGCCCAATCTACTGCTGTGACTAGTGCATTCCAGTCTCTGTGCACAGACTGGGTCGCCTGTTGCTTATGCTGTCTGTCCTGCCCACTCACACATTCATTACAGACGCACTCATGGGCTAAACATTTCAAAACCTTTCCTCTGGAGAGTGGCCTTAACTAACAAGAGATGATCAAGCTCTTCTGCTTGAACTGACTAATTGATATGCTCCTAGGAGTCTTTCTAGGGTCAGGGAGACAGGCAGGCAGGCAGGCAGGCAGGCAGGCAGACAGACAGACAGACAGACAGACAGACAGACAGACAGACAGACAGACTGTATCCTCCTCCTTTTGGGGTCTGATGTGAGCCACTTGAGCAGAGACAGGAATCCTCCTCCAGACCTCTGAGGAGATTCAAGAAATTCCCGCTGGGATCTTTTCCATCCATGAGGGCTACAATTGGTGATCAGTCTACACAGCCAGTGAACCAGATGCTGTGGCAAACAGAAACAATGAAAGCCCACCCCAGATTCTGAGACAGATTTATTTATGCCAACAGGAACTGATCAGTATCCATTCCAAAATATCAGGCTTCAAACCCTGGAGGTCTAAGTAGGGTAGTCAAACCCTAGTGAATAAGTACGTAGGACTATAGAAGCAGAATGACTTGTCAATTAGAGATTGGTTTATGCACTGTGCATCACAGGGACCAGTTATGCTTCACAGTGGTGCATTTCTGAGAGAAAGAAGCAACTGGATCTGAAACAGGAATTATGACCTGGGAATCCAATAAACTGAAGTATACTGGATAGGCAGCAACATTTTCTTCCATGTTACCCAAAAAAGTAGAATTTCTACAATTTCATGTGGACAATCAGAGGACATACACACTGTCTGTTTTTGTTGTTGTTGTTGTTGTTGCTGTTGTTCCTGTTCCCAACAGGTATGACATATTTAAATCTCACCATGGAGTGAGAGTCCAAGTATTTCTCAAACAACTTCAATTTTTAGTCATTTTTTTATTTCAACCATATTACTTTCTTTCTTCTTTCTTTCTTTTTTTTTTTGTTTTTTTCTGTTTGTTTTTTGAGGCAGGCTTTACTATGCAGTCAGTCTGAACTTGAATTCACTTTGTAACTGAGGCTGACCTTCAACTAACAGTAAAGCTCCTGTCTCAGTGTCATAAGTGCTGGGACGACAAGGATGCACTGCTCTATTGAGCTCTTCATTTTGTTTGTATTTGCATTTTTTAATCTTTATCCTTTCATGCATTTAGGATTTCATTTTTTAATTTTCTAAATATGGAACTTGCGCCATTAAATTTAGTTATTTTCAGACATATTACCTAACATACATTTATTCTTAGTTTCAGTATATAGACCTTTAAGAAATGTTGATAGGATAGAAGATAACAAAGTATCATTTGCATCATTAATGGACTTATTGTTATCACTAATGTTAGGCTTTGTGTCCAGCTGTCCCCACCAAAGCCTCGTGCAGTCATAGGGCAGTTTCTAGAGTTTGTGGTCATTTCATGATTCAATGCTGGGATTATGGTTGTGAGTTCTATACCCACCCTGGGGAGAAATGGCATACACTATAAGAGAGGGAGAGAAGTTTGCTAGCCTCCAAAGCTGCTGCTCCTCATTTCACTCTTTGCTATTTTCTGCCACCAGGAAAAGCTGCTGTCTCCGATGTGCCACTCTGCCTTGGAGTAGACCAAGTAGGGACTGAAACCTCCACTAACTATGAGCTAAATAAATTTTTTCTTCCTTAATTTTGGGTGTTGGGTATATTTTCTCAGCAATCAGGAAAAAGTAACTGAAACAATTATTTTGGTCAGTTTGACTGGAAAATATGGATAAGGGTGTATATCCTTCTACAGATAAATGTGAATGACATTTTCCCAGATTTTAAGCATCTTCTGTCTTTTACCATACATGTAGTGCTTGATTTATTGTGTCCACTTGAAACCTTACAAGCTTAACTAAATCACCTCAGCAGTTCTACGCCCTAGATTGGAGAGGATCCACTCTAAGCAGCCCTCTTTGATACTATAAAAGGAAAATAAGGAAAGTCAGGCTGGTTTCTATTTTTTCTAGAAGATCCACTCTTCAGTGTAGTTTCCTGACTCCTGTATAGACCTTGGATTCTGTGGTAGACTTTTCAACCTTTTAACCATGATTCTTCCACAGAGGATCTGTCAGCCTTCCTGTGTAGACTCTTTACCTTCCAGCATAGGCCCATCAGCTACCTTATGTGGACTTGAGCAAACACTGCAAACAGCTCAGGACCTTGGGCTGAAGTGTCTAGTTTCCAGAGTGCAGACATGCTCTGTACACATCCTTATATAACCAAGCTTGTAACTTCTTACACATTTATATATCTGTGTTTTATCTGTTTCTTTCATAAAACACTGACTGATACATACACACATTCATATGTATGTGTGTTTTTGTATACATGTAATTGTACTTTTCTCATTGACATATACTTTTGTGAATTTTAAGTACTCTTCTCTAGCTCTCGCAAGTCTCCTTGTGTGTTGATGCAGTTGCCAGATACACATTTGAATTTCTGGGGTTTTTAGTTTATTGATCAAATAATATGTGTTTCTTTTTTATTAATTTTATTGAGAAACAAATAGCAATGAGACAGTTTCAAAACCGATTAGTGGGACAGTTTCAATAATAAATACATGGCATATTGTTGTCTTCATAGTGGTTATTCATAGTACAAGTCACAGACATGATATCCTGTCCAAACACTATTAGTACAAATCTTTATTCTCATTGAATTAAGAGAAAGCATCTGTATATCTATCCTATTTTGGCTCTACAGATACAAAATGGTCCTTCATTTGTATCCCCTTTTTTGTTTACTTTTCTCAGAGATGGGTATTCCATTTCCATTTAAATATTGTAGGTGTGTGAATTCAGCAAAATAATTCAATATAGTCCAGTAGCCCATAATAGTAGGGGGTTATCCATAGGACTGGCAATGTCAGAAGTTGTTGACTTGAGCCTTTTACAGCTCAGCATGTTAATATGGCTTTACTATTTATACTTCATTTTTATACACTCAAAAGAAGAAATAAAAATAGAAAGGTATAACACAAGTAAAAGGAAAGTGAGAACTTAAGGATTAAACAATGAAGAGAGGGCAAGGAGAAACGCTAGGAAACATGACAGGGGTAAAGTCATATATTTATATGCACAAGATGGTTAAGGCAATGATCCTGAAAATCTTTAGCAGGTCTTTGAAACTAGCAGTTAATTGGTAGGATTCTCACCCTGACTAACTATATATGCTGATACCTGTGAACTAAGCAACTACACTGAAGATAGCAATATGTAATACTAGGGTCATGCTTGGAATGCCTGATATTCTGGTCTTCTAAATATGTACTGCTTGTCATGTCATACTAGTTACTGCCATACTCTTTCTCAAGTAAATATCTGTTTTTTTTTTAAACAGGTAATAAATGAAAACAAGAGACAAGAAAAAAAAATGTCATAGGACTATCCTGCTATAATGCTGTTTATGGTTAGATTTCTAAATCTCTGTGTAAAAATATGTAATTATTCATTCCTCTTTTAAACATATTTTTTATTTTTCATATTTTTCCTTTTTCACATTCTATAGGGATTTAATGTTTAACATATCAATACTATGTACTTATTAATGTTTTTAATCTCAAAAGCTTTGTGTTTTGTGTTTAGTGTGTCTCACAAATAGTCTGCAGCTCACAGCTTTTTTGGCTGGACATTTATCCTATTTGTATATTTTATAGAAGTATTGTTTGATGTGCCATTGTGTTATTTTTTCAGCTTCTTCCTATTTTTTTTACCTGCATTTAGGATGAGGTCTACAGGGTCTACAGGGTCTCACTATGTAGATCAGACTCACAGTGATTCTCCTGTTTTCAGCCTCCCCAGGACTGGGATTACAGGCACCCACCACCACTCCCAATCTGAATTACCACCCCTGTGGATGGGGCCAGCACGGCACGCTGGGGATGGAAACTCAGCCACTCCTCTCTGCTTAAGCAGGCACTTTAGTCCACTGAGCTGTCAGGTCAGCCCCTTCTTCCCATTAATGTTCCTCTTTTGCTCGCATTTTTTGTTAGCAGTTATTATTGCTATTTAATTCTATTTATTTGCTTTCCAAGTATACTTTATTGCCTTTTAAGAGATGGAATTAAAATGTGTGTCTTTAATTTATCCCAATCTACTAAGAATTAATATTGAATTGTTTCTGGAAAAATATATAAATTCTGGGTAATTAATTTCCACTTTTATCCGTCCCTTGTACTTCGTGTTATTATAGTCATGTGCATGTTACCCAACCTTTAATACCAATTTTAAATTTCAGCTTTTAACAGATGTTCTCTTCAGATTTACAAAAAAATGAAATAGTATATATCAGGTAATGAATATTTTACTTGTGGCCTCATGTTTGCTATGGCTGGTGCTTTTCATGTTTTTTCTGGAATCTCAATTGCTTCTGGAGTCATAACTTACACTAGCATTGCTTCTAGGATCTGTGTGCTGCCTCAATTCTCTTGAATTTTATAAAGAGCATGGAGTCTTCAATGAGCATTCTTATTCGATCCAATTAACTACAATTTGCTCTCCTACTCTTCTGAGTCTTATGATTCTCCTATTTACAACTTTTCAAAACTAAATTTCTTCCTCAGTTTGCTGTCATCTACTGGACAATTTTCATTTCTTTTAAACAGTTGGTTTTCAACATTGACCTAGTTTTTATAACTATTATCCACAGAAAGTTTTAAATCACTACTTTATTCTGATATCTTTGCCAAGAATTGTATGGCTGCAGTTTGAAACTTTTCTTATTTTGCCAAGGTATTGATGACACCAGTGGTTCAAAAAAGTGTGAAACCTGATGACATTCAATACTATGAATTTAATTTGGGTTAAATTTGTATGTAAAATAATGTTCACTATATTTTTCTAGAGTTTAAATAAATTCTTTTTAGCTTAGATTCTTAAAACTATCATAACATGATTTCCTGCTTTTAGTTTCATTTCATTTTTAAAGGCAAATGTGTGTGTGTGTGTGTGTGTGTGTGTGTGTGTGTGTGTGTGTGGTGTGCACGTTGTTTTCAAGCTAAAAATATATTTGTTTCATTGAGGAGGGAAAGGAAGTGGGAAGAGTGTATTAACATCTTGGCAGTGAGACAGGACTGCAAAGAGAGGAAGAAAAAGGCACATAGTTTGCTGTTTGGTACTGCAATGCTTTCTGTCTTAGTCTCTGTGCTCAACACTGGAGCCTTGTGTCCTACCCAGCCTCCTGTCATTACAGTTCTCTTCTGATGTTCTTCATGATCAACTCCTCTCTATTTGACATATGAATCCAATCATGTGGTACTTGTCTTTCTCTGCTTGCCTACTTCGCTTCACATGAGGATCTCCATTTCTTCCCATGGTGACACAAGAGCACTTTATTTTTTTATGGATGAACAGTGTTCTATTGTATATATTTAGGACACTTTATTTAACCATTCTTTCTTTGATGAATACTTGGTGTTTTTCCATTTCTTCCTGTCATAACTACCAAGGAGTGAAGATGTTGCACTGTGGGGCTGCTCCACTTGAAATTTTTTGAGGGCCCTTCAGATTGTTTCCCAAAGTGGTTGTAATAACTAGCCTTGAACCAACAGTTTCAAAGGGTTCACCTTCCTCCACATCCATGCTAGACCTTACTGTCATTTTTCCCCTTTTTGATGTGGCCATTCTGATTGATGAGGTGATATTCCCTCATGATTTAAATTGCATTTCTTTCAGGACTGTTATGAAGCATCCTTCCATGTACTTATTGGACATTTTTATGAATTCTTTTGAGAAATCTATTAAAGTCTATTTCACCTTTTAAAATTATTTTTTTCATGTATTTTGCTTTTTATTGAATCTTCGGAGTTTGTTGTGTTACTTAATGTTTTATTTCAATCTCTAATACATTATAAATTGACTCTTATGTCTGGTGAATAAGAGAGAATTTATCTCATTCTTCCCCATTGCTGTTAGTTTCCCCGAGAGTATTTATTGGGAAAAAGAGCCCTCTCCTTTCTCAAATGCACATTTTTGGCAATTCTATGCCAAATCAGTTGGAATGAGACTATTTTTTAACTCTCCATCCTGCTTCATTGGTTTGTGTCTATTTTTAATTGCAATATATGCTGTTTTGATTACCTCAGCTTTAGAATATAGTTTAAAGTAAAATAGTATAATACTTCCTGTCTTGTTCTTTTTGCTCAGGATGACACTGGTGCCTATTTTTACACTCAATTATTTCTCTAGTTATATAATGAATGCTCTTGGTATTTTGACTGTGACTGCATCACATCTGTACTACGTTGTGTGTTATGAAAACTTAAACAATATTGATTCTTCTTATTTATGAACATGGAATGTCCTTACATTGTTTTGTGTCCTCTTTAATTTATTTTGCCACTATTTTATAATTTTATTGCAATCACGTTTTGGTTTTCAGTTAAACGCATTCATAGGGATTTCACTTGTTCATGCTATTGTAACTATGATTGCTTTTTATCTGTTTTATTTTGAAGAAAATAAAAAATTAGAAAAAATAGAGAATTTCAAAACAAGATGAAAAGAATCCAACAATAGTATTTGCCTTCAATATAGTTGTTTAGATTATCAATATAAGTATGCAAAATTGGTGAAAAATTAAGCACTATATGTTTCTTTCAATAAACTAATGGAAAATAGTAGAGAAATTATCTTTGCTATCTTGTCTATCTTTTCCTCTTTATTCTTTCTTTTTTTTCATTCCCTCATTCAAGTTTTTTTTTCCATTTAGCAGTTTCTTTCTCTTTTGGAGTATTTATTGTACCTTTCAGATTTTATTTACTGTTTTAAATTCTTATACTAGGGAGACAATACGATGCTTACACATGTAGGTCTAATTTATTACACTTATATCTAGTTGATTCCCTTTATCTACTGATTTTGTTTTACCTCTGCTAATTCCAACCTTGTATATTTCTCCACAGGTCTGTGCCCTCCTATTCTGTTGTATCAGCGTAAAATCATAGGATCCTCTTATCAGTGAAGGGGGAGAGGCCCTTCTATACACAGAGCATTACTCTAAGTAAAAAAATAAAATGTGTGTGTGTGTGTGTGTGTGTGTGTGTGTGTGTATCCATTTTTGCGGTGCTGGCGATTGAACTCAGGACTCTGTGCTTGGCAGGCAGATGCTTTTTCTACAGAACTATCTCACTAGCCCAAAAATATGTTTTGTTTTGTTTAGTTTTTGCTGTACTGGGAATTGAACTCAGGACATTGTGCTTGCCAGGCAGGCACTTATGCCACTGAGCTATCTCCCTGGCCAATTTTTAACTATATTTTAAAAGTATTGTAAAAATATGAAAATGTTTATTAGACTAATCATGCCAAGTATTTATAAGGCTTCAGCAATTGAGATCATCATTCATCTAATAACTCAGTAAACTTCCTTTTGTCCCATGACTTAATTTTGAAGTGAAACTTGGGCATTATTTTATTGTATAATTACATTTTCAGCCACAAATTCTTAAATTCAGATATTTATTTTAATTGAAATTCTACTGTCATTGAAAGTGCAATAAAGAAGGTACAGGTCATGCAAATGCTATACTTTCCTATAATAAGTACATGTTCAGGACTAGAACTCGACTGGCTGGGGGGAAATAAATCTGAGAAGTTAGAATTTTCCTATTCATTAAAAAAACTGTCTGAGTTTTGGAGTATTCTGGTATCAAGCTGATCAACTTATTTATGATAATAATGCGGTTTGTGTGAACACCAGCTTTAGAGTTGAGAAGATAGCGTCTGAGAAGCTTAGGCCATGCCTACATGACGGCTTCCAAGAACATCTCCAACCACTAAGATTCCTCTATAGATGAGATAGCTGCCACACGTTATTACTGGAAATATTAAAACTCTCTAATTCTTTAAAGGAGACAGGCCAGAGAGGACGACTGCAAGCGGGTGGCTGTGTCTTCTTCACTTCCCAGTTTTCTTCACTTTCACTGTGAGAATTTCCCTTGCTGGATTCACTCTGCATGTTTTTCACTTTGATCAATCATAGTAGCACATGCAATAAGTTTCTAAGTACAGTGACCCTTCTTATAAATCTTTGGATCTGGCCACGCTGTCGATCACCTCACATAAAACGCCTAAAAGTTTACAGCAAGTCTTCATCCAGCCCCTATGAAGTTTCTCAGATTCTCTCTCTGTGTATGCTTTTGAATTGTGATCTGAAGACTCACTAGATGGATATTTTAAGAATCCTGTTTCTCATTCAAGATGTTTAATACTTTTTCTATCTACTTATTTGATGAGAAAATTAATTTCTCTTGTCTAATAGTTCTAATGGTGGGGAACTTTAGTAAGTCCCTATGTTGACATTTAACACATGCTCATCTATCACACAATATGTTAGTTGTTTTTCTTTTTTATTATTTATCTGGAATACTTACATAAAGAAAACTTACTCCTCCACTACTTTCTGAATTTGAAAATACTATATGTTAAAGCAAGGCCTGATTGTTATTTTCTAGTTTTTAAAATACCAGTTGTTTTTCAAGCATTCTTGTAGAAAAAGAACAGAAAATATTCCTTGTGTTTTTTATTTGATATAAGGTCTTGCTACACAGTTCAGACTCATAGTGATCCTACTGTCTCAGTGTCTCCAGCAGTGGGATTACAGGCACACACCACCACAACTGACTTCCTGGACAGCACTATATGCCTGGGATTTTGGGACCTGCATGGTGTGCAGTGCCAGGGACCAAACTTGGTTCCTTGTGCTTGCTGGACAGGTGCTTAGTCTGCTGAACTATCTACCCAGTCCATAGAGAAAATTTTAAAAAATATATATTTGTTGTTTAATCTTATCATGAAACTTAGGCATCAAATATATTTTAAGTATTTCAGTTCATTCTGAGTGATTGGTGTAGTAGAATCATTCTATTTGTAATTACAAAACAAAATGGTTCCATTTAGGCAAGTAGGTTATTTGATTTTAGTTTATCATCTGAGCTATTTCAAGAGACACTCAGAAGAAATTCTTTCCTTGCTTTCTTTTTCTCTTTTTTTTTTTTATATTTTAGGGAAGGGTCAACAGAGTGTTCAGGTCTCACTACTAGATCGGACTCGTAGTGATTCACCTGTTTACAGCCTCCCAAGAGCTGGGATTACAGATGCGCGCCAGCATGCCCAGTCTCAATCACCGACTCAGGGCATCCTGGGGCAGGACCAGCATGGCAGGCTCTTTCCTTGCTTTCAGTCTTTGTAGTATGATAACACATTTCGAACTCAACTTGTGCAATCTTGCACCAGTCATTTCTTCAAGAAACCCTGGTTTCTTTGGGCAGGGGAAAATATATATCTGGTATCCCAGCTAGGAACTCTGATTGGAGCAGTGGTTCTCTGTGTGCTGGATGCTGAGCCACAAACTCCTCTCCCTCTCTTCACACAGCTTAAGCCAGAAGGACTCCAGACATTCTCACATGCACTGATCTGTATAGAATGGGGACCACTGAGAAGCTCTGGTGCACAGTGAGCACAAAGGCCTCACCTGCTGAAGGGCTTTTGAATTGGTCTTTGTTCCTTGGTCAATCCAGTGTGCAGAACTAGAAAACAACTATATGCTTTTAAAGGCAAAATGCATGATTTCATACTGAGAGTACACATTTCTATTTAAGATACAGGGGTTTTAAGTCTTCTCCATAGATTTATGTCTTTAAATCTTTTCAGTCACACTGAAACTCTGTAGGATCAATAACAAATAGCATAGCATTCATATGATTTTCACTTAATATAGGCAAAGAATAAGTAAAAATACTACTTAAAAATCATTTAAGTACTGAAAGAGTTTTAAAAATACATTATTCTGGGATGATGAGATAGATTAGCAGACTAAAGTGCCTGGTTAGGCAAGCTTAGGCATGCACAGGGACCATGGTTGGATCCTCAGCACCACATGTCCTGCTAGCCCTGCCAAGTCTGGGCATGGTGGTGCATGCCTGTGATCCTAGTGTTGGGGAAGCTGAAAGCAGGAGGATCACTACGAGTCCGAGTTACGTAGTGAGAACCTACAACAACCAAAACCCCAGTTCCACAAAAAAAAAAAAAAAAAAAAAAAAAAAAAAAAAAAAAAAAAAAAAAAAACACAAAAAAAAAACACACAAAAAACCAAATAAATAAATAAAAAAAGTGTAGTTATAAAAGGTTTCTTGGCTTTCAATTTTTTTTTTGGGGGGAACTGGGGATTGAACTCAGGCCCTAGCACTTGCCAGGCAAGTGTTTATTCTACTGAGCTATCTCCCCAGCCCCATTGGCTTTCAATTTTTAGCAAATACAGAATGAAATTAAACTGTTCAATGCTCTAATTTCTCTTCATATTGGTCTTCCTTTCCATTACTAATCCTCTTACATTATGTGAATGTGCTTCCATAATTCCATCTAATTTAATTGAGCATATTCATTTTAATTTTAATAGGTTTCTTGTATAGTTGATGGTTTAGGTCTTTCAAATCATTTATATTTACTTTCTCTGCATCTTCACTTATGGTAATTTCAAACTAATTTTAAAATGATGCTGTTTATTATTTATCTAAAGACCACATTGCCTTTTATTTCATATATATGTATTTTTAATAGCCTAGATTTTCTGCGTAGTATTTTTATATTTCAGAGCATTTTTCTTTTACATCAGCAATTGAATTTCTTTTCTTTTCTTTTTTTATTTTGGCAGAACTGGGGATTGAACTTAGGGCTTCATGCTTGCCAGGGAAGTGCTTATTCCACTGTGCCATCACCCCAGCCCAAAAAGTCCTTTTATTTGTAGAACCAGAGATTGAACTCAGGCCCTTGTGCTTGCCAGGAAAGTGCTTATTCTACTGAGCCATCTCCCCCAGCCCCTAGCAATTGAATTTCAATTAATTTTTTTCTAAATTTTAAATAGTTTAAGCAATTTAAAAATATATTTTCTTTTTCAATAATTGAAGGGAAGTGATGAGAGATTTGGGTGTGTAGTTCTCACACCTTTCACCTTGCTCCGTTCACTCTCAAGGTATACTGAGCAGCTGATACACTGGCATGTGCACCACTGTGTTCAGGTTCTTCTCATATTTTCTATTTACTTTCACTTTGTTTCACTTTATCTCCTACCTCATTCAGTATGCTTTATTGTTGGTGTACTCCAAGGTTTCATTCACTAATATTCATGTGTGTAAGTCTTACTACTATCCTATCTTTTTGTAATTTCTATGATTTTTGGTTATTTGTAGACCACTAGATTTCATTTAAAGAATATTTCTGTCATTCTTTATTTGATAATTTATTGTACTGGGTTTTCTTTCCATGCCATGTAACCTTATGCTTGGATGTATACCTTGGTTTTATTTTGAATTTTCTTACTAAACTTTGTAAGAATTTCTGAATTGCTGAGTAGAAATTTCTGCTGCGTCCAGGAACCCCCAGACGCAGTCCTAGCCCAGGTCTGGTGAGTGTGTGGAGCGCTTCCTGCTAACCTGCACCGGCGGAACCAGTCCCAGCCCAGGCGCAGTGTGGGCCAGACCCTCTCCCACCCCCTTGGGCCGCGCCCCACCACTCCGCAATACCTTCCCCAACCCACCTGCCGAGTAGGAATTTCAGCCGCGTCCGGGAATCCTCAGACACAGTCCTAGCCCAGGTCCGGTGAGTGTGTGGGAGAGCTT
>NW_004524737.1:1344665-1351049 GCF_000260255.1 Octodon degus | reverse complement strand
GGACAGGATCTCACTATGCAGCTTGTATTCATGTTGATCCTCCTGCTTTCAGCCTCCCCAGCTCTGGGATTACAGGCATGTGCCACTATTCGTGGTTTCATGCAGTGGCCGGCCCGACATGCAGTACCAGTGGTCGAACTCAGGTCAGTGCTTTCCAGTCAGGCACTTAGACCCCGAGCTATCTCTCTGGTCATGCTTAAATATATTTAACTGCTATATATATGGCTTCAGAACATCTAGGTAGACACCGAAAGACCCTCACAAAAGGGGAGTTCCAGGACTGCCTCAGAATGTGACATGTAGCAGGGACCCTGGTAAAGACCTCAATCCCCTGTTTAGTGCTGTTATGCAAGGACACGAAGGAAAACTGAGACGAGAAAAAGTGAAACTGGGAACAGCGATGTCATTCTAAGACAGCAGCACCCTGCGCCATCTGGATCCATGATGCTCATTTGTCGTACAATCTATAGAATAGGATCAGGAGGCCACTTGTGGTAAGTTGCTGATGTAGGCAGGATTTGTAAAGAAGGAAACAAAACGTCCTTGCATGGAAGAGTGAAGAGATAGAACAGAAATATGTCCTGGATAATGACTAAATCACTTTTCAAGTAAAATAAATTATACTTCCTAGAAAGGATTTTTGGAGGGTCATTTGTCCTCAGCTGTCCTTTTAACTCCTATCAGAGCCCCACAGCCTCAGGAACTGTATCTCTGATCTCTGCCATGACCTTTGGAGGGTAGATAATGCCACATCCGTAATGCTCTCAGGAGTCAGGGGGCTCCGACCTGACTTACCACTGAAAACCAGCCAGTTGTGAGGTTAACTGTTCCCCACACACACTGTGTAAAGCCTGATGTGGGCATAATTAACTCAGTGGTCTGCAGATAAGAATGATGGGATCGTTATGTTTGAAATGAAGATGAATATCTGGAGTGGGGTTAAAAACTTTTTATTATTTTTGAAGAATGTAAAACAGTGATAGAAAAAGAAAAACAGCATTAGAAGATGCAAGATTTTACTAAACAAAGTAATAAGAATTCAATAATGGTTTCTTTATTACATGATGCTATGTTCAAACAAATTGTTCACATTACCAGATAAAAATGTATAAAATTTGTTTAAAGAAAAAAAATAATTTATAAAAAATATAGAAGAAAAATAATCAGAGTTAAAAAAAATACAAGCACTAACTGCTCTTTTCAAAAGGACAGCAGAAATCGCCATTACAATTATCCAAACTATTTTGGATATGGACCTAAGTATATCTTTTTCCCTTCTTTCATTTGTCCTTTTCTTCATTCCAGTTTTTCTTTTCTATTGAAAAATTTCCTTCCCTTTCACAGTATGTGTTGTACCTTTTAGATTTTCATTACTCTTTCAAATTCTCATACTAGCGAGATAATATGATGTTTGCACACAGACAAAGGCCTCCTATCCAGAACATATGAAGAATTTAAAAACAAAATTCAGGCCTCCAAAATTCAAAGATTCAATACAAAAATGGGCCCCTGAGGTGAATAGATGGCAAAATGGCAAAGAAATAGATGAAAAACTTTGAACATCATTGGTTGTTCAAGATATGGAAATTAAGACAATACTGAGATACAATTTTATGACAGAAAAAAATTTATAATCAAGAATTCCACCAATAACAAATGCTAGAGTGGCTGTGAGGAAGAGGAACCCTTCTCCACTGTCAGTGGGAGTGCAGACTGGTACAACCACTGTGGAAATCAGTATGGAGAGTCCTCAAAAGGCTAGGATTGGAGGTCCCATTCAAGTCAGCTATTCCCCTCCTAGTTATTTTCCCCAAATAACTGACATCATCATATCACTGAGACATATGTGCGCCCATGCTTATAGCAGTGCCATTTGTCCTACCTAAATCGTAGAAACAACCCAAATGCCCGTCAACTGAGGAGTTGATAAACAAGATGTGGTCTTTTTATACGATGGAGTTTATTTAGCTATAAAAAAAGATAAATCCGAGTTATTTGTAGACGTATGGATGCAGCTAAAGAATATGTTGGTAAGTAAAATAAAGAAATGTGTCTTTAACAATAATAATTTTTACTTTAATCTTCATTTCAGTTTTTGGCATACATTTAATATCACACTCTTGTAATATAAAGGCAGATATCATATATAAAATCTGTCCTATTTTCTGACTAGTATGCTGAGCTAATACTGTGTTTAATGAGCATTGTATGAGGCTATAAGCAATATAAGTTAAGAGTGGTAAGAAATACTTGCAGTTCAAACATTCTCGGGTAGCACCACAGCAGCAGGATTGCAATTGCAAATAAATTGGCGGGGGGGGGGGGAGGGGAAACTGGGAAAATAGCTCTATGTGAAGTCACAGGGTTCAATTCTTGGTCTCACCAAAAACTGAAAAACTACAATTAAAGATTTTCAGGGCCAGCCTAATAGCTCAGCAGATTAAAGGGCCTGTAAACAGACTCAGGGGCCAGAGATTCGATCCCCAGGCCTGCCATGCTGGACCCACCCCTAGGGCATGCTGAGAGGTCAACTGAGACTGGGCTGGTGGCACGCACCTGTAATTCCAGTTCTTGAGAGGCTGTAAACAGGCAGATCACTGTGAGTCTGATCTAGTAGTGATATCATGAACAACCCATACACCCTTCCCCCCCCCCAAAAAAAAAAAAAAACCTTTGTCATGATTTTCCCATTTTATTGTATACAATAGGGCTGTATTTATTTCATGGATGTGCTATCTACTCTAAATCCTAAAACTATCAAAGTATTTTAAAATTCCTTCCATTGCCTTATTTTTATTTTGTGATTGAATAATATTCTATTTTACATGGATACTACAATTTCTTTATCCATTAATTATTTGGTGGTTACTTGCAATATTCAAGTACTTTGGCTATTATGAGTTATGTTTATGACATATGAGAACATAAATATTTATTATGGATTCCAGTTTAATCTTTCAATGATCCAGATTTTCTGTATCATGTAATAACTCTTTTAAATTTATGTGGAGCTTTCACAGTGTTGCTTTAGCAATTTACATCCCCATTCTTTGCAAGATTTCCCTTTTTGTAGATGACATCAATAAAATTTGTGGGCTGGGGAGATGGATCAGTGGAATAAGTGCTTCTCTGGCAAGCACAAGGGCCTGAGTTCAATCCCCAGTTCCGCAAAAAAATAAATAAATAAATAAAATAATAATAATAATAATAAAATAAAATTTGCATCTTATGTTTTGCATAATAGCTATCCTAATAGATGGGAGGTGATATCTCATTGGGGTTCTGATTTTAATCTCTTCAATTATTAATGAAGAGGGCACTTTTCCACATAACTGTTGACTGCCTGTTTCCATTGACAAAATCTCTATTCATGAATTTGGCCCATTTCACTAATTGTTATACTGAGTTATATGAACTCCCTTTGTGTTGAACATTAATCAGTAATCAGGTACATGGATTGAATATGTTTTCTACTATTCCTTAGGTTGTATTTTAATTATGTTTTAATGGTTTCCTTTAATATCTATGTATTTCATGGTGAAGCATCACATCTCCTGAATTCAAAAAGTACTATGAGTTCAGTAATCAAAACGGTATACAGTGATAGAAAAAAGACACAAATACCAATGAACTTGTAAGGATTTTGAATGCAAAATTAAGTATGCATGCCAACTAACCTTTGACAAATATACGGAGATTACACAATGGGGAGCAAAAGGCTATGTCAGAAATGATATTGCAAAAATTCAATAACCATGTACAGAAAAATGAATTTAGAATACTGTCATATGCCATATCCAACAATCAACTGTAAGTCGATTAATCTCAAATCTAAGAATGTCACAATGTAGAAGTATTTTGACAGTTCGATCACAGTTGTTTTCATGACACAAAAATCAGAAAGCAGCAATAAGCCAAAAAGAACACCACTCATTTTTAGTCTTTTGATTTTTTTTTGTCAATGTGCTCAATTTGGTCCACATTTATGAAGATCAATATTCTCCACTCATACTTCATATTCACACATTTAATACTTTTCCAAATTTTGATAATTCCAACTGGATTTGGGCAATTATGATCTTCCTATACTGTGAAGTGGCAGTGCAGTATTTTAGCATGTTGTTGACTAGTAATTTTGCCTTTATTCCCTACAATAAGTATTCAGGATTTAATCTAGTTTATTTGAAAAATATCATGGATGAGTCTCTTCTATTTGTTGAGATTTCATGATGCTAACCTTGTACCTCCCACCAGCAGCCTACAATTCTCAAATTCAGAAAAAATTCTTCTGTGCAGATAGCTCCCATGTGCTATGACTGGAGAATAGAATGACCTAAACACTGAGGCTGACCTCAGAGTTTCAGTTGACCTGTATTTCCTTAGATGCATCACAAGCTTCTTCAGACACAGACTGACCACCTGCAGGGAATTTTCTGCGGCATGTAGATGATTGCCCTTTTTTCTTAGAATCACCTCTTTGAGTAGACTTTATATTTTATATCACTCTCCTCCTGAAATTATTGCTTACTGACTTTCAAGATGTGAGTGGGAGATGCTATATGATTATTTGCTGTCTCTCCACTTGGTCCTTGTTCTTTTAGAACCAACCACCCTTTCCATTCTGGTGGCCAGAGATTTAATGTGCACACTTCTAACAAGAAAGATATATCAAATAGCAGAACAAAGTACATGTCACAAGAAAGTTTCTACTACTGAAGTAGTGCTTGGAAGCTTTGTTTAATTGATAATTCCTTTACTTTCATTTAATACTAAATTTTTAGAAAGATTTTCTCCTACTGTAGAAGATTTCTATTTCCAAATCCTTTGACAAGCATATCAGTAGTTATATTATCATCAGAATTTCTTCGTATAACCTAATTTGAAGGTAAATATTTAGCAGTTTTTTTTTTTGTACTTTGTGAAGTAGTACATAAAAAAGCATTACTCAATACTTTCCCTTTAATTTAATCATTACTTCAGTTATTGTGGATTCTTTCAATGATTTTTAAATTTTTTTAAATCATTTATTTATTTATTTATTTGGTACAGGGTCTCACTATGCAGCTTGGACTCATAGTGATCCTCCTGTCTCAGCCTCCCCAGTGCTGTAATTACAGGCTTGCATCACCATGCCTAATTTTGGTGTCCAGCCAGGTATGCCTGGGGTTCAGGGACCAGCAAGGTATGTGGTACCCGGAATCAAACCTGGGTCCTTTTGCTTTCCAGGCACCCTCTTAGAACACTGAGCTATCTCCCCAGCCTTTCAATGATTATTAACACTGATATTGAATTATATTTTTAATGATTATTTTATTTAACTCATGACATAATATTACATGAATGACTATACAAATATAAAAATGGAAAATACGGTCTTGATCTAAGTCTTAATAGACTTGTACAGACAATTGTTCTAGTCACATATTATCTTAGCTTTTTCAGGTAGCTGTACCCAAATTACTACAGACTGTGTAATTCATAAACAACGGAACTTTTTTTCTTATTGATCTGAAGGCTGTAAAAGCCAATATCAACACACTAGCAGTTTCTGTAAGTCAGTGAAGTTCTCCTTCCAATTTTTATGAGTTATCTTCTCACGTGATCTTTATATATAGGTCTCTAACGTTATCTGTGATAAAAAGCACCAATCCCATTGATGAATATTTCATTATCATGATCTGAAGCATTTTGTGTACAAGTTTGAGAAAGACTCAAACTTTCAGCCCATAGCACATTTATATTCACACAGAGAAAACAACTCAACATACCTACTACAGAATAACTATTGAAATGCTTTTAATCAACATGCAACTTACTACATTATACAAAAAATATAAAAATTTTAATCTTTTTAAGATAATTGACTTCACTTTAAAATTGCCCATGATAAAGTTCCAAAAGCATTGCAATTTTTAGAGGGATGTACAAGACTGAAAGAGGGCAAAACTGAAAAGTAGAAGCAAAGATAGATCTATGGGCTATTGGAAAGACTCTTTGCTGGTTCTACTCATTCTTCAATTTGAGAGGCCTCTGCTACCTTTTTGGGCTTGGCCAAATATCCTTTTTAGTTACTTTCCTCTCCTGGAGATGTAATACCCAACACTCACAGGTAGGGGAGGAGAAGCCTGCTTGGCTTATGGTTTCCAGTGGATTAGTCCCAAGGAGGCCACCGCAACGCAGAAAGACTGGGGGGAAAGGAACCCAGAGGATGGAAATCATCCCAGGAATCCAGCAAGCAGAAAGAGAAGGAAAGTGCCAAGGAAAAGAAAACCCTTTTTCAGCCCAGCCCTCAAGGCTCATATCCAAGGAGGCACCACTTGCTAACCTCACGTTTGCTCCCATTGAGGAATACAGTGTATGCAAAGCAATGAATTCCCTGACTCA
>NW_004524737.1:1328509-1344565 GCF_000260255.1 Octodon degus | reverse complement strand
ATCACTCTCCTCCTGAAATTATTGCTTACTGACTTTCAAGATGTGAGTGGGAGATGCTATATGATTATTTGCTGTCTCTCCACTTGGTCCTTGTTCTTTTAGAACCAACCACCCTTTCCATTTTGGTGGCCAGAGATTTAATGTGCACACTTCTAACAAGAAAGATATATCAAATAGCAGAACAAAGTACATGTCACAAGAAAGTTTCTACTACTGAAGTAGTGCTTGGAAGCTTTGTTTAATTGATAATTCCTTTACTTTCATTTAATACTAAATTTTTAGAAAGATTTTCTCCTACTGTAGAAGATTTCTATTTCCAAATCCTTTGACAAGCATATCAGTAGTTATATTATCATCAGAATTTCTTCGTATAACCTAATTTGAAGGTAAATATTTAGCAGTTTTTTTTTTTGTACTTTGTGAAGTAGTACATAAAAAAGCATTACTCAATACTTTCCCTTTAATTTAATCATTACTTCAGTTATTGTGGATTCTTTCAATGATTTTTAAATTTTTTTAAATCATTTATTTATTTATTTATTTGGTACAGGGTCTCACTATGCAGCTTGGACTCATAGTGATCCTCCTGTCTCAGCCTCCCCAGTGCTGTAATTACAGGCTTGCATCACCATGCCTAATTTTGGTGTCCAGCCAGGTATGCCTGGGGTTCAGGGACCAGCAAGGTATGTGGTACCCGGAATCAAACCTGGGTCCTTTTGCTTTCCAGGCACCCTCTTAGAACACTGAGCTATCTCCCCAGCCTTTCAATGATTATTAACACTGATATTGAATTATATTTTTAATGATTATTTTATTTAACTCATGACATAATATTACATGAATGACTATACAAATATAAAAATGGAAAATACGGTCTTGATCTAAGTCTTAATAGACTTGTACAGACAATTGTTCTAGTCACATATTATCTTAGCTTTTTCAGGTAGCTGTACCCAAATTACTACAGACTGTGTAATTCATAAACAACGGAACTTTTTTTCTTATTGATCTGAAGGCTGTAAAAGCCAATATCAACACACTAGCAGTTTCTGTAAGTCAGTGAAGTTCTCCTTCCAATTTTTATGAGTTATCTTCTCACGTGATCTTTATATATAGGTCTCTAACGTTATCTGTGATAAAAAGCACCAATCCCGTTGATGAATATTTCATTATCATGATCTGAAGCATTTTGTGTACAAGTTTGAGAAAGACTCAAACTTTCAGCCCATAGCACATTTATATTCACACAGAGAAAACAACTCAACATACCTACTACAGAATAACTATTGAAATGCTTTTAATCAACATGCAACTTACTACATTATACAAAAAATATAAAAATTTTAATCTTTTTAAGATAATTGACTTCACTTTAAAATTGCCCATGATAAAGTTCCAAAAGCATTGCAATTTTTAGAGGGATGTACAAGACTGAAAGAGGGCAAAACTGAAAAGTAGAAGCAAAGATAGATCTATGGGCTATTGGAAAGACTCTTTGCTGGTTCTACTCATTCTTCAATTTGAGAGGCCTCTGCTACCTTTTTGGGCTTGGCCAAATATCCTTTTTAGTTACTTTCCTCTCCTGGAGATGTAATACCCAACACTCACAGGTAGGGGAGGAGAAGCCTGCTTGGCTTATGGTTTCCAGTGGATTAGTCCCAAGGAGGCCACCGCAACGCAGAAAGACTGGGGGGAAAGGAACCCAGAGGATGGAAATCATCCCAGGAATCCAGCAAGCAGAAAGAGAAGGAAAGTGCCAAGGAAAAGAAAACCCTTTTTCAGCCCAGCCCTCAAGGCTCATATCCAAGGAGGCACCACTTGCTAACCTCACGTTTGCTCCCATTGAGGAATACAGTGTATGCAAAGCAATGAATTCCCTGACTCATGAGACTTCAAGGAACAATTGCAGATCACAACCATCACCGTGACTGTTTAAATAGGGATCTAGAAAATCCCTGTGTTGGCCAATCCGTCTGACTAAATCAGAAGTCAGCATAATATTTACAGGAAACAGAAGTTGAAAAGACGTATCAAGGGTCAAATTTTGTTCTTTTTCTTGCTACCTTGGATTTTTCTTTACTCACCAAAATATTCTGTATAAAGGATTTACCTCTTTATCTTCCATGCTAGTAATATTAGCAACAATTTTTACTCATATTTTATTTCTACACTGTCTACCTCCCAAGGCTCTTCCTACTGTATTCATGTCAAGTGAGTGTGATGCATATTCTACTACAGGAAGCAAGCACAGTTGATCGGATACTAAACACCAATATAAACTACGCCTTCCTCTTTATTCTCACTCTCTGTGCAGTTCCCTCCCAATTTTGCTTTTGGCTATTAGATTGTAAATAACTGAGTTGATCATTTCATGGTTGCTTCTAAAACTGCTTACCTCTGATAGAAAATCACCAACAGCTACAAACACTGATCAGACTTCTGAAGACATTTCTTTGCCTAGGAGTATGATTTGTACTAGCTACAGTGACATTGCTGAGCTGTAATGTTAGCTGTCTTGGAGGATTCCTCACTGGAAGTCATGAAGATGGGCAAAATTAAATATACTGTAATGCTTTTAAATATAGCATTATGGTTTTGGGTGTGTGTGTGTGTGTGTGTGTGTGTGTGTGTGTGTGTGTGTTGGGAGATAGGTATCCTTCATTTGAATAGATCAACTGATTAAAGCACTTCAGGAAGTATTCACTTCACTGACTGACCACTTACGAACTACTATTCCTACACCAACCTGTGAGAAATGTTAGCTATTCTCACCACCATCCCTTAACAAGATAGCACAAATTCTGTGAGATCAATCAAAGCGCCATGTATAAAAAAGATTTTTAGTACTGTAGGTACAAACACAAGAAAGAATGGAGCCACTAAATTTTTAGTTCTTTATTGCTTTTATTCTTTCCTTCAGTCAGGAAAGCTCTTTTATTTGTAGGACAGGGAATAGGAATTAATCTTAGGACCTCACACTTCTTAGACTGGTATTGTACCATTGAGCTAAATCCTCAGCCTTAAAAAAAGTAGTTTTTTTTTTTTTTTCCTTTCTTTATGCATTTAGTACAGGGTCTACAGGGTTTCACTATGTAGATCAAATTCATAGTGGGGTCTCCTGTTTTCAGCCTCCCAAGTGCTGGGATTACAGGCGTGCACCACCACTTCCAGTCTCAATCACCATCTCAATGTGCCCCAGGGGAGGGGCCAGCAAGGCACACCTGGGATTGAACCTGGCAGCTGAGCTCTGTGTAAACAGGCATTTTAGTCTGCTGAACTATATGGTAGGCTCAATAGAATTAGTTTTTGAGGAAATTCTCTCTCATAATGATGTCCACAATTTTCTTTGGAAGAACCAACATCTTTTGATGCTTTGATATAGTGATTTGTGTCTGGATGTTCCCCAAAGCCTCATGTCATAGGGACTGACTTTTTACAGGAAGCTGAATCTGGAGTGTGTGAATAATTTTTAGTGAAATTCTGGGATTAATGGTGCTGAGTTTAAGGGTAAGTGATTGCTGGATCAGTCACTAATTGGATTGGCACAGACCTAGTCCCAGCAGCCTGGATAAAATATAACAGGTATTAAAAGCCTCCTTGCTCCCCTCCTCATTTGCTGCTTTTGTTGTATCCCACTGCCATGAATGATTGCGCCTCTGCCATATGCCACCCTGCCTTGGATCCAGGTGATTATGGACTGAAACCACTAAAATTTCTGAGCTAAGTGAAGGTTTCTTCCTTTAAATTTGGGTGTTGGGTATTTTGTCCCAGCAATGAGAGAAACATAACTAAGACAGTTGGATAGTTGGTTTAGGTTGGATATATTTAAATGTGTATTATTTTGTTTTGTTTGTCATTGGTCTTGGCTAAAGAAACAGATGTAAATTTTGAGGAGTGACTCCCTCTCCCCTACTCATCTGCTGCCAGATGACACTAGAGTTTCACAGTGTCCATCTGTGTCTTCAGCACTTGTCAGCACTTCCTCTCCTGTGGCCCGGGAGACAAATTTAACATCTGCCCTTGATGGCCAGCTGTGGCTATCAGCCCCTCATGAGTGCCTACTACAGCAGCCACCCCAGCACAGAGCTCATATTACAACGGCATTAATACTGATGACATCCACACATCCAACCTCTGCTCTCTGCTCACAGGAGTCTGTCCTCATTTCTGTCCTCTTCCTTTAGTTGTAAGGACTGCTCACCAGGGTCACTAAGTTGCAGGTGCTTGTCCCTGCACCTGCAGCCCATCCTGTGTTTAGTATTTAAATCCTCATCTGGAAACATCACCCAATCACCTTTCTGATGGAAGTCTAAACTATGTAAGCTTTTGGGGGCATAGGGTTATTGTCATTGACAGGAAATCCCAAATACATAAATTAGGAGACATATTATTTTCATAGCGATATAAAGCTATTTTGTTTGAATGTAGACCAATGAATGGGTCCTTCATTGCAGGCTGGTGGAGGGCAGCACAAGGGTCAGCATTACTTGGACTGAAGTGACACATGTTAAATTTTCACAAGTCAATGTGTTCAATTTCTTGGTCATTATGAAAGTAATAAAACTCCCTACCTCATCGGTACTGTAGTCAGATTTATTTATTTATTTTTTTCGCATAGCTGGTATTAATTTATTTTCATGCTTGAATAATCATTTGAGTACATTACAACAATTTTAATTTCATTTTCTTAGGACGGATTTTATTTTATTTTTTCATAATTTTATTGAGAAACAAATAGCAATGATTTAAAGGAAGCAAAATTAAATGATGACATGTTTGTCACACAATAGTTTAGTAGTTATGCAGGAATGAGGATTTGCTTTGCTTTTTCTTTGTAAAAGATTTTACCCAAAGTGATGTTTTGTCATTGGACTAGCAATAATATATTTTTAATAAACAAAATATATAGCTATTCTTTATGTGCTCCATTATATTCATGTGGTATTCTTTTTATTATATGCATATAATTCCATGCTTTATACTTCTTAAACATGATTAAGAATATGAATTTTTAGATAGGAAAATTCTTCCCTCTTAAATGTCATATTTGCTTCGATTCAGGTTTCGTCATTACTACAAAAATTCCTGTAACATCTCTCACAACAGCATCCCTTTCATCTACTTAATATTTTTATAAGTGGGTGGCAAAGAGATCATATCCATGTCCTACCTTAAAGGCTTACTTTGCTGGCTCTGAGTAGCATTGAGGATAACCCTTCTGTGTTCTGTGATGGGCCCTCCTCATTTCCACACTCAGAGAGAGCTGAAGGAATTCACATTGGCAGGACCTGGAGGTTATCTCCTAGCCTTCAGCTGTGACAGTCATGTCTGTGCATAATAAGAGGAGAATGACAGTCAGACAAATTGGACATTAGTGATCCTGAAAATTTTCTCTAAGCCAACATATCACATTCCTATGTTTTCCTGGGTTCTCTAAGCTTATCTGTGACACCTCCTATATTGGATATGCTGCCTGAATCCTTTAAATCTGACTCCGAGATTCATGATTAGAGTATGGAATTTGGCTCATTGAATTATTTCTTTCTAATCTTCTAGAAATTCTAAATAGATAGAATTTAATGTTATTTATAGTTAATTTAATAAAATGTAGCATTAAAGTATAATATCTCATAAAAAATTGCATTGAAGATCTATGTATTAACAAAATAGAAAATCAACTGATTTAAAAAAAAAACTTTCACTGACTACAATTCTAAATAATAAATGATTTATCTTAAAGCTCAAAAATATCTTTGAATTGCTGATGTTGCTTTTTATGCAAGTCTTTTCAAGTGTATCTCATTCATTAACCTACTACTGATGTCTCAGAAATTAAGATATTAGTGTTTTAGTTACCTAAAGAGAAACAACACTGCTAACATTAGTTAAATGATAATAGAGAGCATAAAATACAGTGTATTCTCCCCAAAGCAGAGGTTGAAATATCTATTTTTGAAGGCAAGAAAATGCTTTTATCTACTGGAAGTGTGTTTTATACTAGTAATAATATATATTACAATGTTTTAGAGAAGATATTAAGAAAACAGACAGGAAGAAATATGTCATAACTTTCTACAATAACTTTTTGCCACTAAAGGTAAACCTCAATGTCGACTATTCTGAAGTCATTAGTATATCCTGTTTTGTTTTTTCTCATGTGTTGTAATACTAATCTCAAATTAAAGATCATCCCATTTTAACTGTATAACTAAATTGAAACTGTCCTACTAATAGGTTTTGAAACAGTCTCATTGCTATTTGTTTCTCAATAAAATTATTTTAAAAATTTAAATTTTTTAAATAAAATGTAAATTTCTGGTACATTTGTTCTTTTGGTAAGAGGCTTTGCTGATAAACATATATCAGATTAATAAACATGTCAATATCTTAATTATTTTTATTTAAGTATCATTTGATGAAAAAATAGATGAATTGTAAATTTCAACCTCCTCATTAATTTATACTTGAAATAAGGAAGAAGGAATGATGAGAGTGTAGACCAGTTCTTCTACTAGGCAGTTAGAAAGTTGCTCCTTGTATAAGTAAATCTTCTATATGAAGCTTCATTTTTGGAGCAAGCACTGTTTTTAATTAGATATTGGAAATTTTCTTCCTTATAGTAGCATATGACTTAGAAAAGTTTCAATTACAGCCACCTTTTAAAATATTTAGCTGGCATATAAAAATTGTACATATTTATAGTATACAGCACAAAGTTTTAAAATGTACAAATTATACTCAGCTCACAAATTCTCCTTGAGATATCATTAAGATTATTTTTTAGGGCCATTAAAATCCAACTTTTCTGGTCATTCAAGAACTGCAAATAAAAGAACACTGAGATTCTATCTCACCCCAGCAAGAAAGGCTATCATCAACAAGTCAACCAATAACAAATGCTGAAGGCCCTGGGCAAGGAGAGACACTTCTCCACTCTTGGTGGGCTGCAGACAGTTACAGCCACTATGGGAATCAGTGTGGAGATTTCTCAAAAACTCAATTTATAGGTCCCATTCAAAGCTCTTGGGTATTTTTCTAAATGAACTGAAAAGATCATACCAAAATGATATATTTGAACCCATGTTTATAGCAGCACAATTTGTCCTACCTAAAGATTGGAAGCAACACAAATGCTCATCAACAGAGGAATGGAAAAAAAATGTGTGGTATTTTTATACCATGAAGTGTTACTCAGCTAAGAAAAAGGAAAAAGTCAGAGCTGTTACGTGTAAATAAATACAACTAGAGAGCATACTCATAAGTGGAATAAATCAGAACTTTGTGTGTTAACATCATATTATCACCATAGTGTAAAAATCTGGAAAAGTAAATAAAATATAAAAGGCATACTAGATACTATGAAAGGGAAAGAAATTGTTCAAGAGAAGGAAAGGCTGGGATGAGGGAAAGGATAAAAGAATGAAAGAAGGAGGGGAAATGGTGTACTTATGTATATACAGAGGAGAGCTTGGATAATGGTGCTGCTGATCTCTACAGGGCTATTGAAAGAAGCAGTTAACACTCACCCTTTCCCCCCTTTTTAATTTCTCATAACTTTTATTTTTACAACTTTTATATGCATATATCTGGTAATCTAACCAACTAATTTGAAGCCAAGAATATACAACATACCAACCACTGTTGAACTCCTGTCATTTTGTTTAGTGAAACGCTGTAGTTGTTTTTGAAACTATTTTTATTCTCTTTGAAACATTTCTTACCAATTATTAAATATACAAGATGTTTTCCTCTTTCTACCTGAAATTTTATGTTCATTGACTAACATGTTTCTAGTGTTGAATCCTTCCCTCCTGGTAACAACTGTTCTGTTCTTGTTTCTGAGTTTGACACTTGTAGATTGAAAGCCTAAGTGACATCATTCAGTATTTTCTTTCCAGGCCTGGTTTATTTTACTTAACTTAATGTCCTGCAGGTCCATCTATGTTTTTGAAGTGTCAGGATTTCCATCTTTTTAGAAAATGAATAATGTTCCATTATTTATATAAAATGCACTTTTTCTGTATAATAGTCTGTTGATGGACAAGTAATCTGATCTTAAGTATTTTACTGGGGCCTATTAATTGCTTGTTAAAAGGAAAAGTGTGGAAAAGTGCAGATTTAAAAATTCTTTTTTCTCAGATTCAGTGGTCTATCTTAGTCTGAGGAACTCAAGAAGAATTCTATCTCCTTTTTGAAAGTTGTTATATTCTACATTATTCTTCTTTACTACAGGGAATAATAAAAAATAGCTCAAGTGAAAACTACCATAATACCTTAATGGTTTAGTCAGATTTATAATATATTTTAAAGTGCCTAGCAATTTGTATGCATCTTATTTTCTTTAATTAATTTTAATGAGAAATAAAGATATAATAGCAGTGAAACAGTTTCAAAACAGATTAGTAGGACAGTTACAATAATTAATACATTGCATATTGTTGTCTGTGTAGTGGTTATTCAGAGGACAAGATACAGACGTGATATCTTCTCTAAACAATATTAGTACAAACTTTTATTCTCAATGAACTAAGAAAGTAGCTATATATCTATTCTAACTCTGTTGTGTATACATATACATATATGATTTTTTTTCCATAGGACTATCCTGCATTGTATATGGTTTGATCTCTAAATTTCTATGTAAAAATATGTAATTGGGTTTTTTTCACATTCTGTAGAGATTTAAATTTTAGAATATCCATGGTTGTTGGAAAATAGCTGTTCCATGTTATGACTAAGGTATTTGATATTCAGACAGATAGTGATGTTAAGCTCAAATGCTTCTGTTACAGGGTAATAATATCATTAAGCTTCTCTTCTGGAGGCTTAACAGCTAAAGTTTGCAGATCAAAAATTAGATAGATAGAGGGGCTACGAGGATAACCAATATTTTGGCTCTGGCCCTTCAGGGTTATTGAGGACTCAGGATGTAAGAGAACCTGTACTGTGACATCCTGTAACTCAGTTGTGTCCCAAATTTTCTGAATACATCTTATTAAAATTATGTGATTTTTAAAAATGTATTTGGTTGTTACAGGGTCTCACGACGCAGCTTGGACTCATGGTGATATCCTGCTGTCAGCCTCCCAGGACTGGGATGACTGCTATGTGCCCCTATGCCGGGACTCAGGTCACCCTGGGGTGGGGCTGGCACAGAATGTGGTGCAGAGGGCTTGACCTTGGTCCCTGCGCATGCCTAAGCTTGCCTACGCGGGCACTTTAGTCTGTTATCTTATCAGCCCATGCGATTATTACACTAATTTTGAAATAGTTTAGATAATTTATAAAGCAATAATTAATTAAGGTTACAATATAGGAATTTCCTATCAAAGCACGACAAATTTACATTTTTGTGGTCTAGGATGCAAGAGAGGTAAACTCAGACTGATGTTTCTTATTTCCAACTTTGAATTTATGGAGGAGTTATTTCAACGTGTTGCACTTCGATTAGGCATCGCCGTTGGATACAGTCATCTTTTTCTTATTATCTTGTCAACATATTATCTCCTTCCATGCCTAAACATGTGCTCTCATCTAGCTGTCTTGGATCCTAGAAAAGTTCCTTCAGTTAATTTCTACTAAATTTCAGGGATGTTCTATTATATCTTTTCCTAATTTACTTATGTCTTTGCAGCGTCTCTCAAATTAATTTCTACATCAAAATTTTAATTACTATAGTTTGTATTTGTGTAAATTTTCCATAAAACTTGTAGGTTTTTAATTTTATTCATTTTTTTATGTATGTGGTACAATATCTCACTACACAGCTTGGATTTGTAGTGATCCATCAGTTTTCAGCCTCCCCAGTGCTGGGCATTAGAGCCAGGCACCAACAAGCCCAGTCTCGGTGGCCTGCTCAGTGTGCCCGTGGGTGGGGCTGGCTCACTCTGTGGTATTGGGAATCAAATCTGGTCCTTACACTTGCCTCTGCATGTGCTTAGTCTGCTGAGCTATCTTGCCAGCCCTTGTACTTTTGAAACTACATCTACTAGGTATCACTTGATTTTAATTTACCTGGCATTTTATATAATAGTTTATTCTAGTGTCATAACTGAGTCATTTTAAAAAAAAATAGTCAGAGTAGAGGGACAGGGGTTATAAAAACTTTTAAATATGTTATGCATATTTATTAATTGCCCACCCTGTATGTAATCATGTACTTCAAAAATCTATTAAAATAAAATAATTTAAAAATACATTGAACATACTTACTTTAGATTCCTTGTTCATTTCAGTTTATAAGAACTGGAAGAGATATACTATTTCTATATAAGTAACTGTATAGTAGCTTCATTTTGGGAAAATCATGGATATCAGCTAATTTTGAGCTCATATTCTTTGAAAATATACCTATGAGCATTCCTTGCTAGATAGTTCTCCCTTTAAAGAGATTGTAATTTGCCATGGTCACCGAGGGCAACACAATTCGAAACAAATTTTAGATTGATCATAAATAGTTGAATCACAGAAGTAGTATGAATCCTATCTTGACAGTACTCATAAGGATCAGGTTATACTTAGAATTTTCCAGTGTATAAGATTTCTCCTTTGCAAGAACAGAGCTGTGAGCATTTTCTTAGCCTCCTTGGTAATATGGAGCTGAAGAACCTCATCTGTAGCTTGATCCTTACAGAGGGATGCCTGCTCCAACTTCCCACCACAGGGATCCAGGACTGATGCTGAGGCTGTGTATGCAGCACACAGATGCTGCCTGTGGACCGCCAAGGGCTGGTGTTGCTCCTCCAGATAGCCTTGCAGCAGTGCCCACAGGGTGTCTGGCTTGAAGATCTATTAATGTCTAAGATTTTTCTTCTCCTCTTTATATTTCAGTCATGCTCTCACTTTAAATATTTTGTAGAGAATACAGAAAGGCAGCTTACCTTTAACTCAAACAATTGAAGTGCAAAGTGTTCAACAGGGTCCTAAATATAAAAGAGAATATGTAAAGAAATTAAATTGATACAAACTATTATGATACTTCAAATAATGAAATTTTATTCCAACCTGAAAATAAGTTTCATTATTTATATCCATCTACAAATTTAGGAAAATGTAGCTTATAAATTTATATATTTTATTCCAATTTAGAACATATGCAGACAGTCATAGAAGCACATTAGAAATCTTTTTTGGGATGAAAATGTCATTATTTCCATCCTCATTTTGACTTTTTGAAATTTTGTGAAATTAAGAAAATTATTTAATTTCTACAAAGTGAACAACTTTATTACCAATTTTGGCAAAATGTGCCAACATTGGAAGTCTGTTTTCTGAGTATAAACTGAGATCACAAATATAAATCCATTAGTAAAAGCTCAGAAAATTATAATAAACATTTCTCTATATTCCCATCCTTTTATATAGCTATAAAATTCTAAACATTTTTGATGTACATGTAATAATGCACATGATACCAAATTATTAAAGGCAAAAATCAGAGGGTATATTCATCTTTTAATATGCTAATACACACTGAAAGCAAAATTGTCTTCAAAATCTTTTTCAATTGCATTTACACTAGCAAAGTAAACATGAAAAATAATATTAACATATGGTCTTTTAAAAATTAATGATTGAAAGATAGCACTATGTATTACAAAACTACTATGAAATTTGTATTACTTTGCTAAGTGAAATTCTGGATCACTTGTACTTTTTTATGTTTTAATTCTAATTTGTACTGTCTTTAAAAAATTTTTAAAAAAAGCCTTTCAGCATGCAGAAAGCAAATATCTGTTTTTTGATCCTATTTTCAATACAGTCTCTTGCCTTGTGTTTTGAATGCTATATCTGAAAGTAGTTTTTGCCTTGTAATCACTGGAAGTAATGATCACAGAGGAAGCAACTAAAGTATAAATTGCTATGGATTTTTTAGATTTGTGTGAATCCAACTAGCAGAGGTCATCAGATTCCTTTACTTCTTCAATTATTATCCCTCTCATTTTATCAACCACACTAAAGCTTAATGGACTATTCCAACTCTAATACAGAGGAAAAGTATTAAAACTAATGTAAGGAACTGAACTTACTTTCTATGCACTATCTTTATGAGACAACATTGCTGATGTCTTGTCTTCTTTCTTTTTATTCTTTTTGTATCATGTAGGATGCCAGTCCATTTTCCTATTCATTTGCTGCCTTTAATGGCATGAATTATATTTGTAGTTATATAATAAAATCTAAAATGAATCAGAAAATTGTGTCCAGTAAATACAACCTCAATATGGCAATTTTACCCTCAGGGGAGAAAATTTAAAGGAGTTAAGGGAAAACTACACAAATAGAAGAGGATGAGATTAGAAGCAAAACTGCAGGACAAAGGAAGATTTCATAAACTTTGGGAAACTGGTAAAGAAGATAAGAGAGAAAGAGAAAAGGAAGAAATGAAAACAACAGCAGAACGAAACAGTAACAACAAAAAAGGTAGAAAAAATTATAGTCACATAAAAACAAGAACAAATAATCCAGAAAAAAAAAATAACAAACATAGAAAACAAAAGAAGAAAATATCCACTTTAAGGCTTGCCTCTGCTGCCTGTGCTAGACAACCAGATCCTTGTGGATTAATCCCAACAAGGCTGCACCTGTAGTGCCACTGAAGTTCAGGTTGATTTGTGCCTCTGAGGCTGGAACCTGATTTGTTCAGCCTGCAGCACTCTATGTACCTCCTACCAACTTGAATTCACTTCCACCTCATCCTGACTCTGGGAGCTACTCAATAGTTACATCCCAGAACTGCTCTGAGTTCTGAGCTCAGTTGGTCTCTGTGTAAGATGGCTACCAGCCAACCACCCTCTTCCAGAGGATATCTGAACCTAAATAATTCGCCAGGCTTCAGTACACCCCATCTGCCGCTCTGTTCCACTGGTGTATTACTCTGTGGAGGCCTCTGGAGTCTCCACCCCTCCCATACTACGAGTTAAGTCTCAATGATAAAGCCCTACTTGCTACTTATTCTGTGTTGAAGTCCCTCTCATTGCTTTCTCCATGTCCTTTGATTCTCACTTCAGATCCTTGCTGGGTCTTAGGGACCCACCTTGCTTCTCTTCCTTGTATTGCTCTATCTCATTATCTGGACTTTAAAGTTCAGAGCCTATTTCTCTACTCTTAACCACTTTGCCATCCATTACAATTACCTTTGCCAGCAACCACCAGGGTGCATGCCAATGCTAAAGAGTACACCCTACAAATGGAATGAATACTTTAGCAAGCCTGGAAGTCCTTGATGGACCAAAAATGTGTCTTTTAAAGGAGGAAAGGTTTAGTTTGCCTCATGTAGTCCTTAGTATTGATCCTTGGGGCTCTTCTGGTTATTGGTTATCCATTGTCTTTCATGAATGTACCTCACACAGGCATTGGGTGTGTGATTTTCTCAGAGTAGCTGTATTCCAGTTGGGAGAATCGGAGCTTCAATGCCAGCCTGTCCCCCCACACCTTGGCTTTATTTCTAAAACGTCAAGTAGAACCCTGTGAGTTAAAAAGCAGGTTTTCATACTTACTCTTTCTAGTACAGCAACACCAACCCTGTCAAAGTACTTGAAAACACATTGTCCCGAATAACTACTAATGACATCACATACAGAAATTCTAACTGCTTCTGAAACACATTGCTATATGAACTGCATACATTTAACACTGCTCAATAACTACACTGCAAAAGAAAATGAACCTTCTTAGGATGTAAAAATATAATCAAGTGCCTCACAAGAGTCCTGATCTTTAGAAATACCATAGAAAGAATCACGAGACAAAGGAAATAGCACTGTATTAGTGAAACACTAGTGGGGAGTGTGTTTCATTCAAGAGTGAAAATGGGTTTCCAAATTCTTCACATCTTGCTCCCTTTTAAGGCAATTTAAATACTCCATTAAGTGGAGGTTTGATTTTGTGGAGCATACAAAATTAATTCTTAATGAAATTACTGCTTCTCACCTATCCAAAAATGGAAAGGAAAGAAATACTTAATTTCTCATGCTAGGCCAAGAAATATAAAATGTATGTCAGTGTTACCAGCCAAAAGCACTTCATCTTGGGCTGGGAAGGTAGCTTGGCAGTCTATGTGCCGGCCTGATAAGCACAAGGACTTGAGTTCAGACCACGGTACTGTATGCAGAACCAGCCTGGAATCCCATGCTGCTGTGATGGCCCCAAGCTGGGTGTGGTGGTGCCTGCCTGTAATCCCAATGCTGAGGAGCCTGAGGTAGGAGGATCACTAGGAGCCTGAACTGCGTCAAGAGATCCTGCATCAAATAAATAAAAACAAAACAAAACAAAACAACTTCATCTGCACGCGAAAGGGTACTAGACATCTGGAATTCTAAGAACAAAGTTCCTCAATCAAAGAATACAGAAGAAGTGCCTGCTTAGGCAAAGCACAGTGGCTGGGGTTTGATCCCTGGCACATCATGCCGGCCCTGCCGCCTGGGCGCGCTGAGATGACAATTGAGACTTGGTGTGCTGGCATGTACCTGGAATCCCAGGCTTGGGAGGCTGAAAACAGAAGGATCACTATGAGTCTGATCTGTGCACTGAGACGTCTTTTATTGCACACTATCTGAACACAAAAGGAGTATGTGGCATAGGAATATTATTCTCAGTAGAAACTCATTTGTTCTTACCTGCCTGATTGAAGCTACCGAATATCCCAGTAAGCTTTTCCAAGGGAATTTTGAAATAAATCTGAGAGCTCAACCACCTTTCTGTCTTATTGGTGAAGTGTATTTCCTGCTACATTCTACTTTTGAGACTTAGTAAAGATTTTTTTCAAGCTCTTAGGATATACTGTAGTAAATAGTAGTAAATATTGAACAAATGAACGAATGTCTAAGAAATATTATTTCTCTTCCTGAATATATTTATAGAAAATGTCTTATGAAATATTCATGAACCAAAATGGTCTTAAAATATGATTTCAAGGGCTCCTTGAAAAATTTATTTCTAGACAGTAGATAAGCTAAACTGATTATAATAAAGTTTGATTTTTCTTAGTTCTGTCTTTTTTAAAAACAGTTTACAGAAATAGGCACATACATGGTGCTTAGAGAAATTTCTTCTTACCCTCAAATTCTTTCCTAAATTTACTTGCAGGTTTCATGGGATTGTATGGAGTTGCATTTCTTCCATTTGGGCGTCAGTGTCAGAGTGTATTGACATATGGAGATATTACTTGCATCCATTTTACCGTATCTCCCTTTGTGTCACATGTCTTATCTCACACTACGTTAGAATGTAAAACAATAGAAACTGATTTTAGGCAAGGTAAAACAAAAAAAGAGAAAAGAAAAATTGTCTTAGTCCCTTTCTCATTGCTGTTACAATACCTGTCACGCTGATGTAAACAAAGAGAGTTTCTTTTGGCTTGTAGGTCCCAGGAGATTGGCTGCTCCAAGGCAAAAATGCATATTAGAAAGTGTAGATGAAAGAAGAAGGGGACCGGGCACAAAAACACATCCTAGCAGGTGGAGGCCCCAGGCCCCGCCTCCACCCGGGCCCCGCCTCCACCGGGGCCCCATTACCCAGTAGAGCCCTAAGCTGATGGACTCACGCATAGACGTTTCTGCTTCTGAGTACAGGGGGCCCCAATGCAGTCACCTGTCAAAAGCAGGAGCCTCGCAGGGAAGATTTTAGATCTAAACCATAACACCATTATCGAGAGTTTTTAATAGCTGTTAAATTTGATTCCAACAAAAAGATTTAAAAAAAAAAATTGCCTACACCCAATGAGGCTAGAAATCTATATAACAAAAGGATTCACAGAAATTTTTCTAATACATGGAAACTAATAATACATGTTAAATAGCCAGTGCATCATAGAAAAAATCAGGGAAGAATAAAAATACTTCCTAGACTCAAATGACAACAGAAATATAACATACATACAAATCTTTTTTTGCTTGTTTGTCGGTTGGTTGGTTGTACAGATCTTTATTTGAAGGTTACACGAAAAAGACATCCCTTCACTTTCACAATTTTATTTATTTACTTATTTATTTATTTATTTATTTAGTATTTTTATTACAGGGTCTACAAGGTCTCACTATGTAGACTGGGCTTGTA
>NW_004524737.1:1315269-1328189 GCF_000260255.1 Octodon degus | reverse complement strand
GGTAGTAGTACAACTAGGGGAGGGGTTGCTGGGGATCAAAGGCAGGACCTTGTGTTTGCCAGACAGGTGTTTATGCCACTGAGCTATCACCCCAGCCCTACAATTTTTTGGAATGGATGTGTTTTCCTCACTGTCCTTCTGCATGACCTTGGCTACTGCCATCTCCAAGTCTTCCTGTGTGACACGGACTCGCCCTTCACGCAGTGCACATGCCAGCCTCTGTGCATACACCCTTAACCTCAGCTCCTGATGCTCCTGGCACCAGTTTAGCATTTTTTCTCAAGTTGATCCCTCGGATCAGGTTCATCTGGGAATGGATTTTCAAAATGTCCAGTTGGGCCTCCTCACTGGGGGGGTGGGGGGGATTGGCACAGGAGCTCAATTTTTCCATCAACGCGCCCTGGGCAAAGAAGTGCAGAATCCAGGATATCAATCCTGTTAGTCGCCATGATAACCGTTATATTCTTGGTGGCTTCAAAGCCATCTAGCTGGTTGAGCAGCTCCAGCATTGAGTGCTGCTCTTTACTGTTAGTTCCAGAGCCCCCCTCCACCCAGGAGGGGCCAATAGAGTCGATCTCATCCATGAAGATGATGGAGGGGCGTGTGTTCCCGGGCCATGACAAACAGCTTGCGCACCATTCATGCCCCTTCCTCGATAAACTTCTGTACCAATTCCAAGCCTGAGACGCGAATAAAGGTAAAGCTGTGTTATGAGTCACAGCGCTGGCCAGCAGTGTCTTCCCAGTGCCTGGGGCTCCATACAGCAGCACCTCATTTGGTTGTGCAATGCCCAGGGCTTTGAAGAGCTCAGGGCACTTCACAGGCAGCTCGATCACCACTTGGATCTCCTTGATCTGCTTGTCCAATCCACCAGTCATCTCACAGGTCGAGTCTGGCACCTTCTCCACCATCTTGTGTGACACCAGAGGGTCTACCTTGTTGGGGAGGATCTTGTGCAGAGTGTAGCTGTCGTTTCTTAGGGCCACCCAGAAATTGGGGGTTACATCTTTGATGTCAATGTTCTTGTGCACATCTACCATGAACATGCCCTCAGCGTGTACCATGGCCCAGACTACTTCACCCACATAGGAACCCTGTTCCTGCAGCAGCTGTAGCTCTTTCCTCAACAGGTGAAATTTTGCATTTAGCTCATTCCTCTGTGCCTGTAGCCCCCCAAGGTTTTGGCTGTTATCATTCACAATCATTTGGAGTTCTTCAATCTTGGACACATAATACTGGTGGAGTCTGCTGCCCGCCTTCCCTTTTTCCAGCTCATTCTTTTCTGGCCCCTCAAGCACCATATTCCCTCTTCAATGACACATAGCAAACCTTATGAAGCACAATGTGAGCGGTTCTAACAGGCAACGCTATAGCCATAAGTGAATACACAGAAAGAATTAATAACCAAAAGATATATTTCCAGGTCCTATAAAGAAAAAAAATTTAATATCTGAAACTAATATAAGAAAAGATATTATAAAGAGCAGAGTGGAAATAAATGACATTGAGATGATTAAAACAGTATAGAAGAATACTGAATCAAATGGCTGGTTCGTGAAAAGATGGGGTTTGGAGAGAAGGGAGGGAAGAGAGGGGAAGAGAAAGTAAAAAGGATTGAGTCATGATAGAAATACACACGAACACTTCCAGAAAGAATATGTTTACTATGTGTTACAAGAAAATACACCAGTCAAACAATTAGGGAAAAAACAAAACAAAAAAACCTTTACATCTTCACATAGCAAATCAGTGAAATGAAAACTCCTGGAAATTTTATGAATACTGACATATTAGTTGTGAATTTTAAGTGAGATCAAAAGCACAACGAATATTTCTATTTTAATAACTGATTATAGTAAAAGACACATTGCCTTTAACTATCCTCGAATAGTGTTCTTGGTAGTATTCTATTCACATTCCTAATGTTCTTGTTATATTTTAAGGAATTCTGGAATTCTCTTTCAATAGTGTGTTTAGTTGTTCTGTCGTGGCTGCCTCGTGGCCTGCAATCAGTTTGAAGCATTCTGTTTGCCTGAGTGTTTTGGCTTTGAGGAACAGTCAAAAGTCACAAGCCATGAGATCCAGTGAATAAAGTGGCCGAGGAGAGACCACGTTCTTTCATTTGACAGAAATGGCCGATTTGAGTCCATTCAAAGCAGCCATGAAAAGACACTCATAAAGGAAGAGTTTCAGAGCTTCTTTAGAAGCTCTTTAAAAGCTCCAAAAGTGATTAATGCCAACGTGTCTCTTTTTGTAATGTTTTTAATTTTTTTCTTTGATTATTTGTGACTTTATCTGACCATACGTTCATATAGAAAGAAAAAAGAGAGTCTGTAAAATATCCAATAAAGTTTTGAAAGAAACATATTTAGAGGACTGATAATATTTGATTTAAAAATTACTATAAAATGCCATAGTCCAGGAAGTGGGGTATTGGTGATATAGTAGGCCAAGAAACCAATGGGACACGATGGAGAGCCCCAAAATAAAGCCATATAAATGAAGTGAATGCCACATAATGTGAAAATACTGTCTTCCAACCAGTGACCCAAGAACAACTGGTTGTTTTGTGCAATGAATCTGAGCATTGTACTCTTCATGACAATTTACTCATAATGGACCAAAAACTAAAATGTAAAATGAAAAAATGTAAAACTCTTACAAATAAACAGAGGAAATTCTGAAAACCTTAGATTTGGCAATGACTTTTTAAAAACAACACCAAAGCCATAATTTATAAAATAAGCACTGTCTGAGAAAGACCTTATCATGAAGATAAGCTATAGTCTTGGAGAAAATATTGCAGAAGATTTGGACAAAAACATCCAAAATATAAGGTTTATATAGAACTCATATAATAATGCTGACATAGTATACAGATCACTTAAAATAAAAAAATTAAGCAAAATCTCAATGAAAAAATGAGACAATGACCTTAACAAATGCCCCCACCCAGAAGATACACAGTTGTCAAATAAGAATATGATTTCTCATACTCTATATAATCAGCAAAAATTGAATCCTCAGTACTGAAACATCACCTCATGCCTATCACGATGGTAAAAATCCAAGCTATGAACTAGGTCATCTCTCCACAGCACACGGAACAGCCTGAATTCTCATTCACTACTGATAGGAATCCAACATATTACAGCTACTTTGGAAGATAGTTTGGTATTTTCTTACATATAAGCATGTGCTTGTTTTGTTATCCAGTCATTATCTTTTGGTATTTGCCTAAGGACCTCAAAATGTGTGTCCTCTAAAGACCTCTTACGGAATTTGACAATAAGCTGATTTACGATTACTAAAGCTTATGAAATATTGAGAAGTCCTCTTGTTGATGAATAAAATAAACTGGTAAATCTGAAAAATGTGTATTATTTTATGCTAGATGACAAGCCGTGAAATTATTTTCCTATTATAAAAAAGAGAAAGAAAAGGAAAAAGGAATAGAAAATGTATAGAGAAACATAAGTATATACCAGTAAACAAAATAAGCGAATCTGAAAAAGTTCATAAAATACAATCGCAAGTTTATGACTTGGAAAAGAGAACTATAAAGACAATTAAAAGATTAGTGATTTTCAGAAATTAAATAGGTGAGAAGAAAAAACAGAGGCAGCTCAGGTGATTTTAATGCTACAGAAGTACTTTGTGTGGTGCTATATCTGTATGTTGATATGCTATCGATATATATCTAATAGATGTAGATCTATTTTTTCTGGCTCAGCTGGGCCTGGGTCCTGGGCTGGTGTGGTATTTGGTGCCGGGATCAAACTGCAGTCCCTGCGCTTGCTTAAGCTTGACTAAGCAGGCGCTTTAATCTGCTGAAGCATTTCGCCTGCCAGATGCCATAATTTCAGATACATGGCATTACAAATTTGCCCCAAGCCATATAAAGTTGAATCTTTATACCAAACATGTATTCCAGGTGGTGATAATAATGTGTCAATAGATGTAAATCAATTAAATGTAATGTAAGTACTACTTTGGTGGTTGCCTTGTTTGTTTTTGGTCTTTTTGGATTTTACTGGTGTTTTTTGGTTGAATATTTTTTAGGGGAAGTTTATTTTTTGGTTTTGGTTCTGAGGACAGAACCCAGGGCTTTCAGCTTGCCAGGGAAGCATTCTACCACTGAAACTTGGGTGGAACATAGTGAAATTCATGAGGCTTTATAAATATGAGGGACGCTATACAAGACATCTGCATTTCCCTCCCATTTTTTCTGTAAACATAAATTGCCCTCACCCTCAACTTGGAGGATTGAAAATAGTCCTTACCAACTGGTCCGTATATGCCCAGCCTTCTTTTATTTCCTATTTTGTATTTTTATTTTTAAAGAGAGTACAAATGAGAATTAAAACAGAAAACATTAAAAGTTACTACAGAGTTCCCCTTAACAAAGTAATATGAATTTCACAATAGATATTGTAATACATAGTGTTGTCTTCAACCAGTTATTCATATTACCAGATATAACATTTTTGAGACAGGTCCTCCCTAAGTCACTCAGTTGCCCAGGATGGCCAAGATTCCCATCTTATTGCTTCAGGTTCCCAGAGTTGCGGGATTACAGACAGGCACCCAGACATTCAGCTCTGAAGTTGCTCTTAAAAGTATAAAATCTACTAAGGAAAATTTTCAGAGTTTCTACATTAAAAAAAATCCATGAACCCTAAGATCTTGTGTTATATGAGGGAGAGTGCTTAAATATCTTCCAGATGTTTAGGTTCTGTTAGAGTAGCAGCACTTAGGTCCCATTTTCTTAAGCTTGTTTCTATTTACATTTGTGGTCCCAGCTTAAATGTTAACAGTGCCCTTTTACATATCAAGACGGCGGCAGTTTCGATGGCATCCCGTGTGTGCTCACACAATAATGTGGTAGACGTGTTTCATATCAGCTAGTGTGAATCTAATACATGCATTTCATCCCAAAGCCGTATCCACAGAAATGTGGATGACTTTCAAGCAGCAAAGGCAGAGGTCGTTTCTGCAAGGAAAAGTGGCAAAACAAGCCCGTCTTCTTTCCACCCATGTTCCAGAAGAGCGATATAGGCGATATAGGCGTACATCATTTGCTTTCTGGGATTCATAAGAAACATATGTTGCTTTAAGTGACAGGAAAAATGTGAAACAAATTTGCCCTATAAAGCAACAATTTGTGGAGAGCAAATAGAGATGTCTCACAAGGCTGGTTTCATGTGTTTCCTGGACCTGAGCAGAGGAAGCCTCAGGAGGTCTGAGTTGGCCCAGGAGCAGCGCAGTGAGATACCGCAGGTGGGAGTCGGCAGGCTGCCTGATGGTGCCTGTGCACGGAAGGCAGCCCGCTATCCCCTGCCTTCCTTTTGCTACAACTGACAAATGTTATAGATGCCAGAAACATTTCAATCAAGGATCTTCCATGCTGCTTTCTGTCTAGCTGCACCTGGCACATGTAGCTTTTCTGAGATGAGACAATCTCTGTGATCTGGTGTGCCCTGCTAGGTTTCCTTGTGTTACAGGCTGGAAGACAGATATTCAAGCAGACTATATTCACCTTAATGAAAAGAAAATATTTTCTTCTAACAGAATGATTTTCATATTTTTCATGGAATAGAAGTAATAAAAATTATACTGATAATCAAATAATTACTCAATCTGCCATGCCCATGACAATTTATGTGCACTATATCATATCATTCTCATGAGAATATATTTCATATGTATTTAGCTAGCTAGTTAGGTATCATGTTGAAAAACAAAACAAAACAAACTTTCACTCTCTTCCATTGCTCTGAGGCAGAAGTTCGTTTGTTTTTTCAGGGTCGGGACTGCAAAACACTGGTGAAAGGCATTCAGTAAGGTAGTTTATTTACTGTTTGTATCATGAAATATATTAACCATTATTCTGTAGGGATGCTGAAATATTTTAATTTTCTCTAATAATTTCTTTGAATACTACCACTATGCAATATAGATATAACTCTTATGATATTAAGTGGATCCTGGAACTGAGATTCAGAAAAATCTGTACTCACATTCCATGACTCTATTCATATGTGATCTCAAACAGTCTTGACCATAAGACTTAAACTGTTCCATTAGCTCCACAAATGATAACTGCAAAATCTCCAAAAACACAGAAATATTTTTAATTATAAACGTTCACTTTATACAGATATGAAGACATTTACCTTGGAAGATTTTCTTCTCCATGAACAGGTATTGCAATAATATTGTTAGATTGTAAGACAAGAAGATAAATAAAAGTTTAGTAGCTTTTTAGCTGCATGATTCAGTCTGACCTTGAACTTTGAATTCAATTTACACTTTCATTTATCTTAAAATGTTTCAAATGTATTTGAAATAATTGTCCTTTCTTCTTGTAAAATAATGTCTTTTCTAGCTTTGTTGGATATTCTGTATTATCTTTGTCTCCTAAAGCCCAGCAAATCTGAGGATTATGCAGCCAATCTAAATTGGAATGACCCTTACAGTTCAAATCTCTACCTTCCTTCAACTGACTTGATTATTACAGATCTTATCATCCCAACATAGACTCTCCTATTTTCATTTTGTATATTACATCCTAAAATTATGGAAAATCCTGACAAGAAGAAAAGATAAATAATTAAATAAATTATTAAAAGCTATTGTGAATTCAAATGTTGGTTATCTTTTTCGTTGCTTTTAGTTCCTAATTCATGATACAAACAAACAGACCTAATTTCAATGAATATGTTTTTAGAAAACATAAATATAAACATATGTTCCTAAATATTAATTTAAAATGATATGAAATATATACTCATTCACTCTGAAATATTTAACACAATTACAAAATTTTGCATCTAAGCACCAACAGCAATCATATTTTCAGGCGTCTTACACAAAACTCCATCAAAGAAAGTCCCTTTCATTCAATTCAGAGTTACTTTAAAAATTCATAATGTGTGTGTTTTAAGTTAACTTTCTTAATTATAAGTATTTTTAATTTTATTATTTAATCTATTTTTGTCTTATTTAATTGTACAAATGGAAATCACTGAGGCCTTAACAATTTTATCTATTCATCAAGTTCATTTCATTTTAAACTTCTCTAACAGATTCTGAAAATAAGAATGAATCATGCAGCTGCTTTTAATCATTTTGCAAGAATGTATTGAAATATTTACACTTGTCTACTGTCTTTCTACAGTGAAATGAAAGTTTAGAAGTGATGAAGGTATAAAACTATGAAAACTGAAAATCTAGACATGAAAAGAATGTACATTTTTATATTTAACTATAAAGCAAATATATTTAAAAAATAACGTTCACATTGACTAATAAGAAGCTTTTTATTTAGCTGTTATCTTTTGTTAGATAACTCTAATATAATTCCCCTTAAAATAATTTTATAATTAATATTTATCATAAGTTATATTGCAAATAGTATCTTACAGATATTTGTAACTTGGTTTAAGAATCCCTTTGAAAAGTTATTTTCAGTTTTAATCTAATACAAGTTGTAAAAGCTTTCAACTATTTCAACCAATGTTTTTAGAAAACATAAATGTAAACATGTTTCTGAAATATTAATTTGAAAATATATGGAATATACACTCATTCATTTGAAAATCAAAAGAATAGTGGTACAAGGTATAAAATTATGTGTTTATAACACAGGATTGTTTTGTAGATTTTTGGTTATCATCTTAAATATAATCTGAAATTCTTCTGTATAAATATCTTGTCAAACTTTGTCCGATATTTTGTCAAAATGTTATTCAATGTTGAATTTAATTATGCTGACAAATAGATCCATTGCACAAAACTCAATTTTATAGTGAGTGTACAGTAGTACTATGACAATGACAAAGAGCACAACAACAAACTACAATCAAGAATTTATCAGCAAAACCCCCACACTGAAATGGAACACGACTCCTTTCAGTTTTGTCAACAATATGCTGTCCTTACATAATCCTTTGTCTTTCATTTCTCGTCCCCATACTCTGCTGACTTTTCTCCTGAAATTGTACATGTATTGCACTCTGTGTTCTTGTGCACCCTCTATAATCCAATCTTGCATGGGAACGTATCTTTTCATTGTTGTTTTATTCAGAAAGACATTTTTTTTTTTTTGAACTGGAGATGGAACTCAGGCTCTAGTGCTTGCCAGGGAAGTACTTATTCTACTGAGCCATCTCCCTGGCTCCCGGAAAGACATTTTGAATGCTCAGAATGTCTTTGTTCATAATCTCTTGAGAATATTAAGGTTGAAAAATAGCCCCTTGGTAGTAATTCAAAGCTTAATACTGATACACTGTGTTGGCCGCAACACTAGCTCTACCATGCCTTCAGAGAGAGCACTTGGATGTCATATTATGCTCCTATTCTCTGTATGATTTCCTACAATGGAAAATTGTCCTTCCCCTCTATTTTATAACAAAATTGAATAATTTCAACCATGTCCCTGGTCCCTTATGCAAACTCTTAAAAAGCTTGGAGTTTATGTCTTCTGTATGTTTGGATGCTATGGAGCACAGCAGGGACACAACTCTGTAAGTCCAGGATGGGAATGGGCATGAGGAAGGCAGAAAGCTCATAGGATTGGAAATAAATTTTACATTTGGACCTCTGGCAAGGCATAGGGGTTTGAGTATACATTTAATCTCCAATGACTAATGGCATAATCAATCACAATTATGTAATGAAAACTTTAAAATGAGGACTTAGATTGTATCCACACTGGTGTGTATCTACACCATGATGTGCTAGGAAGGTGGTGTAGGTGGCAGGGGGCAAGGAAGCCCTGTACCATTCTCAGCCTCCCTCCTTTGCACTTGGATCTTCCTCAGTCGTGTTCTTTAAAACAACTCAGATATTTTAAACCCAAATTTCTCCAGTTCGTGAGTCATTCTATGGGAATATCTAATATGAACAAGGGAAAGTGGAGACTTTCAAATTTATATTCAGTGTGTTAGCAATAATTGTGGCTCATAGAAATTTTAAGTGCTATCTCAAGTGGAGACAAACTTGTGAGAATGATTTTTTAACAGGTAGAGCCTGAGTTAAATCAAAATAATTAGTGTTGACTAATTGTTGATTATTGATAGTGCAAAGTTGAAAATAAATAAAATCTATATATTCTCTTACTTCACTTTTCTCTTCCTGTGCTAGGGATCATCTAAGGTCTTGTGTACACTAGGCAAGTGCTCTACCACTGAGCAACATCCCTAGTTTCCTGCCTTTATTTGTAGAGGAGAGCTGTATGTCTTCTCTTTCTCTTCCTTACTTTGTCACTTAGCAATGAAGTATGGCATAAAATGGCATATCTTAAAGGACCAAATGTTGTCCTTTCATGTTTGTAGGCCACATAGGAAGTAGATAATTGTTACAGTGTTGTGCAATGGTCAATTTACCAAAAGCCTCATGGACAAAGTGTTGTTTTTATTTTGACTTTATGTTTAGCATCTATAAAAATATTTTATACAGTTAACTATATGACAATATGACACAAATGCCAGTGATTCGGTACAGTATCCCTATATTTTGAGCCAATTTTTAGCAAGTGTTTAAGAAAGTCTTTATCAAACTATAGGCTTGTATTTCAGCAAAACTTTCTATTATTTCAAAAGGCCTTTTTTTTTTTTTTTTTTTGTATTTTAGGGAAGGGCCTACAGGGTGTTCAGGGTCTCACTACTAGATTGGACTTGTATTGAACTCAGGCCCTTGCACTTGCCAGGGAAGCACATATTCCACTGAGCCATCTCCCCCTCCCCTCAAAAGGCCTTTGAAGAAAAAAAAAAGTCAAAAATTGTTTGACAAACAATGTTAATTTCTGTAAGGAAAAGATTAGGACTTTGCAATATTAAATTCATATTTTCCTGGCTTAAAATATTCATCTGTAGACCAAGACATCTATTACCCATGAAAGGGATTTACTTCAATTTTTACTGTGTGTAAGACAGACGTTTATGTTCCTCATCTAGACACTATTTCATTCCTTAGTGCTCTTTTCTTCAAAACTTGCTTCTTTCTACACTTCATATACAGAGCAGTTACCTGGAGAATGCCAACTTTGATTGTTACAGCAGAAACAGCCATTTTCTTTTTTCTTTTCTTTTCTTTTTTTTTCCAGAACTGGGGATTGAACTCATGACCTTGCACTTGGCAGGCGAGCGCTTATTCTACTGAGCTATCTCCCTGCCCCCTCCATTTTCCTGTTAATTGGCTCCTCAATCTGCTAACTCCTCCAGCATTTTCACTGTATCCCTTGAGAATACGAATCCTCAGAGCTGTATGAAAATCCATGGCACAGTTAGAAAGCGGCTGCTCATTCCTTTTTATGCTATAACCTGCTCTCATGAACATGCAAGGATAAAAGTTTGGATTGCAGCATGTCTCAGAGTTAAAACGAATACAGTTGTGCCACCTGATACCCACCTCTTCTCAAAGACCTGATTATGAAGTTTCAACCACAGGAAAGGGGCGTGATTCCACAGACACCATTCAGCTGTATTCAGAGGAAGCTTGTGTAACTCATGAAGACCCTAATTTTGTTGTTACAACAAATTCAAGCATATTATTACTTCCTACATTAAGATTAATTCTTCCATAGTCACAGTGCTTGACGCGCTCCCAACAAAGGTTCAAGATGGCTCAGCACAGAGGTTTGCTAAATACTCTAAAATGAGGTTAAACCTCTAGTTTTGGACAGAATGTGAAAAATCTGCAAATGTCCCTTAGTTTTCAAACAGCAGAAATCTGTGGGAAATTATTCTACTAGCTCAGCAAATGGATCTTGTGTTAAGATTTAGCTTTTTTTGTTGGTCGTGGTGGTGGAACCGGGGATTGAACTCAAGCCCTTGTGCTTGCCTGGCAAGAGCTTGTTCTACTGAGCCACCTACCCAGCCCTAGATTTAGCTTTTATTTAGAATCCTTTAAGTAAATGAAGATTACCATCCTATAGGCTTCTGTTGTAAACTCTGTCATTACTATATCAAACTTCTTTTTAAAAATTAGAAAAAAAATTCTCCTCATAATGCACCACATTTTGGGACATTTCACATCATATTTACTAAAGACAAATAAAGAATTGCAAATACTACATTTCTATGACAAGACTAGTAATTTTTTTTTATTTTTTATTTTTTCTGTGGAGCCAGGGGTTGAACTCAGGCCCTTGTACTAGCCAGGCAAGCGCTTATTCAACTGAACTACCTCCCTGGCCCTGACAAGACTAGTATTATCGCTTCTCCAAATGCTCCATTTTCAGCTTACCATTATTTTGGTCTTCAAGCTTTGGAGAAGAAACTTCTCAAGGTCAGTGTGATCATTACTCTGTCTTGTGTACCACCAATGTTAATTTTTTATTTGAGACTGGTAAATAAAGCTTTAATAGAATTTTAATGACATGTTGGACACACTTCAGTGTCCAGAGATGTGGCATCATATTTAGGGATGTTATTATCTAGATTAATTATCAATACTGGGCAGTATCATTAGAGCAATGTGAAAATGAGAGAGGCTATAAATGAATTTGCTAGGCAGAGAGAACAAAAGAGAATAACATGAGGTTTGCCATTATTTACTATTTGTTTTTGGAATAATATTTTAGCAGTGTTTGTGCATTGTTGTAGAAGATTTGCCTAAAATAATACCAGATGGGGATTTTTTAAAGTAAATTTAATTTCTAAGGTCAGCTTATTCCCTTTAAAGAACTAAATATTTTTCTAGGTGTTCTGATCTGTGAAAAGCAGAAAGAACACTCTTATGAGTTCCCATTTTTTTTCTGATTCATACTAATCGAACCAAAAGGAATCATCGACTAAGTTATAGTCTACTAAAGCCTCTCATAGCTTATTCCATTTCAAAGTGTTTAATAAATAAACCAAAATGGGCAAGGACAAAATTATATTTAAGAATAAATTAGTTTAATCTATCACTGGTATAAATATTCTATATTTCTGTGCCATATATGTAGAAGCTTTCTGTTAAATGTGGCTTTTTTTCAATAATAAAATTAACAAGAATTCTTCTGTGGCTTTGGAAGAATGTATATGGTATGGATTTGGTGGGAAAAAAACCCTCAGATTTGGAGAATTAAAATTATTTTTCTTGAGTTACACTTAGAATGAACACAGGCTGCTTTGATATTCCCTAATATAGATGCTTCATTTATAAAATGCATCACTCTTATTTTGCATTTCTATGGAAAGAGAAAACATCTTCACACTTTCAGCTTCGGTGTTGAGCTACAGTGTAATACAGTGTCTCTGAAGTCACCTTAAATGGCAATTACATTCAGTATCTGCAGTGTCAACAGTGCCCATACCTCAGGGGATAGGATGACACTGAGAAGAAGGCCTGTGATCAAGTTGGATCACTATCAGTGACAAGTATCTCATGCCTGTCCATTTGGAAATGATCACAAAATGAATGAAAATAGCAGAGATGTCAAAATAAGAATCAAAATAAAACATCATGCATTAGAATTGCTAGAAGATGATAATTTGAAAACTTCATCTGCTCTCCTTTGTGTTACTTTCTTTAATCCATCATGTCACATGGATGGGAAGTTTGATGAACATCGTCTTGTAAGCAAGTAGTAAACCTGCCCTTTCAGTCTCCATGTGAGCTTAGCAAAAGCAGGCTTTTCTCAGAAGCTGCACCTCTTATACTACAGTTAGTCTGTTTGTACTACAATGTACCCTGCAACACACCAGCATGACAAACCAGGAAACTAGTTTCACCCCCCCACATTCAATAATATTATCTCATAATAATATGTCAGAGTGAAACCCTTCCGATATGACATATAAAAATCTATACATTCATAAAGCCATTGTGCTGTTTTGTTCTTTTATTGGTAACTAGAAAATGTTCCTGTTACATAGAATATTAATCTGGGATGATCCCTGATCCCTGTCAGATAGAATATTGCCAGACTT
>NW_004524737.1:1314240-1315107 GCF_000260255.1 Octodon degus | reverse complement strand
AATTTAGAGAGCCAAATAAAATTATTTGCTGAAATACAGTACTTTGGATGACTCAAAAGATAAAATCATATTTGGTAATTCAATTAAACTCTTAAATATATATCATGAAGAGTTTGCTCGTTTACAGTTTGTGTTCTGTTGTATAAAGCACAAGATGAAGTTGCCCCTGAAAAATTCAGTATTTAAGATCAAAGCTACAGATCATTGAATACATTGCCAAGAAAATTAAATGTGTGGCCAGCTATCAAATGGCTGAAAGTGAATTTGAATCCCTGTAGAGAACATATCATTCAGCAAAGGCCATCAGCTCTGCTCCAGTTTATTGCCTGAACCCTTTGTAAGAAGGAATTACCAGGGACCACAAGGTTAAAAAATGACAGCTCTATTTGGTAAAAGAGCAGATCTATTGTGTTTATGAGGCTACCTTATCTAATGGTCTCTCTTGAATATAAAGAGTTCTAAAATGTATTTAAAGCTGTAAGTAAATGCATTCAGTCTTCAAGGAACTCAGGCTCCAGAGAATCTGTGACCTTCTGAAATTATTAAGAAAATTACTTTTAATATATGATTTTAGAGCTCCTTAGATTTCATCAGACCTTGAAAAATGACTTTGAACAAAAAAGAAAATAAATACTTACACATTTCTATTTATGTTACTAATGATTATTTCCAAGTACATTAGTTCATATGTATTCAGAAATTTTTAAGTTCTCATTTCATTGATGAGAAGACTGAATAACAGTTGAAGGCACATAAATTGTGACAAATTGAAAAGCTAATAGATGATAGATTCAATAGCTTTCACCCACACTCCATGAAATGGCATTAGTATTCCTTGGGGAAAAAAATAAGAAAAGAACAGGTCTA
>NW_004524737.1:1312359-1313440 GCF_000260255.1 Octodon degus | reverse complement strand
ATAATGCAATGGTCACCTGGTGAAGATATGTTAATTATATCCAAAGTTCACAATGCAAAACAGTCAGTCTTGCTTAACAGATGCTCTGAAAATTTCCTCCTGCACTTGTATACATGTGTTTATTTGCATGTGCCTGATGAAGTTTGTGCTCTGTGTCTATAAAAATTCTCAAGAACATTTCTTTATACATTTGTAGTCAGAATAAGTTGTGCAACATTTTCAATGCAGATTTATATATTCTGATTATTAGAATAGGAGCTATTGGGGACAGTGTTACCACTTATCATTCTGGCTCCCTGAGAGGCTGAGAGATGAGCATTGTAAAATTGAGGCCAGTTGAAGCAATTGAGTAAAATTGAAATGCTGGCACAATGCAAAGAAAAATCTGCAATCCAAAGAGGGGCAAACATATATCAGAGTTGCAGAAATTTGAAAAAAAATTGTTTTTGAATTTTTTTTTTTAGTACAGGGTATACAGGGTCTGGTGACGTAGATTGCAATCATAGTGATTCTCCTGTTTTCAATCTCCCAACTGCTGAGATTACAGGCAGGAACCTCCACGCACAGTCTCAATAAACTTCTCAGTGTGCCTCGGGGGGCAGGGCTGGCGTTGAACCACAAAATCGAACCCTGGCCGATGTGTCTGACTAACCAGGAGTATTAATCAGCTGAGCTTTTTAGCTGGTCCTTGACAGTTTTCAAAGAGTCTTCTAACAAGTGTGTTTCTGGACTCTGAGAAGTAGGTAACACCTGTCTATTAATAGGTAAAAGAAAAATTAGATTTGCAGTACTGAGCATGGCGATGAAACCAACAATCCCTTTCACTCTAGGAGGCTGAGACAGAAGCAGCACAAATTCAAGCTCAGCCTAGGTTGGGTAGAGACTTAGCAAGATGAATCTGTACTGTAACATCATGTAATTCAGTAGTTCCCAAATTTTCTGATCAAGGAGATTATGGGGCCAGAGAGCAACATGATTGATGATGTACAGTGTGCCTAAGGAGAGTCACATGGAGAGAAAACATTCTCTCAGGTTTTCACAGGGAGCAAATTGGTCAAGTAATGACCATGACTCATCCACA
>NW_004524737.1:1309981-1310984 GCF_000260255.1 Octodon degus | reverse complement strand
ACTCAGCAGTGAAATCTATCCTCAGTGGATATGATCTGAGAAACTCCAAAGAATCAGTAGTGGCTTGCATCTGCTTTAAGACCACAGTTAAATATTTAAAAAGATAAGAAAGTATATTTTAAAAATAAATTGTTTATTTGTTTATTAATTTGACACATGGTCTCATAGGCAGCTAGAACTCAGAGTGATCTTGTCTCAGCCTCCTCAGCACTAGGATTACAGGCATGTGCCACCATGCCCAATCTTGGGTTTGGTAACTGGTATGGCATGTGCTACTGGGAATCGAACCCAGATCTTTTTGCTTGTCAGGAAAATGCTTACACTGCCTCGCTACCTCCACAGCCAAGAGAACAGATTAAAGTAACTTGTAACTGACAAAACTAGAGAGACACATATTGGAATCGTGTTTGATGCTCGGAAATATCTTAAGCTCAAGGGAGACAGCCACAAATGCAACAGACAGAATCATTGCCTCGTGGGACTTAGCCTAGCAATGCTGAAGTGATGCTTCTCAGTCTCTGACAAATGTATTCTAAAGACACAATTTTTATAGTATAAATAATGGATATGGAAGAAATAGCAAATATAGGAAGAAAAAATAGTAAATGAAACACACACAGTCTTGGTAATATCAGCAGAAAGAAGCAACCTAAACCTAAAAATAAGTGAAAGGCTAGAAAAAGTAATCCCCTGAATAGGTCTTCTTGCAAATGTTAACAACAGAAGGTGATACCCAGTTAAATATGTTTTATTGGACCGGCCAGATAGAGGATTGAAGCGCCTGCTTAGGCAGACACAGGGGCCCAGCTTCCATCCCTGGCCTACCATGCTGGACCTGCCCCCAGGGCACACTGAGATGGTCAAGGAGACTGGGTGTGGGGGAGCGCACCTGTAATCCCAGAACTTGTGAGGCTGAAAACGGGAGCATCACTATGAGTCCAATCTGTGTAACGAGACCGTATAGACCCAGTACTATATATATATAGATATAGATATAGATATA
>NW_004524737.1:1303849-1309067 GCF_000260255.1 Octodon degus | reverse complement strand
TGGATCCAGCAAAGCTTTGCTCAGAATAATAATCAGCAAAGAGTTTTTGAAGTTTAAATGTCAGAGGACAGAGGTGAGCCACAGGTGCAGAATTTGCAGGGACAAGACTGAAAAAGTAGCGCGTCCTGCTGTGCTGCATCGCGGTATCTGGGTGGAGCAGGGAGCAGGGCGCGGCTTGATGGGCATTTCGGGAGAGCGAGTGTATAGCACGTCCGTGTGCGGTGGACCGCTATTCCAGCACAGCGGTGAGGAGGCCTGCAGGGCCATCGCTGCCTTTCAAACAGAAAACTCAGCTCTTGCAAAGCAAAGGGCCTCCAACCATATTTTAGTACATCGTAGAAAAATGGAAAGGATCACAACAAAGCACAACTCATCAGATCCTCAGCGTACGACCATTTTAAAGTCCATATAAAGATCTGACTGTGATGTACAGCCGAAATGGAAACTAGATCCCTCAACTTAAATCTTTCGGGATGCCTACTGCTTAAAAATAAAAGTAACTCAGTAAATCGAATGTAAACTGAGTATAAATTACAGATTTTTTTTATAAAAACACATAATAATCCTATATACAGAAAAATACTGATCCATTAGCCTGGGTGTTTCTCTTATACAAGAGAAGCTAGCTTTCCACAATGTTTTATGGAACAGCAACTTCTTTAGCAGATTTAAAAGAAATTATTTTTGTCTTCTTGTGTTTTTCAATTTGTGATTCTGAATTGACACTGGGTTTTAGAATTGTCAAGTGTTCACAAACGACTTTCCAAGTTACTTTTCTCACATTTCAAATTAGGGTTTGAACAAACCAGTCCAAGCTAAAGAAACAAGTTATTAACAACATCAATCTGAACTTTGGGGATGTATCAGACAGGAAAACAGAAACCACATGAGTTATTTGAACAGGCAGAATGCCCTACAGCAAATAGATTTACTGGATATTAACAGTAAATATGAACTTTGGGCAAGCATGGAAATAATAATGATAGTAATCATTCTAGCATTGAGCTCTAAAAAATAGAATGTGGGGATATTGAACTTCGAAGGCTAAATATGGGACTTGGATCTCTAAAGCCACAGAAAATACCGAATTGCCGCTGAGTTCTCTGAGGAAGCTCATCAGTACCGGATCAGAGTTTGGTAAAAGGAGTTGAAGATAGGAACCAGTTTTTAATGGTGATCAACGGAGCTTCTGGGTGGAAAGTTCTTCTTCAGAAAGTTCTTCGAGCATGAGCGAATGTACCTGGAGGAACTCCCTCCCTTCTCCATTCTAACCCCCTACAGCTTAATTTAGTGCTGCTTACTACTAGAAGCTAAGATGTTACCTTAAAAAAAAAGCAGAAACACACAAAAAAATAGTCTGTGGAAGATCTATGTCATCACCACGCAGCAGAGGGGATCAGGGATGATGGATAAATGAGCGACAGCTGCTCATGAACAGCAGAGAGATGACTTCCTGCTGTACGACTGTGGTCATCCCCAGAACACCTTGTATGGACAACTGGCTGGTGCTGCATGACGCAGCTGGGCTGTTTCTTCTGTTTGCTTTGAGTCACTTACTTCCTTATCTGAGGCAAAACAAGAGTACTGAGAAGATAAAGCATGGAAACATGAAAGTGAGATTATTAAGTTCTAAATTCCCTTAGTGTTCATGGACCCCATCATATGAGGAATGGCAAATAAATAAGCAAATCTGGCTTGAAAACCAGGAATCATTAAGTTAAACTACGCCGAGGAGCTCTAAATTCTAAAACAAACAAGGTGTATGTTACAAATTAACTGCTGTGAGGCTTCCTTTTTGTTAATCAAGCAACAACTAATATTTAATTGAGTTGGCAAATCAGACCTCTGATTTGTTGAAAAGACTATGTATCGGATTAAGTTATGAAATGGCAGTTGTTCTGGGTCAGAAATTATCACATAAGAACAATCATATGTGGTCCCACCTAAAATATCATTTTATTGTGATAGCTCATTGGCTATTGATCAAATGTACACCTGCTTTTAAAAAGCAAAGCTGTCTCACAGGCATCTGAAAAGATTTGGGCTGTATTTAACAACAACACAACAACATAAATGTTTTTCTTTTTTTTTTTTTCTAATCATTTTTATCTTCTCTCTTGCTCAGACTTACCAAAAACAATTTAACTTGGGAGACCTCAACTATAATGGTTTAGAACTCCCACCACAGAATCAAATACACTAGCACAAATACTTTCTTTGCTCTTTTCTGGCCATTGTACCTTGTCAAATGTTTGTATTATTTGAGCCTCAGTTTCCTCATTTACAAAGAGGAAAATGTAATACTTGACAGGTAGGATTGCTGTGGCGGATGATGGAAATATGGAGCAGTTCAAGGCTTTATAGGGCTAATCCTATATGTTCTAATGTGAGATAAATAATAGTAACTTCTACAGTTGTCATGAATGTCAAATGAATTAAAATACATAAAATGCATGGAATTATGTGTGTATTAGTAAGTATTTATGATAGTGTTCCTGATTAAATGATGTTACTCACTATCATTAAATATGCTATTACTATTAGTAATAATAATTACTTTATTACTACTACTACTTTATTATTTAGAAATTCTTTCCCAGATTGAATTCAGACTATGCACCTGAGATTACAAGATATGTTACAGAGCTTTGAGTACTATTCCCGTCTGTGTATTTGTATGTGTATATATGCGTGCATTGTGCATGTGTGTATCTGCTTATATATAAATCATTTGTCAAAGTCAATTCTTGAGTCAGTTATTGTATTTCACTTACCCTTGTCTAATCAAAACAGTGCAAATCATCATGCTTTAAACAGAATGTTCACAGTATATTCTTTTTGTACTTCTTCAAAAGCAATTTGAATCTAACATACTACATGACTAACACTGTTTATTTGCCAATTCTTTATTTACACGGAGAAATAAGGTCCTTTGGCCCAAAGAAAATGTGAAATTACAGTTCAGTCTCAAAACTGGATCTGGAACAGATCTTCAGTATTTATGAGCACTACATTCCACTTTTACAATAGGAAAGCTCATTGATGTATAACTGAAGATTTGGGTTCCTTCCAAAAGAATGCTACAGGTACAATGCCTTCATAATGAGTCCTTCAGATACCAAAAATTCCTCAATAACAGCCCATGTTCTTGTTTGAGAATATTCTCTGGTGAATTTCATTACTGCACATTGGAATGTATTTCAATTTCACATGAAATCCCTCTAAAAATATCTCCCTTTTACAAAATTGTCTCATTAATGTTTGTGAAATGTCTTTTGCTCACCTTTTTTTGGAATATGGGACCTAGTTTAATTTTTTTTTTAGTTGTGATAATTTTTAAGTATATCTGAATTTAGAAAACTAATTAGGAAGGGATTTTTTCCTAAACATTATTTTCTTTAAATCAACATAATCTTATAAGATGAACAGATAATTATTTCGTCACACATTTTTCTTTTCCAAGATTTCATTGCTATTCCATTTCTGTGTTACTTGTAGTAATTTCAGTAATACCAGTATTTTGCATTATTCATAGACTGTCAAATCTGAATAGTTTATTACCAGCATCATTTTATACTTTATAAACCAAAAAAAAAAACTGTCTAATGTGTTAGCTTCAACAATTTTTTTTAAGGTCAAAGTAATTTTAGTCAGCTTCCTTTCCATTTTGCCTCCCATTCTGACACCATTAACTGAATTTCAGCTAATACCTCAAGCATATAGACTTGTATTAATGTTCATCAGGTTTAATAAAAAGCTATTTTTCAAGGCTTTACTCTTAATTTATTGTGATATAATTGTCAGTGCAATTCATATTTTCCCTGCCTAAGGTCATTGATTTTGTCATAAACTTAGTTTGCAATGAGCAGAATGAGCCTGACACATTTGAGTGTGTGTATCTGTTTAACACATGGCCTTCTGTATCAATAGATTACCACATGTGACAAGTTTTGGTGAAAAGAAAATAGAGAAGGCTTTCTATATTATCTTCACCACATTTGTCTTCATCAGTGCATACATTAGTAATGAGATTGTAATGACAGCTCTGGAAAATATCATATGCATTTTTTGATAAAGAGAGGTCTATAAGTTTAAAAAAAATTGACATTTAACTGGGTAAGAAACCCAAAGAGTCACTCTTGTCTGTTTTTTACTGTGGAATATTAGTTTATGAAGTATGAATTAATTTATTATTTTCTTTCCAAAAATTTAAAGTTCACTGAAAAATTGAGAAACATAAATATCCTTTTGCATCTCAAATGTAGATACACACAGTGTTAAAGTGAAAAAAAGGTGTAAATTTTCCACAGGAGAAATAATTACAGGAAACTTTCTCTCTTTTAACTAGAAATTTACTGCTTGGTGACTACATAGTCTTAGGGGCAAAAAAAGTGGTTCAATAAAGTAAGCAAGATTGGACAGTTATCTACTGGGCTGATGCAGGTCTAATTGAAAGAGATTGTCAGTTAAGTCATAGAATGTTTAAAAGTAAACTTCAAAGCTAATTTGGAGGAATCACAACTGATTTACTCTGTTTTGTGAAAAAAGAATTACAAATACATTGCACTGTAGAGTTCATTTCCTCCTGGTTCCATTCTGCAAAAGCAGAGGAGCATTTAAGAAGAAAGAGACTAGCACTATTCAGAAGAAATAGGCAAGAGGAAATAGAAATTTATCTTATCACTAAGTCTTTCTAACATGGTTAGCTGCTGTATCTCATAAACTGAGTCAATTAAAATATCCTAGTCATGATAAAATTGTGCTACTAAAATATGAAAGTTGCTTGGACATAAGAATGAGTACTATGTAGCAATGCCATAATAAATCCCGCATAGGAAGTACTAGCCACATAATCTAAACTCTGTGGAGACAAAATCTTTTTCCTCAATAAATCTCACATTGTTTAACAGATGACATAATACAGTGTGAGTACAACATGAAGAAATTCTATTGTTGAGTTTTACAGTACAGACCAAATAAAATAAAGTAAAATGCAAGCACTCTGTAAACGTAAAAGGGCTTAGATAATGAATTAATTTTGTATTTATATGCTCATTTATCCATTTAGAACCAGAAAGCAAACTCAGGGCTCACCCATGCTAAGAAAGCAGTCTATCACTGAGACACACCTCAGCTCACAATAATGTGTTTAAATATGAAATGATATTTGGAGAAATTATCCTTATAACTAAACTTAGAATATAGCCTGGTGGTCCGG
>NW_004524737.1:1294342-1296099 GCF_000260255.1 Octodon degus | reverse complement strand
CTTTGCGCTTGCCAGGGAAGCACTTATTCTACTGACCCATCTCCCTGGCCCCTATATGTGTTTAAATGTAGCAACTGTGAACTTTATTTCTTTTGATATAATTCTTTATGAACATATATTTGAAATGTTATTTTCATGTAAAAATTTCTCCTGATACTTCTTATAGAAAAAGCCCAGTGCTATATAGCATGTTTTCCCCTAAGTATTAAAAACACCTCAGATGCCTACAGAGTAATACAAAGAAGGCTGGCACCAGACTTGTTTTCTAAAAGACTTTGGATGTGTTGTTAGTGTCAAGGTGTTCAATGATCACAACTACTTTATTCCAAACATAAAATTTTGAAGAGAAAAATAAACTTTATAAAAAGTGGGAAACATAATTATGCATGTGTATGCAAATAAAAAATATCAAAATAGGCCCACAGCTACTAGAAAGTTTACAGCCTCATTAGGTAAATCTACAAGCTGAAAACTCTGTATTTTTTGTCTGTCTTCATTTTAAATTTTATTTCCTTTTAAAATAATACAAAACAACTATATTTTATGGTATTAATAATTTTTCCCAAATGTGAAGATAGAGATATTTGTGGCTTTTCTTCTTGGTCTGTTAAAATATTAATGTGAATTTTAGGCCAAACCAAATGTTTAAGATAATCCAATAATTGCAGAAATGAAGTATGAACATTAAATGAAAATTAATCATGTTGATTCAAATCAATATATTGAAAAATTTAAATATGCCAATGTTGGACATGCTCAGGCATGCTTATCATGAAATTTTACTTGAAAGAGAGATGAAAATTCTATCGCTGAGAATTTTCTATATAATACACTATATATATATAAGACATATAACTCGGACTTTTTATTTTAGTAGTACAAGGAAGTTATCCATTTCAAATATAAGAATTTTGAACTAATACTCTATATTTCTATATATTGTTAAAAATGTGGCAAGCTTTCATTTCGATTTTCATGACAAACCAATTATTTTGTGATTTGTAACAAGGCTGCCATCCCTGGTGATAAAGCACCTGCTGCTACCTATTCTCATTCCTATGAGAGCGCCTGTCTTTGAAGCTGTTAAAGATCACATTATATATAAGCTTCTGCTGTTGAAAAGGCCAGTGGAAAGCTGTAAACTGAAAGGTCATTACCTCATACAACTCAAGAATGGAATAGTTCAGTTGTTGCTAATTAAGTTATCACCCATTTGTCAAATCTACATGAACTTTGAAAATTATTTGGGAGTTACATCTTACCAAATGAAACAGCCTATCATTTTGAACCCATCTTTCCTGCAGTCTTTAACTTGACTCTTCGGCACACACTGTGATTAAGAACTTTGGACATATCTGGAAAATCACTGGTACAGATTTACTTAATTATTTTGGAGACAAGAACACCAATGTGTGGACCATCTACATAATTTTCTAATATCCCTTCTTCAATTTCAACTACAAAGATAATCTAATTCCTTTCTCATACCCCTGGGGTCTTTTGATATGCAGTATCGCCTCTATTGCACTATTCAGCCCAAGTATTTGCTCATCATTTTTTGTAGAAAAAGCCTCAAGCCTTGTACTTAAGCTACCTTTCTGCATTAAATGGTCCGACTTTGTGAGAAGCACAAATAAAAGCCTAACTGTCCATAATGTGTAGAACGGCTTTCTATAGACTGTTTTCCTAAAACTATGAAATCATCTTTTATATTACAATATTTAATCTCTTCCAGTAATGAAAAGCAACATGGTAAA
>NW_004524737.1:1292235-1293827 GCF_000260255.1 Octodon degus | reverse complement strand
AGAAAGATATCCAAAGCTATAATCATTGATATATTTTGTTTTAGATGATTATTAAACTTATGAACAGTCAACAGATATGGCTAGACTATATCCATATCCATATCCATATCTATATCTATCCATCTATATCTATATTTGCATTTTAGGGAAGCGTCTACAGGGTGTTCATTGGACTCGGAGTGATCTGCCTGTCTACAGCTTCCCAAGAGCTGGAATTATAGGTGGGCCCCACCACGCCCAGTCCCAACTGCTGTCTCAGAGTGCCTCGGGGGCAGAACCGGCATGGTAGGCCTCGCATCAAAGGCCAGGGCCCTGCACCTGCTTGCAGGCACTTTAATCTTCTGAGATATTAGGCCAGCCCTTAAAAATAATTTTGAAAATAAAAAGAAAAAGGGTCGGGGAGATGGCTCAGTGGAATAAGTGCTTCCCTGGCAAGTGCAAGGGCCTGAGTTCAATCCCCAATTCTGCCAAAAAAAAAATTGAGCATTCTTTTTAGTCTAGGTTATGCCTTGTTGTTAATCTTTTTGTTAAAAATTTAGCAGTTTTTTTAAAAGTGCTTTCATTTGGAGCTCTCTCTATTTGTTCTCCTAAAAAATTCCATCAATCATTCAATGAATCATCAGTTTTTAGTTCATGACCTTTTCAACAACATCATTATGTATGTCTTTTAAAAAATTAACACTCATTTTCCTTAGCTAATGCAACCTCACTCTCAACCTGTGCTTTGCTCCTTTGCCCTTGGTACAACTGTGGTAGAAAAAAAGCCACAGAATTATAAAAAAAATAAGATATAATTTAGAAGCAAAGATTTAACTGTAACCTTTGCAGTAAACATTATAATTAATATTTTAAGGTATGATAATCTTGGGAAATAACTGTAAAGCAAGTCTGAGTCACCTTATTTAAAAAATACAATTAAAAGAACAATTAGTATAATTACTAATTATGGCAAAGTACCAGTTGCCATATTTACCCTTGCATACTATAAAAAATAAAAATATACGAACAGAAGCTCTCACTTCTTGAACAATTTGTGATATGTGACAAGGACAGCTGAGAGAAGAGGCCGGGGTTGGGGGACATCAAAGTGAACCAAAGAGTTCCTATAACATAGTCACTAGAATCCATTTCCTAGATTAGAGAATAGGATAAAAGCCAGAACAAGCACTGCAGACTTGGGGAGACAAAATGGGGGAGACAAGCATTAGAGAGCAAGAGATCAAGACAAGAAGGATTTGCAAAAATATACTTTTGGAGAGGAGAGAGTTAAACAGAATAAATGAACTATTGATAGAGTAATGTTTTTCACTTCATATAAGCATTAGGCAAAATAAAAACAGCCAGAGGCATCACTATATAACTGCTTATGTGAAACTGTAGAAACATGAAACATGGAGGAAAAAGCACATTGCTGATTGTCAAGACCTGAAAACTTCAATGAAAAGAGACAGAAGGAAACTGTGCTGATACAATGGTCGATAGTGCATTCTGAGACTGTAATACAAGATGCACATGGCACTGTAAAAATTCTAGCAGCCACCTTTCAAAGGAAGCATGATGTGTAATCATACTTAATTATAACATCTATTTTA
>NW_004524737.1:1289569-1291595 GCF_000260255.1 Octodon degus | reverse complement strand
GAAATTCTGTATTGTTTCTAATGTTTTTCATCCATTTTGTATTCTCTTTAAAAATAATTTTTAAAAAGTCTATGTACACTTTGAGAACCCATCGAAAATATCCATACCAACATGTGCAGACATATATATGTATATAAAGCAAATTTATGTTTCAATCTATCTGGCATTTGTCACAATCAGTCTTGCATTTATCAAAATTCAATGAGCAAAAGAATTCTCCAGAAAAATGCAAATTTCCTGTATACACAAGACTAGAGAGCAGAGTGTAAATTGTATATGTAGAGTTCTTTTTCAACAAGGAGAAAAACACCACATTCAATTACTTTTCCTCTGTCTGGATTTCCTCTGTACGAAGCACATACTTTCTAAAACATTTGATCAACTACTGAGAGTTTAGAAATGCAAAGCACTAACATGATCCAGGACTCTGGAGAGAAGATAGTCAAAGAATAGTGGTGATCCCTTAAGGTATGCATACCTCATTCATCAATATCAAAGACAGAAAAGAAGTAGGTCCAAAGGGAAAGAAGTAAATTCCTTCATTATGGATTCATTTTCAACACAATCTTTTCAACTGAAAGTTAATTTGAAATTCAAGGTAGAGATAAAAAATAGCATCTTGCCATGTAGCTTCAGATAAATAGATTTGAGTTTGCAACGCATTGTCCTGGGAACTTACTGTCCTTTATTTCAGTGACCTTTTGGAATAATTATGGTCACCATTTACAGAGTTTATTGATCAAGTAATTAATAAGTGATGATAAACCCAGGGTTTGCTAAGGGTGTACTGCAGTCACAGCAGCAGCAGCAGCAGCAGCAGCAGCAGCAGCAGCAGCAGGAACAGTACAGGTGCTGGACACTCCCTTCCCACCTATGCAATGGCTAGGTTTAATTCAATCCCTCTGTAGCACTTCATCTAGCCATAGTTGCAGAAAGTGTAGAATTTCATGTATTTATTTCTAATTTTCCCTTAGGTGGTAAGACTGTGATATACTGTCCCAAAAGGACATTTGAAACAACTACTTAACATAACCCCAGATTAAGAAGGCAACGTCCAGCTTCAGCATGTTCGCCACCATTTACATTCTCTCCAGCCTTATTTTCCTAAGTAACATGCTGTACCTTGTTGGAAAACATTTTCCCCTGAATGGACACAGAACAATAACACTTTTTAAAAAGCTTTTTATTTACCTTCATTAAGCAGTTGTCAGACTGGCCAAATAACTCAGTGGATTAAAGTGCCTGCAAGCAGGCAGAGGGGCCAGAGTTTTGATCCCTGAGATGGTCATGATGGTCCCATTCTCAGGGCGCGCTGAGAGTGATTGAGACTAGGTGTGGTTGTATGTGCCTCTAATCCCAGCACTTGGGAGGCTGTAAATAGGAGAATCACTATGAGTCCAATCTAGTAGTGAGACGCTAAACACCCTATAGACCATGCCCTAAAAATACAGAAAAATAAATCTTACCAATTAACTGCTAGTTACAAAAACCTGCTAAAGATCATTGCATTAACTATCTTGTGCATATAAATATATGGCTTTGCCCCTGTCATGTGTCCTAGCTTTTCTCCTTGCCCTCTCTTCATTGTCTAATCCTCAAGTTCTCGCTTTCCTTTTAATTGTGTTATACCTTTCTATTTGTATTTCTTCTTTGGTTCTTATACAAAGGAGATAATATGATATTTGAACATGTGGGTCTGGTTTATTTCACTTATGAGTATATCTTCAAGTGGCATTCACTTAAATATAAGCGCTTCGAGTTTATCATTCTTTATCTCTGAGTAATACTCCATTGTATAAAATTCCCCCTTTTTTTCATCCATTCCTCAGGTGACAGGGGTGTTGGTTGTTTTCAAGATGTAGCTATCACAAATTGTGTTGCTATAAACCCAGGTACACATATATCACTATGATATGACATTTTAAGTTTCTCCAGGAAAAATTTCCCAGTAGGTAGATAGCTGATTTGAATGACTAACTATATATGCTGATACCTGTGAACTAGGCAAATGCACTGAAGATATGAA
>NW_004524737.1:1287179-1288514 GCF_000260255.1 Octodon degus | reverse complement strand
GATTTGACTGACCTTATTAGACACAAAAGTTACATTTCTTGTTATATAGGTCTTGCTTTATCTTGGTCTTAGCCAGCTGGCAGAAAATACAAAGTATAAAAAGTAAAGCCATATTAATATGCTGAGCTGTGAAAGACTCAAGTCAACGACTTCTGACTTTGCCAGTCCTACGGAAATACCATTACTATTATGGACTACTGGACTATGTTGGAATATTTTGCTGAAAACATGCACCTACAATATTTAAATGACAATGGAGTACTCTGCTCTGACAAAACTAAACCAAAAAGGGGATACAATTAAAATACCATTTTGTATCTATATATTCAAACTAGGATAGATTTACAGCTGCATTCTCTTAATTCAATGAATAAAAAGATTTATTCTAATAGTGTTTGTGGACAGAATATAATATCTGCCTCTTCTACAATGAATAACCAATAAGACAACAATATTCAATGTATTAATTATTGAAACTATTCCATTAATCTGTTTTGAAACTATCTCATGGCTATTTGTTTCTCAATAAAATTATTTTAAAAAATCAAGAAATGATTGTCCATATTTTCCACAACAAAATATTTTCATGGTACTTAAGATTTTATTTCCATATCTAGAAGCAAATCTAGTATATATGTATATATACAGAAGACAGGAGAGTGTATGTTTAGCATTTGTTATAACCAACATAATGATTCCCTAATAAATTTATTTTTTGTTGGTGAGTGTAGGGTATATACTAATATATGTGCTTCATTTAACACAGTGCACATTGTAGCACATTTTGGAATCTCCTTACCTTTTTTCATTTATAATGCATATGTAGATAAACTACATAGTTTAAATTGATGATTTAAACTTTTGTCACACAATAAACATGATATGCTTCTTGAAAACTATTAAGATGTTGCATTCACATCACACAAGTTAAATATGTATGTGATTGCCTACATTAATTAGCTTAATTGAGATAAGCTATGTACTGTTATATACTATAAATGAATTACATCATTATCTATTATAAAATTAAGTGTCACACATGACATCTATGCAAAGTATGAATTTCTTACATGCGTATTTTCTAGAGGTTGGAGTCTGCTCACCTCTAACTACCTAAATGTGTTTAAGTCAAATGATTATATAATTTGTCAACAAAAATGAAACTCTTCTGAAAGTGAAAGAACTGTTGGAATTAAATAAAAGTTATAAATATGTCTAAAAAAAGGTGTAAAAGTTTATGTTGGGGGCTGGTGAGATGGCTCAGTGGTCTAAAGCACCTACTTAGAACAAGCTTAACAAAGCACAGGGACCGCGGTTCAATCCCCCAGCACCACA
>NW_004524737.1:1284650-1285854 GCF_000260255.1 Octodon degus | reverse complement strand
ATTCAGCTTTGGCTTTTCTGACTTGATGATAATATGAAAGCACTATGTAGTCTATAGAAACTCTACTTTAAATTTTAAATTTTGATGTCTTTTTCTTTGTACTATGGATTAAATATTCCTTTTTAAACTGATAAGGAAATTTTATTGTTTATGTGTCAACATGGGAACATGTAGGCATGGAAGAGGTGATTACTCCATGAGGGCCCCGTTCTTGTCAATGAATCAAGTTCTATACCCCTGCAAGTTTTGAACCACCATAGATTTTCTTTATCATAAGGAAGGTAAGCTGCTGCTTTTTGTTGCCTCACCTTCTGGCTTCCTAATATGCACTCTTACCATACAATGCTTTCTGCAGTACTAGTACTCAGCAATTGGCACTTGCAAGACTGTAACATTTATGTCAAATATAACCTCAATTCATACATTATGCTCTGTGGGCTGTATTGTTACTGTGGCCAAAAATAAACTAAGACACTCAAATTAGTGCTGGATGTTATGATACTCCTTTCAGTGTGGGTAGTGGAAAAGATCCACAGCTCCTGGTGAGCCAAAAACTCATGAGGATAAATACCTAACATATTATGGTTTTCTTTCTTATTGGCATTTTGGAGAAAAGATATACTCTATAAAATATATGAAATATTCAACATTTTAATTAAACAGAGGCTTTCTGTTGGTTGATTTCACTTAGATTTAGGCCAAAGCAAACATTCCAAGCAAGTTTCAGAGAGGCTGAGCTAAGAAACAACATTTCTAAAATTAGGTATATTCAATATGTTGTGTATTTTTAAGATAAAATATTTTTAGTTTACAATGGACTTATCAGGTCCTAACTCCACTGTAAACTGAGAAGCACTTTCGTTTCAAATCATACTAAAATGAACATTCTGTTAAATAGCACCCTGGGCATGCGGGGAATGATTCTGCAGACTGTATATCCAGATTGTGGGGTGTGTTTATCCCCAGCTTTATCATGTGGTGATGCCGTGGTTGGGTCATATTGCCTCGGCCTGAGTCCTCGCTCTACAGTGTCTGCCAAGCCCAGACCTCATGCTTTCTCTGAAGGAGAACTACCAGATGTGAAAATGTTCATCTTTGAATAAAGTTTAATTTTTATTCTGTAACTTTCTGACCACATGTTTTCCTATTACCACTCTTTTAATCCTTTTTTTACTATGTATTTTTATTGGAATCCATCAAGCAT
>NW_004524737.1:1281837-1283460 GCF_000260255.1 Octodon degus | reverse complement strand
ACATAAATGATTTTGATTATTTTTTGAATTAATATCAATTTTTCTTAGAGTTACTGTTCTTTAAATAGCATCCACTCTCCTTATTTTTGCATAATCTCAAATCCTATCATGGAATGGATTATTTTCATGTGCTTGATGTTATTTTGACTAAAGATCTAGTTCCACTCTGATAATGTGCACTGTACGCTTTCCCTTAGTGTGTGTTTCAGTTTTGAAATTTTTGCTACTCTTCTTTCATTGCCTACAGTCAGATTGTCTTTCCTTGCAGGAACCTTTGACTTTGTAATTCACCTTTTATTTCTTGCCACATGATTTGGTCTTTCCACAGAGACTGCAGTGTAAAGAGTATGTTTTATCTCTGCATAGAAGCACTACAAACCGGTAAAAGATGTGTGAGAATCTCTTTCTTCGATGACACAAGATCAGAGTTTCCCAAATAGAAGCTTCTCCAGTAAACACAAGGTGATGACAGAAGACACCGTAGAGCCAAGCTAGGGGAACGCACACAGTAGACACTGATCCAGAACCGAAGCTACTTAGATTTAGTGCTGCAGGTAGCTGAGCTGTGGGAATTACATTTTAGTACAACAAAATCCTCTTCTAACCTGAACAGAGAAAAGATCATTGTTCTTCATTTACCTCTCACTCTTTAAATATTTCACTTGGTCTACTCTACATTATACAAATTTTCCCAATTACTGTTTATTTTTTCCTCCTTCTTGAAAAGCTCCAATTTTGTTTTCCACCACTTCCAAGAGATGTCCTGAAAGTTCCAGGACACAGCAAGTTGAACAAGCATCATTGCTTGCTTTCCACTGTGAAGTTCTTAACCTGGATTTTAAATTCATCTTTATATAAAATCACATACAATCATCTTCATTTTCTTCTTTATAATTAGTAGTTTACTGGATTTATCACTATGCTTATCTGTTTTTATAAGGAGTCTTGTGTGCTTGTTTTCATTCTTTCTTCATCTGGTTTTCTTCTCTTTGCCTAGTGGTACATTGGTCATTCAAAATTGGGACCAGTTCCTTGTATGGATCCAGATTGGAGAATACCACATTCAGGCTGTCGCTCACCCTGCTGTTAGGGGAAGTGTTGAAATTCCAGCACACAGGAAGATGCTGGCTATGTTCAGGTCTTTTTGGTACATTGTGCCTTTGTTCTTCCACTGAGCTGAACATGTTTCCACATAAGCCTAAGCTGAAACTCAGGTGCACTGGTGGTGTATTCCCTGGCCAGAGCTGCCAGGAGCACTGGATCCTAGCATTTATGCATAGAACAAAGGCTTCTCACCTCAGAACTAATCAAGAAATCTTTAGAAAGTATTTTTTTAATTATTATTTTTAAAAGATTCTCTACACTCCCTCAAGCAAACCTATGTAGAAACTTGTGAATTTTTATGAATCTATACTAGATTTTCTATAGCTAATGAGCATCCAGTTTCACCCCATTTTATCAATTTTCATTATTTTTATTTTAATTTTACAAGCTAGAACAACTTCAATGAACTAAAGTTGCATGCCATAAACTGTACAACTTAAAATGTAAGATTCAGAGTTGTACAGATATCAGCATAATAAGAATTGAATCATTTCTTTTTATTTCAAATCAAAACAATTT
>NW_004524737.1:1256796-1281007 GCF_000260255.1 Octodon degus | reverse complement strand
ACTGTCTTTTTCAGATAGCATCTAGCTATACAGTTCAGGCTGACCTTGAGCTTACTTTATAGACCAAGCTGGACTCAAACTCCCAACAACCCTCCTGCCTCAGCTTCCCAAGTGCTGGGATTACAGACATATGCTACCGCATCCAGCTCATAATTTCTCTTTAAAACGGCATTGCCACTGGATGAAACACTTGCCTGGAAAATTCAAGGACCTGGGTTCAATGGCCAGTACCAATACTGTATCAGCCCTGGGTGCTGAGGCCACCAAAACTAGGAATGGTGGTGCACACCTGTATTCCCAGTGCTGGGGAGGCTGAGACAGGAGGCTCACTACAAGTCTGAGCTGCATAGCAAGTGCCTGTGCAAATAAATAAACAAATAAATAAATAACTACCACCATGTCTCTCATTTAAGGTCTCCATCATTGTCATATGGAAACATAGAATCACTAACCATGAGAAAAAAATTTTGACATTTTTGTACTTTTAAAAATAGATGCAAGTCTCTAATTGCTTTAGCCAGTTGCCCTTCTCTAAACCACAAAACCAAAAAAAAAAGACAATTAACTTTAAATCAAGATTCTTTTAATAAAAGTCAACTTGGCAAACAGTTGTACACAGTAAATAATAATTTACTTTTTGAGAAAACACAAACTTCTTACATGAAAAAGTCTATTTTTATTACATAATTTGTCTTTCCGTCCCACTTTGTCTCTTTCTCTGTGTCTGTCTCTGCCTGTCTCTGTCTCTGTCTCTGTCTCTGTCTCTGTCTCTGTCTCTTTCTCTCTTTCTCTCTCTCTCATGCATGCATATGCATGTACGTTTATATATTTATAAAAGCAATACTGGCATTGTTGTCCCTGGAATGGTTTTTCTGTCGTCAAGTTTGTCTGCCATTCCAAGTCTCTATATGGCCTAAGGACTTCTTCAGCTGAACTCTCTGAAGTCTTGACACATGTTCCATAATAACCTTCCAGGTTTTAGAATATAAGACAGTCCATTGTACCATAACCTCTATGATTGGCGTCCCATGTATTTGTTAACAAGGTGGCCCATGCACTTGGTACAAATCTTTGCTTGATTTTTCTCCTGCAATAGGCCTCATCTTTGAAATTATTCTATTTTTAGGGCCGGCCAAATAGCTCAGGGGATTAAAGCACCCAGAAGCAGGCACAGGGGCCTGCTGTGCCGCTCCCGCCTGCCCCAGGGTGCACTGAGATGGCAGCTGAGACTGGGCATGGTGGTGCACACCTGTAATCCCAGCTCTTGGAAGGCTGTAAGCAGGAGAATCACTACAAGTCTGGTCCAGTAGTGAGACTCTGAACACCATTTAGACCCCTTCTTTAAAAATAAAAATTTAAATTTAAATTTTAAAAAGTTATTTCTGCTTTTAATTTATTTACATTAGAAATGGCTGTGATTCCTTAACTCCACAACACCTAAAGATGTTATTTCAATTGCCTGTTTTACCTAAGTTTAGTATAAACACTGAGCTTAATATAAACACAATGCCTGACTCTTGGGAATCTTTGAGCAATGTTTCCCCATGATCTCAGGAAACCAAGTCATTAAGTGGGTCAAAGCAAGGTGTGAAAAGTGGCAAGGGCTCGCCATTAGAAGAAATTTACATGTACAAATTTGATGTAGGCATTTGTTAACCTGTTTTCAGAAACCAGTCAGGCAAGGAAATGAAGGTATAAAGTCTTATAAGGGTCACATGAATTTCAACCCACACTATGACGTGAATGATGACAGCTAGTAGTCATTTTCTCTTTTCTTTTCTTTTCTTTTCTTTTCTTTTCTTTTCTTTTCTTTTCTTTTCTTTTCTTTTCTTTGTTCTTTCCTTTTCTCCTCTCCCCTCCCCTCCCCTCTCCCGTCCTCTCCTCTCCTCTCTTCTATCTATCTTCCTTCCTTCCTTTCTTTCTTATTTCTTATTTATTTATTTGATGCAAGGTCTCTCTGTGCAGCTCAGACTTATAGTGATCCACGTGTCTCAGCCTCCCCAGCATTGGGATTACAGGCTTGCACCCCCACACCAGATTTTAGGGCAAGCATGCAGTACTAGGAATCAAACTCAGGGCCTCGCACTTGCTAGGCAAGCACTTGGACCACCTCCCCAGCTCATAGAAATCAGTTCTGGACTCAAGTCTGTCAGTACCTCACTGCTTTTTTAATAACAAACATAAGTTACCTTTTGCTAAATAACAAATCAAGATCCTTTGTATCTGTCCTAATAAGAACACAGACTTTAAGTGATTTGCAAATTTCCCAATTTTTAAGTAGTGTGACTTTTTAAATTTTTTGTTTCAGTTTTGATAAGATACACCCAGACTTTCTCTCAGGCTTCTCTGCTTTGAGATGTCTTCTCCTTCACTTGGCCTAATACAGCCACTGTTCCTTGTGTTATAAACAAAGTTTCAACTAACAAAAGGTACTCCTCATTTTAACAACACTGTTTCTTCAAATTTTCCTCCCATGAGATGGTTTTATTGCATAATTAGCACTTGATTAGACTGATTTCTTTTTCCTCTTCACTATTACTATATTTGTACAGCACATCTCTCCAACTGGATAGAGTTACATCCTACCCTCAGCAATCCACACAATGTGTAGGCTCATGTTGAACTCTGCTTAACACAACAAAGATCTGTGAGTCAAATACTATGAACCTAGTTTCCACAACTCACAGCTTCTCAAAGCTCAATTTACTCATAAATGACAATTTCATGAAAATTTCGTTTTGACTACCTTAGATAATTCAAGTAAGTAGAATCATTGGTCCTCTGTGACTGACTTTTTTCTCCTTTCATGCCTTCCAGGATCTGTCATGTTGGTGCATATGGCAGGCCTCCCTTTTTGAAGGCTGACTGCTATGTCATCATGTGTAGATAGCCCAATATCTTTATCCAAATGGTAATTTTAAAGGGCTGTAGAAGCAAAAATGGGAGGTCGAATGCTGACGAATGAAGTTAGAAAGTGCCGGTCATGTAAGAGAAATAAATTGTAGAAATTGGTTGAAAAATATTGTTTCTATGCTAAACAGTATTATAGCGCTCACTTAAGAACTTATTTAGTGGAGGAAAAGCAATTGATTTTCTAATTCACCTTTGATTGGGTTCATTGGGCATTTCTGTTTCCCTGCAACATTTAGGCCAACACTGAGCTACCTCTGAATTTCTAATCCCAAATCTATCTCTGCTACAGAGTGTCTGTTCTGCATGAAATGTCACCACCAACCCATCTGCTCACTGGATTGTGATACTGCATTTTAATCAAGATTATGAATAAAGGTAAAAAATATTAAATTTATAAATGGTCTTTCTGAAATTAGGTATTAGTAATGCAAATCTGTCCTGTTATTCATCCTGAAAATTATTCTACAGGGAGCTCCACTCTGAGAGTCTTTGTAGTTACACCTTGCTTTCCTCTCTCTCCACCCACAGACCCTTGAGATTGGATGATCCTGCACAACACTTAACCACTGAATCATTCGACTGAGTTCATTTATCTGAAGCAGAAGCATCACACCTTCCTCGCGTGAGGTTAGACTAGAGACAAATGCACCAAACAAAGCTCACTGTGCATTTGCTTCGGTCTGCAGAGAACTCTGCTCTTTGCCAGCTCTGCAGAATGCCCCCAGCATGAAGAGGAAAGCTTTTCTGGACTTGTGGGAAAGCGTCTTTCTCTTCATATACCAAGTTTGAGATAAAGGTGCAAGGATTTATGGTTCTCCAGTCAAAAGTATAGTGTTAGTTGATGGCTACTCTTCCTTTTTTCTGATCTTATTGAGAAAGAAGTAGCAATGATCCAGTTTCAAAACAGATTAGTAAGACAGTTACAATAATTACTACATTGCATATTGTTGTCTTTGTAGTAGTTTTTCATAATACAAGAAGCAAACATGGTGCCCTTCAAGGTCAGTGAGAACTCAAGACATCTACTCTTCCAAAGATATTTATTAAGTAATGAAAGGCTACCTTTGTTCCTAAAAAGGTGAAGCTTTAAGAGAGAAAACTAGTGACAAGAATAGTCTCTTCTGTGTGGGCTGATGTTTTTCCTTTTTTTAAATTCTTCATTCAGTGGAGCTACAACTTCCACTTTTCTAAACCTCTGTTTGTTCACCAAAAGGAAATAGAAAGGAAATCCTGAGAATTCAAGTATTCCTAAAAGTAAAATTCTTGCTTTAGTAAATATAAACAGGCATGCTAGTGATTTTATGGCACTTAAATATCAATAATTAGTCAAACAGATTTATTGCAGTTTAATGGTAATGTAATAATAATGTCGGTATGTTTTATATGCAGTAGTTGCTACACCTCATTAAACAGGTTAGTAAATGATCCATTGCTGTTTAATTAACATGCAGTGATTGTGTTATTAAATCTTGAACTGTAAATTAAAACTTGATTTGAGACACTTAATTTTAAAGTGTGATTGAAAACTTCTTTGATCATGAGCCTCAGGAGTCCCTTTTGTATGCGGAGATCCCTTCTTACCCAGGTCACATCCTTCCATACATTTGCACCTGCATTGGATTTGCTTGGTTGGACATTTTCTTAATGAAGAAAAGTATTTCTTTCAAGTAGTTGGCTAGAGTCTGAAGGGAGAATAATTTTAGTTTCAGACCCAGCTATTTGTTAGATGAAAATTATGTTAAATTTTTAAAATTTTTCATCCAGTTCTCTATTGGATGAAAAATTACTTTTCAACATTTAAAAATTAGAACATTAGACATTAATATTTAATAGAGAAAGGCAAATCATCTCCCTTTCTCTGTCTCTGTCTCTGTCTTTGTCTCTCTGTGTCTCTCTCTCTCTCTCTCTCTCTCTCTCTCTCTCTCTATATATATATATATATATATATATATATATATATATATATATATGCTGTGAGCTAGCTTAGCAGACTAAGCACCTGTTAATCAAGTGCAGGGACCCGGGTTTGATCCCCTGCACCACAAGCTGCACTAGCCCTGACCAGTGGCATGTTGAGCTGGCCCATGAGACCAGTACTGGGGAGGCTGAAACCAGGAGGACTACTTCGAGTCCAAAATGAGTAGTGAGACCCTGTACCAAATACATAAAAAAGCATAAATATTCACTTTAATTTTTAAAACATGTTAAAGATATTAAGAAATCCTATTGGATTATCCATTATATAAAATAATGGTCATTATCGGTGATTTGAGTAAAATATCACAAATTATTACAGATTGATAAGCAGTACTTTTTAAACAGTAGTAATACTTTTCCTCCTTGAGATGGCTTGTGTATCCATTGCTTAGCTGATCTTTAGACAACTTGAAGAAAACAAGCCTCTTCTGTAGCTGCCACATAGTGTCCCTTGTGTGTACTTCCTCTTTTAAAAGTCAGCTCACCTAGAGCTGACTTTTAATACCTTTCCCATTCTTCTATAGGCAATTAGTTTCTTCCTGTTGGGATTTTTCTGTAGAGAATTGGCTTCTTCCTCCTGTACCTAGTTGCCAAGATACAGCAATGCTTTATTGCTACATTTGTATTCCCATTGTTGATTTTCCCTAAATGACTTATAGGTGAATTGCAAATACAACTGATTCACCATTCACTGGGAATCATAAAGCCAAGTATTAAGTAGAGCAATTGCCATATAGCGAGAGTTCTGTACATTTCTTAAACACATCTTTACATCTGTGAAACCATAATGCAGACCTCGCTATTACTGTGCTCTGCCTCCTTAAAATGGCATTTGTCCTGTGATTCTACCACAGGTAAACACCACACTCCTGTTTCTCTCCATCTCCTCTTCATCGAAAGTGTCTTTCAGAATAAAGGGGCTGCTGTTGGTTGTGCTTCGTTGTTATGATTCGGTATTTCTCTGCCCCAAGAGACCTTGACATGTCATCCATCACTGTAGGGCAAGGCTTCCTCTACACAGACTCTGAAATCATTGCGCTCTGCCACGTAGGCATTCTACATTGTTAGAACCTAATAAATATCAATGAGTTATAGATGACTATCATTTTTAATAAACAGAAATAACTTATTTCTTTAGAACATAAATAAATCAGATTCAACTATGAGCCTCCCCCTAAAGAGTTTAATATTGCCTTTAAACAAGCATTTGTAAGGAAACTAACCTTTCTGTGTAACTTATTCAAGGTAGACAAATGATTATAATAACAATATGTGAATTTGAATTTTCTTTCTCATTTATGTTTAAAATGAAATATTAAATATAACTTAAAACATTCTGTTACGTAAAGTAGAATCAAATTGTATTTATATATCTATTTTCTGTCTCTATCAAAAAGTTCCACTAGTATTTGATTTTTCACTGCTTAAATCTGTCTGCCTAGGACATTGGCTGCTAAATAAATATATGTGGACTCTGTATTTGTTTCCTGATTTTATGAATTCTACTCAAATGCATGATGTGTAAGGCATTTTGCATTTATATTGTACATATTGTGCATTGCTTTAATCCTTAACGGTCCTGTATAGCATGTAATTCAAATTTAATTAATATAATTTTACACATAAGGAAGCAGATAAATGTTATGAGACCTGCCTAAATTAGCAGGGGAAGTTAGCTGCAGAGTGGGCAATAAAGATGATGTGTACTCCATGTTAATACAGCATCATCTCTACCGTACTGTGATAATTAACAATAGAGTCACTTAAATTTCTAAAACTGATTTGCTATTTTCTAATATCCAAACACAGAACTTGGTAAAGAAATTGGAAATTGCAGACACATCATAAGGAACACTTTCTATTCCTACTCCTTTCTGATCCCTTTATATTATTCTATAATTAATTCACATTATTTACATGCCTATATGTGACATGTAAATAGACATTATTATATTTTGTTAAATTTCAAAACACTTTATCTGTGTTGCTGTTATCTTACTTTGGGTTGTTTGTTTGTTTGTTTGTTTGTTTGTTTTGTGATACAAAGGATTGACCTTGCACTTGCCAGGCAGGTGCATAAGCTGCTGAGCTATCTCTCTGGCAGTTAACTTATTTTAGATGGGAACTAAAGTACTTAGAGATGGATAAAATTGATTAATCTCCAGTAGTCTTTCTGACTAGGGTCAAGAAAAATGCTCAACAATTTGAGAGTTGAATACTGAACCTTATGCTAAAAATTCCACCAGGCATAGTAAAATGAAAACACCTGACAATTGAGTCCCTGGTATGCCAAGTGAAGCCTTGGAGATCAATCCAGATGACACCATGAGTTTTGCTGACCTGCTCCTGGGAAAAATTACAGTGAATTATAGCAAGGCAACAAGTAGAATCTAAAATAACTCTGATATAATGAACATAATTGAAAAGAGATATGAACATATTATGTATATGCATGACAGTCTCTTTGTTTTAAGGAGTCCTACTTGAAGTACAGCTGAATTTCATCTGAAAGATACCTTCTTTTTCCAAGATGTATTATACCTACATGTAATATACCTAAATGCAACATTTATTGCAGGCTATGTAACTGTGACCTCTATATAGGATGTTTTGGTCAAGTTCTAAGAGAATTAAGAAAGAGTATTTTGTCCAGAAAAGTCCTTAGAGAAGGTGGATTATCCCTTGACTTTGGAAGATGTAAAACTCAGACATAACCACCTAGTAAGAGTCTGATTTCCAAAAGGAAAGAACTGTAAAAATGGCTAGGACTCTATATGTAGACATTTGAATACACAGCCATGCCAAAGTTCAGCACTAAGAGAGAGCTCTAACTTGTGCAACCAAGAATGAGGATCTGCAGGGGGCGATCGCCTCAGCAGGTAAGACAATGATGAAAGCCTAATCTCAGAAAGAAGAAGGGACACATTTTTCTCTGCAACAAAAAGAGGATGGGTAAATATTCATTTGAAGTAAATACAATACAGGTTGAAGGAATATAAATTAGATACCTTTTAATATTTTTTTCATTAAAATATGAACGAAATACTTGACAAAGGATCCGACAATTCTGGGTACAGTTTAAACCTTAAATCAGTAGCACATTCAGGAAATGCTTTAAAATAATATTACTTTAGGAAGTGCAGTGGCCAGGGTTCGATCCCCGGTGTGCCATGCCGGCCCTGTCCCCGGGGCGTGCTGAGACAGTGATTGAGACTGGGTGGTGTGGCACGTGCTTGTAATCCCAGTGGTTGGGAGGCTGAAAGCAAGAGAATCACTACGAGTCTGATCTACATAGTGAGACCCTGTAGATTCTGTACTAAATACATAAAAGAAAAAAATAATAATTTAGAGAAAAACTGAAGATGCAGAACTGAAGCAGGTGAAGGAATATGCTGTGGCTGAAAAACAATGGTTAAAGGAAGAGACAAAACTTGGGTGGGAGCTACCGGCACAGTCTGAGGGCACCTTTGTCACATCCATGCAAAGTGTCAGACGAGTGAGTCATGACCCTGAAAAGTACAACATAAATTGATGTTTGGTTTTATTAAAAACCTATAATTATAAGTCAACCCAGAGCACTCTACTGAGGGGCTCAGTCAGTCATTGTGTTAAGAGATTAGCAGAGATTTAAAGAATGCTTTGCTTCTCTGTGCAGGCTCTAGAGCCCAGCGAGGCGTTCCGGAGTCAAGATGTCTCCATTCTGCCGAAGCAGCAGTTTCACCAAAGAGAATTTCCTTGCATCTCAGTTATGTTGGCAATAATCCAAATGTCATGGAACTGTCTAAATAATTTGCTAACATATTTACTGCCCAGCTTTAATTGCATGAAATTTCACTTTAGCCAAACGGGTTTTTTGAATCGTAACTTACATTGGAATTCCTATCTTGAAAACCTAGCTTGCATTTTCTGGAAGTTCTTAATGACTTGTCTGGTAGGCAAATTGTAAATAAAAGATATGTCTCCAGATGTTCAGGTATTTAGGTAAAGTGCTCCAATCTTGGAGCATTCAAGTTGTTCGAAACTAAAAGGCAATATTGTATTTAAATTGGCATACTTTCCATATTGAGGACAGCTCTCTTCGCCTTCTTGTATATAATACTTATGAATTAGAGAAGAACATAATCAATCTTACCCAGTTTAATGGGCATAAACAAAGCACACAAATATGAGGGGAGAAAAATATGTCTTCCCTTTTGTAATTTTCTCTTTATTACTGTTGGACATTAGACTATACACCATGTGCTAGTTCCCTCCTGAATGTTAGAATTACCAAACTAGTAAAGTATAAGAAGCTTGAAATGACTACAGCCTCAAAGGTATTTAGGTAGCCTGCGTAAAATGGATCTTCCTGCAAAGCCTATTTTGGTTGGTGGCTACATTATATTCCTGAAGCAGAGAGAAAACTGAAATAATACAGATAATCTGTAACAGCTAATTTCCAAGTAGTTCACTCAGCTGAAATTCAGTATTTTAATATGAAGTATTTTATTGTTTGCATACTAAAGACATTAATTTAATTCAATTGTTGTTTTTCTCCCTTGTGGCTTCTACAAAGAGTAGCTAGATTATTCATTTCAATGTGCTCATACACAAACACTACTGTGTAGCCCACCTAGCTACAAACTACAGAAATATTGTCTGGGCTTCCATTGCAGAGACATGGATGATTTGCTCTATTAGAACAAGTTCCTAAATAAGTATATAATATAAATTCCAGGTAGGCTTATCTTTAGAAATTAATTCCTTCTTAAAAGTATGGTTTCATTGAGTAGATTTCTTCTCTCTTACAATAGTTTCTAAGCATAGTGTTTTTCCATTCTCCTTCTACTTCTGAAATTTTCCTTATAATAGCCCTATGAAAATGAAGTTACTTTTATTTTTCTGACTTTTATATCCGTCTCTGTCATTTCATAAATACAAACACAAAAATTTACCATTCATTACCAAATTAGTTCATTTTCTTTTCATAAAACTAGTGTCACTCCAACTTTGTGGGATTTTTTTTTTTCCGCAATAAAAAATGGCAGTAAAATGTCTGACACACCACAGGTTTTCCCCTTAAAAAAAATCAGTGAGGTGGCAGAGAAAATATTAAGTGTTGCGCTACTGTCCCATTCTCCCTTCCTTTGCCCTGACTCGCTCCTCTGGCTGCAAAGCTGCCTGTCACAGCTTGACATCTGCTGAAAATGAGTTCAACTCAGCATCTTGTCAGATGTAGCCCATGTTTTGTGTTCTCTGATTTTCTAGAAGAACAACATACCCGGAGCATAGGAGGTACTTAGATGGCTTCTGGGGAGGCTGTCATTTCCTCTGAAGTTTTGTTCTTTGCAGCAGAGAGACTGGCACTAAAAATTGCTTGAAGTAAAGAAAAAAAAAAATGGCATCAACAGCATGTTGATGAACGTCACCTCGAGATAGGTGTTGGACCACAAATCAAAGCTGGTTGTTGTGTGCTGCTAAGAGACTATCTAAATATTTCACTGAATAGTTAGGGCTGAGAACATATAGAGACATAGACATGGGTAGGTGACATATCAAAATAATTCTTAAGAATTATAATGAATGTTTTAGCACTGTAAGTATAAAATTTTCAAATACTTGTCTAAAATAGCTTACATACTACACTACAACAGTGGAAATACAACTGAAGAATGTGTACAAGAGTGTGTGTGCATGTGTATGTGTGTGTGTGTGTGTGTGTGTGTGTCCTTGTGCACCTCTCACTCTATGAAAGGGGAACATTTATAATGTTGAACGATATACAACAATCTAAGCCAAATCATGTGTGGTGGTGCACTCGGGAGGTTAAGATGGGAGGATTGCTGTGACTTCAAGATCAGCCTGGGCTACCAAGTGAGCACAAGGCCAGCCCAAACTGTATAATGAGACCCTGCCTCAAAAACAAAGGAAGAATCTGCACCAGACATGGTGGCACACATATAATCCCAGCACTTAGAGGCTGAGCAGGAGAATCACCAGGAGTTCCAGGCCCACCTGGGCTCTACAGTGAGTTTAAAGCTAGCCTGAATTATATAGCAAGACATTGCCTAAAATAAATAAATAAAATAATAAAATAAATAAATAAATCTATTTTCTGTAAAAAAAAAAGATTGAGTATAGATGTACAAATTATGTAAAAGGCAATTCATCAAAATATTGCCACTGATATCAAAAAATAAAGGAGAGAAAATAACATGTGTTGTGTCTGCCTGCTTCTGAGACGGGGACAGAGAGAGAAAAACCAAACAATATTTGCAAATGGAAAACTGTCCTACTATTTTAAAATAATTGAATTAGACTTAGAATAATAAAATAGTTGAATTAAGGGCCGGCCTGATAGCGAACGAAAGTGTCTGCTTAGGCAGAGCACAAATGGTTCCTTGGCATGCTGTGTCAGCCCCACAACCACAACCCAGGCTTGCTGAGAAGGTGACTCAGACTGGGCATGGTGGAGCATGCCTGTAATCCCAGCAATTGGGAGGCTGAAATCAGGAGGATCACTATGAATCTGATCTATGTATTGAGACCCAGTAGACACTGTCCTTAATACAGAAAAATAAATAAATAGATAGAACAATTGAATTAGATTTAGAACAATTCACTGTACATTCTTAAATAAAAATAGCAAGTGTTAGAATAGTATGATGAATCTTATCCTAATATGCTTAACAGTCCAAAACAAAATGATAGAGAAATATAGAGATACATATTAATACCCGTGAGAAAATTAGAAGATTGAAGATATGAAAGCATAGAGCAACTTACACTTTTTTCCATATACCCTTGCATTTTGTTTTAATTTGTTACACAAGTATGTTATTTTTGTTTAATATAACCAAAATAAAATATTTAAAGATCAAAGTGTGTTCTTAGAATTAGTGCATTTTTTAATAGTCACAGGAGTGTGGCATCTGTCCAACTTTTGAGTAGTCCCATTAATTCTAGCAATTTTTATAAAGGTAATAAATACATATAGGTAATGGCTGTGGAGTGACTTATTTATTCTTTACCATTTGCTTTGAAGTCCAGAAATATTTTGTGGTCCCTTTTCCATATGCCCCTTTTCTACTCTCCACGTGGTCTGTTATTAAAACATCTTGGAGTCACTTAATAAAACCCCAATAGTTGTCTCCTAACTTTCAACTCCATGATTAAAGAGAAGTGAAATGATAGTAGGGAGGGATATCCGAGGTATGTGAATGCGGACAGTCAATTCAGATGTGGAACCGAGACTTCTGCAAGGTGCAGCTCCGAAATGAATAAGAAAAGCAAATGTTAAGCGAATTACGTTAACCCAAGGAGATAAGGGCTACATTTATTTAATCTACATGGTAGAAGCAGTAACACGTTAGACCAGCCAGTTTACAGTCTAAAATTGGCTTCTAGACACTTTTAGAAACACATGCAGATTCTATCCCCCTGCCCAAATGTCCGAAATCCTTAATAATGTAGCCAACAGCAGCACAGAGGCAGACAGGACATGAGCAGATGCTAGTTGCCATATGAAAGAAGATTTTTTAAGACCAAGCTTGACCATGTAATAAAGCACATTTGAAAAAAATGGAATAAGTGGTGGCGCTACCAAACTTTTAAATACATATGACTTTGACTTGCATATCACAGCAGCTATTACCTTTATAACAAATGACCACAGGATAATCTAAAAGCTCCACATGGCACTTTTAAATGTGTTTTGCAGTTCTTACCATGTGCTTGGCAAGTATCTGGCCTGGAATAACTTAACTAGCCATGTGTTTGTCATACCAGTACATATCATAGGTTTATGATTACATGAAGCAAAACAATATTTTCTGCACTATTTTTCAGAGTGACTATATTCAGTTATAGGGTATAGAAAAATCAAAATGGCATAGTGATAGTATAGATTTAGTTATGTCATTGTTCAAATCATGTCTCAGGTATACTTATGTCTCTAAAGACAAACACTCATATCTTCTCTTTACCACTAATACTTCAATTTGGATCTTACTTCAAGCTTAACATGTTAAACTCTCCCAATTCTGATCTATCCTAGATTCTGAACATTTGATGAACACAAATACCATATTGCCTAGTACCTTTGCCTAGTACTGAGGGCTCTCAAGTACTATATGCCCCTCATTTGTTTGCTGAACCAGTCCCACCACAAACACTCTTTGGAAGATTTTGCCACAATAACTTACTTCACAATTTATTCTCTCCAGCCGTGCTCTCTCACAAAGTTCTATTGTCCCTCTTATTACTCAACATATCCTAATTTTTTTTCTTATCTTGATTTGATATATACCACTGAAATTCTAATTGCATTTTCCCACCCTGGTTCCTTAAAGTTCATTAAAGTTTCACACTCAATTGCATGATACCCACTTAGCTTCATTTATTTATTTATTTTTTCAAAGCCAGGGTTTGAACTCAGGCCCCGCACTTGCCAAGAAAACACTTATTTTACTGAGCTATCGCTCTCCCTATCCCTACTTAGCTTCAAATAGAAGATACTGAATGGAGTTTAAACTTCCATAGTCCATGTGTGAAAAGGGAATACAATCTCCATTTTAACGCAGCTAGAAAGAGAATCTTCAACATAGTAGTCAACAAGTAATTCATGGCTGTCTAGTTTTTCCATCAATGACCAACATATAGCATTATATCTTTCTAATTTCATTTTCCAAGTTTTGCTAATGTTTCTTTCCTATTTTCCTACATTTTCACCAGCATGGATTTGCTATATATATGAAAACACAAGTAACTTCTGCTTATTTAGTGTGCATTTTATTTAATTTTTTTATGTAAAATATGATATAGCTTTTATCTGAGAAAAGATCATCCTGGTTTTAAACTATCTGCAGTTTGACACTTAAGATCACTACTGGAAATCTCTGCTTTCAGTTTCTTAAGGAAAGAATAGTATCAGATTTAGTTGGGCGAGCTCAGGGAACTCAGCATAGCTGACATCTATAAGAATCCTTGAGGGGCCAGGGAGATGGCTCAGTGGAATAAGCGCTTCCCTCGCAAGCGCAAGGGCCTGAGTTCAATCCCCGGTTCTGCCAAAAAAAAAATAAATAAATAAAAAATTTTTAAAAATAAATAAAAAGAAGCCTTGAACAGTGTAGATAATCAATGGGTGTTAGTAGAACATAATTAGGTGGTAGAAATTATTTGTGCTACTTGTAACCTCGTTACTTATAATTTTCTGCAATTTGCCAACAATTTTGACCTGTAGTAGACAAAATGAGTGTAATTCAATAGAAATGTCCTTGAACTTGAGCCTGAGATGTTTTACCTTGTAGAGAGATTCCTGGTAATGTTTTCAATGTTTTTTAATGCAAATCCCTTAATTCTTCTTCCTTAATTTCCTCTTGTTTAGTAAGTAATGTTATATTAGTTTGTCACAAAATATAATGTTAAGATGATGCAACCTCTTTCCAAATGGACATTGCACATAACTCTAGAAAGGATTTGCAACAAAATATTTCAGAGATTAAAATAGATGCATCTTGAGACCTTAATATTAAGTGAGATAAGTCAAACATAAAAAAAAAAAATGTTGCATGGCTTCTCTAAAAACCAGAGATCCTGAATAAAGTAATTTAAAGCACCAACTAAAAGAGTAATGTTAAGAAACAGGGAGGCAGACTCTGTAGAAATTGGAAGAGACCTGGAGAAGGGAAAGGGAGGCTGGGAAGTAGACGGGGTGAATGAATATGCCCGAGATGTTATGTGTTGCATATCAGCCTCCTAAGAAGAATTTAATTGTTGTGTGTCACCAATGCAAGAATTCATCCTTATAAAGAATTACAAAAAATATAAAAACAGAAAGATGTGGTAATAAATGTACAAAAAATGTACTTGTCCAATTGATTGTCTTACGCATAGTGATACCTTTTATTCATTGATTCAAGGTTTATGAACGCCAACAGTTTACCCAAAAAGTTCAGGGTGCTAATGTTGTACTAAATCAAACATTTAGGAATGCCCACTGTAACTGAGTGTGGATATTTCCAAACTGATTTTTCAGACATGATCGCTGTAAGGATTGAATAACCAAAACCAAAGAAGCTAATAGTTCACAGTGGGAAAATGTTTAGAAACACTTAATTAGGAAAAATAATATTAAGAAAGCTAAATCTTAAAAGATGGAAAGGAGGTATTAAGGAGAGATTTCTTGAAGAACACTAAATTGTAATAGGGAAAATATATTAAAGAAAACTATGCTACATCATAATGACCGAAGTTACTGACAATGGTTTATATCTTGCAAGTCACTAAGGGTATATTTATTTATTTATTTATTTATTTATTTATTTTCGGAGCCGGGGATTGAACTCAGGCCCTTGAGCTTGCCAGGCAAGCGCTTATTCTACTGAGCCATCTCCCTGGCCCCTAAGGGTATATTCTTACTACCAAATATAAGCCTGTGAGGTACTAAATATATCAATTAGCTCGTGAGCTACTTACATTAATGCTTAAGAGTTAATAAAAGAGTTTATACAATACATATGCATATTTCAAAACATCTTACTATTCAAAATAAATATATACAACAACAGTTACTTTTATTTGTGAATTGGAAAAATCAATTTAAAAATAAGAGGATTTACGCACAAAGGTTGTATAAAATAATATTTCAAACTGAAGAAATAAACAAGAACAAATTCATGCACACAATAATTAGCTAGATCAATAGAGATGAATTTTAAGGGATTTATGTGAAGAATTGGGTAACAAAACTGTACTAAATGTGATCACAAAGTTTAAAATTGGCCTGGAAATAAAGTGAGAGACAGTATTTGAATTTGCTTGTAGGTCGTGCTAGTCAGCTTTCTTTTACTGTAACAAAATAGCTGGGTCAATAAAATAAAAAAAGGAAGAAAAGGCTATTTTGGTTCCCAGACTCAGGGCTTTCCTTCCACATGGCAAGGCAGTGCACCAGGGTATGGAACATGTGTCATTCATCAAAGTTTAATCTCATGGCAGCTAAAACAGAAAATAGATAAAGCACCTGACAGGGATTCTTTGTAAGAACACTTCCAATGACATAAGACCTACCCCTAGGCACAACCTCTTAAATGATCCATTATTTGTTCATAATACAATAGATTGGTGAGACACCATGTCTTCAACTCATGGACCTTGGGGAAACATTGTAGATCCAAAATACTAGTATAGAAGTTAGTATGGTCAAATTTGTATATTATGGGCAATTTAAGTGAAATGCAGATGATAGAACTAAATAGAAAAACCATAGGACAAGAAGCTCTTGCTACCATTTATGTAAAATTGTTGAATAAACATAACCACTATTGCTTTGGTATGAAATAGGTACCAGATACTTCTGTAAGTGTTTTATGTAGATCAGTTAATTTACAAAGCAAGAATATGAAAGAGGAAAGTGTACATGTAAATAGAAGCACATATCCCCTTAAACACGGTGATATTAAGGAAATTCTATAGGAAGAATGCTCCAGGGTGCCTTGCTGGAGCTCAGTGAGAGTGGATGAAGTCACCTGGATGAATTCAACCTCATTTAGAGCTCAGTGTTGCCTTCATAGATAGAGTGGTATGTACAGTAGCCCAGGGACCTTGAACCCTTCCTGGGGTCGTGGGGCTTCCTCAGTCCCTTATATTTTGCTTTCAGTTTCAGTCCATAGAGATTTGTACAAAAGCCATGTTTCCTTACTATATTCTAAGAAATACTCTAGTTGCAATCAAAAGTTCAGACTTCTTTCCTATGAATCTGCATATTGTTTGTGTAACGTTTTATGTGTTGACCTTGTAGTTTAATTCCTAGAGTGACCTTATTCCTGCATTTTCGAATTCTTAGGGACACTGAAAGTCATCTCTCAACAGTTTTAAGACATATAAATGTATCACTTGTGTTTTTAGAGATTTTAGACATTAATAGTTTACATACTGTTTCTGCAAGAGAAGATTATATTTAGCATTGTGGAGAAAGTAGACATATTTTTAAGTATCTTATTTTATTTCAAATACTTAATTGGCACTAGTGATAGCAAGGGTGACTTGGGAAATGATAAATTAACTCAGCCTAATCCAATTTTGATCTTTTAGTTTTTGTTTTGAGAAGGCTCTCACTCTGTAGCCCAGGCTGGCCTGGAACTCATAATGTAGCCCAGGCTGGCTTATAACTCAGGATGATCCTCTTGTCTCAGTTTCCTGAATACTGGGAATCTCTATGTGCACCATCAAACCTAGTAGATGTTGATATTCTTTAATAATGAGATAGAAAATAAAAATTTTAGCAAAGGAAACAGTCTATGAATTGATATCATTAGCTAGATTTTCTTTTATTTTCTTCATTTCTATAAATATAGGAAACATTAAACATTGTACTGTCAAGAAAGTGATATGGAAACAGTCAATTCTGAAGACATGTTACAACTAGAAATCATTTCAACAGTATTATTAAATGTTTCAATTCTCAGGTCATATGCAATTCCATTTCACCATGTTATTCAATGCTGTTAAATGAATATGTGTTAAATGAATATAAGGGCTTTTCTTGTCTCCAGTGATCTTTTCTCCAATTGTTTCATTTTGCTGCTTTTTTTCCCAAATTATTTCCTATGGACCAATCTCTCCTTTTCCTCATTTCTGTATACTTTTTTAAAATTTCAAATGCCATCAACTCAGCAAGATCATTTTCACCTCTATCTGCATCAGGCAAAACATGCTCTAGACACAGCTGTCATGCCTCATGACAACATAGATTTGCTTCCCTCGCGGTATCTGTCCAACAGAAGCTGTGGCAGTGGTCACGTTGTGGCAGGAGGCATGCAGGGAGCTGAGTCAGGTGAGGTGTCAATGTAATTGTCTACTCTCTAAGACTGAAGCTTTCACTGGGTGATGCGCAAGAGAGAAAGAGGCTGAGACCCTCTGATCATGGCTTCCAAAGCGCATTCTAGAACCTGCATGTTATTGTCTCATTCCAGTGACTAACGAGAGAGGTAGGAGCGGTAGTTCCCAGTGACGAGCAGAAGTAAGTCAGCATTATCAATTTTCTGGAGTTCTCTTTCAAAATACTTTCAAAATATTACCTCATGAATTTTTTGCTTTGGTTTTATGAGATGACTACAATTATCTTTATTTTATAGATGAAGAAAACTATGCTTAAAAAAGGATGAGAAGTAAGTCCAGAATACAGACTTTGTTGTTTCAAAGTCAGACTATATTTTTTTCTTTTCTTTGTTTTTTCTTTCTTTCTTTTTTTTTTAATTTTAGGGAAGTGTCTAACAGGGTGTTCAGGGTGTCATTATTAGATCCTACTGGTAGTGATCTGCCTCTTTACAGCCTCCCAAGAGTTGGGGTTATAAGTTCAACCCACCAAGCCCAGTCTCAATTGCGGACTCAGTGCGTGCCGGGGACAGGGCCTGTACGGCAGGCCTGGGGATTGAACCCTGGGCCCTGTGCCTGCTTGCAGGTACTTTAATCCACTGAGCTATTTGGCCAGCCCTTCAGGCTACATGTTTCTATGTAATATTTGGAGTTACTGCATTTCCATTTGTAAAATAAGTATACTGATTCTATAAAGTCTAGTGTGTTTCTTCTTGGAATGTTGAAGCTTATGAGGAATATAGTGGAAAAGTTTTGTAGGATTTTAGATATTGCTGCTCAGTAAAGTAGTTTTGGGACCAAAAGGCATTAGTTTACACACTCTTGATATTATATATGTTCCTCCTGGATGGACATAACATGGAGCTTTACCAGACTTCAGTCATAATATTCAGTATCAACATGGTAATGATCTTATAAAATTAGGTTATTTTGTGACCTTTACCTACATTTGTAGTAATCCTTAATCCTGAAAGACTATTTGCATTAAGGGCCAGCAAGATAGCTCAGTGGACTAAGCACCTATTTAGACAAATACAGAGGCTGGTGTTCTGTTTCTGGTACCACATGCCACTCCAGCTCCACCCCCAGGTACGCTGAGCTGGCAATCTAGTCCACTTGAGGTGGTACTCACCTGTAATCCCACATATGAGAAGGCTGAAAAACAGGAAGATCACTACAAATTCAAGCTGCGAAGTTAGACCATGCACAAAATTAAAAAAAAAAAAATAGATGAGGATCCTAGGGGGGGATGGCTCAGTGGAATAAGTGTGTTCCTGGCAAGCACAGAGAACTGAGTTCAATCCCTGGTTCTGCCAGAAAAAAAATGAATAAATAAAATAAAATAAAAAGAAATAAAGAAAATGAAGATTGTTTGTATTAAAGAATACAACGAAAATTAAAAACCAAGTGAATATTCTTCCACCTGTTCAATAGAACCTTTGCATAAATAGATTATTTTGAGATGGATTGCAACATATGAATCAGAAGAAATTTTACAGCCCTTATTTGTGTAGGTATACCTCTATCTCTTCCTGGAAACAATGCCTATAAATTATAGCTGCATGGACAATGTCTAAAAATTTAAATTTCCCTAATGGCCCACCTTTTTCTATTTTTCAGTAGCCCTGTACAATTTTCTTAGACAAAATCCGGGGTCAGATAAGACACTGAGGTAATACTATTTGTTCTAATGTTTCTCAGAGGAAAGATTCACACAATAGCAGCACAAAGGCAGATCTGCTTGTACTCATCTGAGTCATTTTTTTGTTGCTGGGACATAAGGCTTGACACCCACAAGTTAAAGAAGGAAGTGTTTATTTTGGCTCACAGTTTGTAGCTCTTTCAGTCCAGTGTCAGCTGGCCCCAAGGCTGTGTGGCATGGCGACAGGCAATATGGAGAAGGACTACTCAGAGTGTGAAGGAAGGAGGAAGCAATGTAAGAGAATAGCCTGCAAGGGAGATTGTGCCTCCATGTCATGCTCACAGTAACCCAGCTCTTGTGACCAGACCCCACATCTTAGCAGAAAACCAGCTGTTGTGCCCCATCATCCAATCACCTTCCAAACATTCCCATCTGTGACTGAGTGCAGCTAGCAAGGGCCATCTATGTACTGTAACAATTCTTATTACAAAGGGCCAACCACATCCTGACTTAAGGGTATATGGCCATTACTTCATATTTGCAGTGTCTTTCAGAGCCTTGGCAATCTTATTTCCTGTCTCCAGAGAGGAACTCACGTATCTACAGTGCAGAACCTACATGATCTCATTTAAGAAGATCCAACTGGGCTGGGGAGATAATTCGGTGCTCTAAGTGCCTGTCTGGCAAGTGCGAGGACATGGGTTTCATCCATGGCTCTGGAGGCTGTGCTAGTTCTACCCTGGGCCCACTAGGCCGGCCACCAAAACCAGGCATGGTGGCGCATGCTTGTAATCCCAGCTCTGGGGAAGCTGAAACAGGAGGATTGCTATGAATGTAAGCTGCACAGCAAGACCCTGTACCAAATACATACATTAAAAAATAAACTAAATTAAAAAGATCAAGGTAATTTTGTCATTAATAATCAACAGCTAACATTCTCAGATATACCTACACCTTTCTTTATCCAAACATAATGTAAAATCATGATTTTGACTTTTTTCTCAAGTGTTCCTTTTGAATAAAATGTCATAAGCCACATTTTGAAAAGTGACTATGCTTTAGACTTTTAGTCGAGAGAATAATTTATCAACTTTTATGGAAGAAAAACTAATATTTATTGTGTAACTTAAAATTACAAAGGGTCACTCTTGATTAATGTAATTTGTAGTAATGGCTAAATAGAAAAAAAGGACATTTTAATTGGGACTCTCTATTAATAAAGTAGCCTGAGTCCTGCAGCCCTAATTGGCACATTCTTCTTTATGTGTTTAATGTCTAAATGGCCCAGAGCAGAAAGAGCAGGTGGTAAAAAGAAATTATTCTAACAATAGTACAAAGAAACTAAAAGAGAAATATCAGACTCATCTAAAGAGTGAACTATTAGTATGAAGTTAGACATTACTCAATTTTATGACTGTAATTTCTCTTAACATTTCACTACCCCCTTATAATGATTAAAGTGCTTTTAACTTATTTTAAAGCCTACACATAATATAGAACTATATTTCTTTTATTCTTTATATCTATTGCATCATCTAAAGAGCACAGCAAAGAAAAAAAGGCTGTTCTTAGCCTTGAATTTGGGAGAAGTGTCTCGGTAGAGACCAAAAGCAGCTATTCTTTTCGAGATTTCATGACTTAAAGCTCTATTTTGTGCAATAGCAAGATGATAATTGGAAACAAAGTGTCAGATTGTCTACCAAAAGATTAATTGTTCAAATTTAATTTAAAGAAATGTAAATAATGATATAGTCAGTTCACCTATATTATAGTTATTCCCTATATTATAGTTACTCTTTGATAATCAACAACACTTTCAGATATACCTAAAACTTTTTTAACTTTCTTAAGTATGAAGAATATGTTTAGTGCTTGTATCAGACAGAAAAGAGGGGGGAAGATAAGAAAATGTTATAATCAACAGATGTGATTTTTATAACAAAAGTTCTTCTGGCTCTGTGAAAAAACAAAACAAGGTGGTAAAGATATTTTGCCCTTGGAAGATACAAGTTTAACCTTTAGTTTTAGAGGTGCCTATGGGAAATTCCAAACCAGTCAGATAAAGCCCAGGTGGACCAGTTGGCCAATAGACATAATGCAGCCATTTGAAGGTTATTCACCTTGGCTTGAGGAATCTGGAATCAGAAAATTTCCTGAAAATCATAATGTACTTTCATTGTGCATTTCCCAGAACTTTCAGCAAGATTGAAGTAACTTACTTTTTTAATGAAAGAGTTGGAGTAGGAGAAAGGCATGCAGACAGAGAGACTAAAACAAAAAGAAGAGACAAAGAGAAACCACAGAGAAACAAATCAATGTGTCAAAGGAGCTCCACATCTATGTAAACATGTGAAGGCTCTATGAAGTCAAAATTTTCCTCAGCTTTGACCAAAAATAAAAAGTACCATAGCAACTATCACTCAGTGTACAAGGAATCCTTTTATAAATAGGTCCTTTGTGAGTTACACTACTCACTGTACATGAAGCCTTTCAGTGAGAGAGGGAAATCCCAAGGTGAGCAAGCTACTTCAGTATGGGTGGTGTTATTTTTGAAGGAAAGCTGTCAAAACCCTGAAGTTCACTGTCAGGTGTGAACTGTCAGTATGGGTGAGAGAGTAGTAATGTTTATGAGAAAACTTAGGGTTAAGCTGGAAGGAGCCCTATTTTTTAAATTAGAAATTCCATCTAGCAGTTTTCTAGCTCTCACGGTTTCTGATCCCAAACTTAAAGGAATGTGTTCACAGAATCACTGAAATTCAGAGTCATTATTTTTGTAAGACTTAAAATTAGTGTCATTGTTCTTTAAAAATTGACTTCAGAGAATTTCTCACCCTCAGAGATTTCTTCCTCCTCTGCTAGTTAAAGAGTGGTTGACACACAGCTGAAAGCCCACTGTGTTAGAGACCCAGAGGAGAGCACTTGTTAATACGGAAAAGGGTGTTGGTCTGGGTGGGTAGAATGTAGCAGGCAGACAAACTTGCACCCCCTAAATGGGGTCAGCAGTGCAATCTCAGTTTAGTTTGTAACTTTCACACCATTCTGTTTTTCTTTGGGCTTTCTTAATTTAAGGCCTGTGATCTTTGGAAATAGTTATATTTTCCCAGGGTCTTGGCTGGGTTTCCTACAGAGCAGTGGCAGGCAAGAGCCCTCATTCCCAGCCTCATTTGAACTTCACAATAAATCTTTTATAATGATGCCAGATTGAGAATGGGATTAGAACATGTCCAGGAGGTTTAGATTTTCTGTCTCACATTTTCTGATTCTGGAAAAGAAAAAAAAATACTCCCAAATTTTGATGTAAATAAAATGTCTTTTCCCTTTTTTATTTTTAAAGAGAATAAAAAATTCAAGAAAGAAAGAAAGAAAGAAAGAAAGAAAGAAAGAAAGAAAGAATAAATGCTTCTGTGTAGGACAGCTTCCAGCTACCCTGCGGGACCTGCAATCCCAGCCTAGGCACAGAGAGGGTGAGACCCTCTTCCACCCCCTTTGGATGCCCCCCACCACTCCACAGCACAACCCCCACCCCACCAGCTGAGTAGGAATTTCTGCCTCGTTCCAGGAACCCCCAGATCCAGTACTAGCCCAGGCCCAGTGAGTGTGTGGGAGAGCTGCCTCTCCCACTTACTCCACCTTGCCCCCTCCAGACTCAGCTCAGGCCTGACATACAGGCCTGAGGTGAAAGCCTGCAGCTGCAAGCCCTGAAGAGAGTGTAGGGGACAGAACCACCCAGCTAGTCCAGGAGCAGAATAGCTTGGAAGAGGGGCACAACAAGTTCACCCCCAAGGGCAGCAGCAGGAAGGAACTGAGCACAGCAGCCAGGCCCAAGCCAGGCACAACTGGATAAATATAAACTTTGTAGATCTGCATCTGAACTTCAGTAGGTGCTAAGGTTATAACTGCAACAAAGATCTACACAAAGTTCAGAAGACAGTGCTGCACAACATGAAAATGAGAAGGAGCAAAATGCAATCTCAGACCCCAAGCCCACCCATAACAAGTGCAGAGGACACTAACACAGAACAAATTGGGAATCGTACAGCTGAAATCAATGAATCAATGACTTCTGAAATAAAGAAACAGCTACAGAAATGTATAGAGGAACTCAGATTGGAAATGAAAAAAGAAATCCCTGAATGAATAACATCTGCAGTAAAGAATCAAATGCAGAAACATATGGAGGAAACCCAATGCCCACCCAGAACAAGTGCAGAGGACACTAGCTCAGCTCAAATGTATGAATTAATAGCGTTGATAGTAAATAAGCAACAGCAGAAAGTCATAGAGGAACTCAGAGTGGAATTCTTTTCTACTAGCTCAGCTCAAATGTATGCATTAATAGTGTCAATGCTAAATAAGCAACAGCAGAAAGTCATAGAGGAACTCAGAGTGGAATTTTCTGAAATAAGAAAAGAATTCTCAGAACTCATAGCATCTCAAGTAAAGAATCAACTACAAAAACATAGGGAGGACACCCAATCTGAAAAATCTATAAATGTAATACAGTAAATCAATAGAGCGAAAACTAAAAACCACATGATCATCTCAATTGATGTAGAAAAGGCTTTTGACAAAGTCCAACACTCATTCATGTTCAAATTCCTACAGAAAATTGGAATAGATGGCCTTTCTTCAATACAGTAAAAGGCATTCAAGAAAACCCAATGGCTAATTCTAAATGGGGAATAACTGAAATCTTTTACTCTTAGATCTGGCACAGGAAAAGAATGTCCTCCATCCTTCAATGCTGCTATTCAATATAGTTCTGGAATCATTAGCTACAGCCATTAGACATGAGAAAGAAATAAAAGGAATAAGAATAGGTAAAAA